>NC_090929.1:1721950368-1722253398 GCF_040938575.1 Ambystoma mexicanum | reverse complement strand
GGGCATCAGCTAGTTGATTGTCTTTTCGTGGCACATAGGTGAGCTCAAAGTCAAATTGAGAGAAGAACAATGCCCACCTTGCGTGGCGTGAATTCCTGTATTCCATCTGTTGCAAAATACTTAGATTCCTGTGATCAGTGCGCACCTGAAAAGGATGCCTGGCCCCCTGTAGAAGATGTCTCCATTCCTCACAGGCTTGTCTGATTGCAAGGAGCTCTTTTTCTAGTACAGAATAGTTTCTTTCACTTGAATTAAGAGTCCTTGAATAATATGCAATTGGGTGTTCTAGTTGGTCTTCTTTTTTCTGCAGGAGTGAAGCCCCAATAGCTCCATGGGAGGCGTCGGTCTTCACAATAAAAGGTAGTGTTTGGGCTGGCTGTCTGTTAGGGAGAATTCTGTTTAGGCTAAATTTCCTAACCTAGTGAGTCCCCCAGCAGCTTTGCTGGATTTCTAGAGTTTGTTTTTTTCTCTTGCCAAGAGTGAGACTCTTTTTCTCCCACTCTTGGACATGATTTATGGTGTTCCTTTGACTGCTAAAGTGTTTTATAGGCTATGGGGCCCTTTACTCCATAGGGTCTCATGTGTTTTTACTATGTGTGTTACACAGCACCCTCCGTGCAGTGACACAGGGGTGTCATAGTGACACCCCACCATAGACTACATACCCTGGGACTGACTACTGTCTCCCAGGGCATGTAAAGTCACCATTGGCTTTACTAGTCCCAAATTATGAAAAGAAACCAGTACAAACCATCATATTGTGGACGTGCTGGTCGGGGCAATTCGATTGCCCTGGGATCTGTTAGTCGAGGGGGCACGTCTCCGTCCCCCCTGATCGAGTTTTGGCTGGTGGCAGTGGATACTACTTTTTATATTCAACCGCAAATATATCCCTATGGGATTTTCCCATTGTTCGAGGCTACCAACTTTAATTATTTAATTCTCATAGCCTCGAACATACCGCCGGTTTATTTATTTAATATTAATTCGCTGGTTGGTATTTTTTGCCAGGACTCGATTCTAAAATGGCGTTTGTGATCTCTTCTGTGATTCCAACCCAAGTCGAGCCCTTTGTTCCACTTTTTGGCAGGCTTCTCCACAGAAGCCTCCAAAAGTGGTGCCACTCTGTCTGGGTACCACAGGGGGTGTGGGAGAGGGTTTAGGCACCCTGGACTGAGTTACCTTGGTAACTCAAGTCACACTCTTGTGTGATTCGCCCAAGTGGTGAGCCGGCCGGCTTACCACTTAGCATGTTTGATTGACAGCTAGGCTGAGTGAATGGGGGTGTGCTGCATAAAAGCAGGGCTTTGGGGACTGGAACTTTAGAAGTCGCCACAGGACCTGAGAATCCGACGAGTGAGAAGCTGAGCCGACCTGCTACGACGACACCACCGGTGGAGCCCTGCGGAACCGACTCACCACTTCCCGACGACAAAGAAGATCTCCCGGCTGGAGAGTCTTCTTCCCCTGACTGGTGGGCACAACCAGTTTACCTTCTTTTCCTCGCATCCCAGGATGTCTTGTGGTCGAATTGCCCATGCCAAGCACCCCGGCAACCGGATAGCCACTTACCACTGGACCGCAAATAAAAGGACCGCTCCTTTTTGACCTGAGAACTCCGCGGCTGGTTTCTTCCCTGGCAGTGCAACGGACTCCTGTCTTCCTCCCCGACGAGATCCTCTCTTCCCCCGGACGAAGCACCGACTTGCATCCGCTGCCAGGAACAACTGCCCCCGCTGGAGTATTCTCACCACTTTAAGGTACCGTGTCCGCCAGGCCTCCCTTTCTAAAGATTGCTACAAGGTAATAATAATCCCTTAACCTTCTGGACTGGGCTGGCCGCCTCGACCATCTAACTGGTCCCTTTCTTTTGGTCCAACTCTTTCTGAACCTTTTCGAGACTTTTGTGCACTTTTCAACCGTGTGACCTTGGACACATTTCGTTCTGATCCTCTTAAAGTGGATCCGGCTTTCTGAACTCTAACTTCACGGTTTGACTCTGCCTTCCTCTCTTGCTGTGTTCTTTTGAAAATGTTGGGATCTGTTTCAATTTATGCTCTGCGTTTCCCACCCTTTTAAACCGAATTATTAGAGTGCCATCTACGTTAAGCGCTCACCGCTGTCTGAAAATAAGTGGGGCTTTACTAAAGACTTGTCTAATATTCTTTTAAGGGAGTGTATATCTTTTAGTGACCGTGTTTTTGAACTGCTTAATATTAGTGCCTGTGTGTTTTATTAGATGTGGTTTTAAATAAATAATTATATCTCGTTTACACCAAGCCCTGGTCAGTGTTTGCTTGTCCCACTGTGCTCTTTTGACCTATTGTGAATACTCTGTATACTGCCTAACTCTTCTTGAGGGAAGTCTGACTGCTCAGCCACAGCTACCAAGTGAATCTGTGTGGTACAAACTGCTACCAAGTGGGTTTACTGCCTGTAGTCTTAAATCTTTTGCAGTGCTCCCAGAGCGAACTGCACATGTTTCTGCCTAACACTGTCTAAGTACAGGTGCTGTTACAAAAGCCTCTTTCAGTTGATTGAACGCTTGATCGGCTTCAGGGCTCTAGTCGAACTTTACCCCTTTCTTTAGTAAAGCAGTCATGGGCAGGACCATCTCAGAGAATCCGCTGATACCATTTTCTGTAGAAATTTGCAAGACCCAGAAATCGTTGTATATCCTTGACTGAACCAGGATTGGGCCATTTGGTTATTGCTTCTGTCTTGTGTGGGTCCATCTCAATTCAATTGGCAGAAAGTATGAATCCTAAGTATGGAACGGTAGACCCTTCAAATATGCAATTTTCAGGTTTGGCTAGAAGGCTGTTTTGACGTAGTCTCTAAAGTACCTCCCTGACGTGCTGACGATGGGCTTCTATTGTGTCTGAATAAACTAGAATGTCATCCAAATATACTATCACTGATGTGAATAGTAGATCAGCAAAAACCTTGTCCATGAACCTTTGGAACTGAGCTGGGGCGATGACCAAACCGAAAAGGGCATTACACGATAATCGTAATGTCCTAGTGGTGTCCTAAAGGCTGTTTTCCATTCGTACCCTTTCTGTATTCTGAGCAGATGATACGCGCCCCTCATATTTAGCTTGGTGAACCATTTTGCGCTCTGCACTGCTTCCATGATATCCTTAATGAGGGGCATATGATATCTATCTCTGATGGTCGAACTATTGAGACCTCTGTAATCTATACAGGGATACAGTGTCTGAGTTCTGTGGTTCCTTTCTTGGAAATAAAGAACAGTGATGCACCTGCTGAGGAAGTTGATTCTTGAATCAAACCATTTTGGAGATTAGTGTATTCCCTTAAGGCTTCCTTCTCTGGGAGAGACAACAGAAACATTCGTCCAAATGGAACTGAGGCGGGAGATCTCATCTGTCGTTGGGAAAAAGTGGTGAGACGGTCCAGCAGGGCTCCACCGGTAGTGGTGTCGTGGCAGGTCGTCTCAGCGTCTCCCTCGTCGGATTCTTAGGTCCTGTGGCGACTTCTGAAGTTCCAGTCCCCAAAGCCCTGCTTTTATGCAGCAAACCCCCCATTCACTCAGCCTAGCTGTCACTCAAACATGCTAAGTGGTGAGCCGGCCGGCTCACCACTTGGGCCAATCAGGACGGAGTGCGACTTGAGTTGCCTAGGCAACTCAGTCCAGGGTGCCTAAATTCCCCTCCACCCCTCCTAAGTACCCCAGACATAGTGGCACCACTCTGGAGGGCTTCTGTGGAGAAGCCCGCCAAAAAGTGGAACAAAGGGCTCGACTTGGGTTGGAGTCACAGAAGGGAACACAAACGCCATTTTAGAATCAAGTTTTGGCAAAAAATTACCAACTGGAGAATTAATATTAATTAAATAAACCGGCGGTATGTTCGAGGCTACCGTAAATAATTAAATAAAGATAGTAGCCTAAAACAATGGGAAATCCCATAGGAAAATATTCGCAGTTGAATATAAAAAGTAGTATCCACTGCCACCAGCCAAAACTCGATCAGGGGGGACGGAGATGTACCCCCTCGACTAACAGACCCCGGGGCAATTGAATTGCCCCAGCCAGCACGTCCACAATATGATGGTTTGTACTGGTTCTGTTCAGAATTTAAGACTAGTAAAGTCAATGATGACCTTACATGCCCTGGGAGACAGTAGTCAGTCCCAGGGTATGGAGTCTATCCTGTGGAGTCACTATGACACCCCTGTGTCACTGCACTGAGGGTGCTGTGTAACACACATCACAATAGCACATGAGGCCCTATGGGGTAAAAGACCCCATAGCCCATTAAACACATCTGGATTCAAAGAAACACACTCAAATCATGTCCAAGAGTGAGGGTAAAAGAGTCTCACTCTTGGCAGGAGAAAAAAAATAAACCCCAAAAATCCAGCAAAGCTGCTGGGGGACTCACTAGGTTAGGAAATTCAGCCTAAACAGAGAATTCTCCCTAACAATTACCTATCCTCTGCTGCAGAGGTGCCTCGCCCCCACAACCTTTGTTGTAAACAGGCAAGCTTTCCAGATCGCAGGAGTAAGGAGGTGGCTTTCGGGGTGGTGGAAAGTGCTTAGAACTCCTGTGGGCTGTCTGGGTGCTGGCAGCCATCTTGGAATCCTCAAATCAGTGTTTTAAATCAGTGTTTTTATGGCAAAGTAGGTTTGTTTGTAGAATGACGTTTTTATATCATAGCTGTGAAAAACCAGAGGGTGTTTCACTGCCTAAACCCCAGGGATCCCTTACTCAGGTGGCCAGGGCACGCACATCGCCTTTTGATCCAGACCTTCGGGGTGGATAGTGCAGGACGATCACCTAGGTGAGGGGTTCTCGGGGAGTGGGGGAGGAACGCCCAATGACGAGACATGGTATCCACTCTTTCCAAATACCCTTGTCCCATAATATTTTATAGGCTATTCCAACTTTCCAGATCCACCCCACCCCCCACTTTCCTACACAAACACTGAGCCAAGTAAGAGGTCGTCTGAGGCTAAAAGGAGTACCACCCATGCAATACGTTGGACATGTCCCACTAATAAGATCAGGCAGGGTCAGGCACTTGATCTTAATTACATACACCTGATACCTATTAGCTCTCCCCACATGGTTAAAAGGTGGAACACTGAGACACACTTTGAGCAAGGCGAGCAAGGTGATGCACGAGAAGGAGCAGTTCTTTCAGGGCAACGGCTAACCAGGCGGAGCAGAGCGACAGGCCGAGGGACGGAACCGAGGTACAGAAAACCTTGGACACCCAGGTGAGAAAGGTTTACCTATGAAGGGCCTTGAAGGTTGCGTAAGGAAGCCTAGCCAGAGACAAGAGACAAACCTCTTTTGTGTTTCAAGGATACCAGCAACCCTCCCAGGTGAACCTTAGAGTTGGGTAGGTGCAGTGGCAGTTGTGATATCGGCCTGACTTCAGGATCAAAGGCGTAAAAGACGAAAATGAATTAACTCAGCTAGTGAGTTGATGAAAGCAATGAAAGACCTGTGTTAAATTAAACTTAACTGTGTGAGAAACCAAATGGTGTCTCACCTGCTAGTTCCCAGGGATGTCTCTCTCAGGTGGCCAGGGCACAGCCATTGCCTTTGGGTCCAGACCCTGGGGGTGGACCAGTGCGCGAGGATCACCTGGGTGAAGTGTCTTCGGGGATTGGGGGTGCCGTGACCGATGGTGTGACACGGTATTCCCCCCCTTTCCCGTACACCTGAGCCATCCTATTTTATAGGAGTCTCTGATGTTCCAACCCCCCCCTTTCTACACAAACACTGGGGGGAAGAGGGCGACTGAGAGTAAAGAGTTTAACCCTTACATATCTCATTGGACATATCCTGCTAATCGGGTCAGGAAAAGTCAGGCACTGGACTTCAAGTGCATACATCTAATACCAACTACCTCTCCTCACACGGATAAAAGGCAGAGCATAGAGACGCACTCTGAGCAAGGTGGAGCACGAGCAAGAGCAGAACTTCCGAGGCAAAGGCAAACCTACTGGAGCAGAGCGACCGACAAAGGGACGAGAGGAAAGGTGTCACAATTCTACTCACCTTCCACCCAGCACCGCTACATGCGCTCATTCAGAGACTGATTATGGTATACTGCCAACGTTAAAACCTGCAAACTGCCTCTGCATTCATTTACTTGTTTTACCGCTGCAGTTTTGGATCAATCTAATTTCATGTTCCATTCCTGGTTTTGGGTTAAACCAGCAGATGCATTCTGGTACATCTATGCTGTCCAAAAGGCAGAGGGCTGGAGGAGGCATGCTAACTACATTTGTTTGCAGCAAGCTACTAAGAGCTGGGGAGGCCCTGATTGCATTCACCTGTTCCAAGCTACACTGCTCTCCAGCTCTCTGCAGGCTACACTGCAGAGAGCTGGAGAGCCCTTAATTAGAAACCACTGCTGCAGGCTACTGAAGCCAGGGCTGGGCTTAATTTAACACAGCTGCCAGAGTCTGCAATCAGCTCCACGCTGTTGGCCTGCTGGCTGGGAGGGCGTTTATAAGTTCACTTTGAACAGAAGCAGTGGACAGTCAACTGCTTTCACTGGGAGTTTGTGCTTGTGCTACTGTTACCAGTTTTCGACCTATCCTGAAAATCCTCGTTTTGGCTTTTGAATCCTGTTTGCTATTGCTGCTTGCAGCACCCTTTCCAGTGTGCTTTCGCAGTCAGCCTGTTATTGAAACTTTCCTTGATTTCCAGCTTTTGACTTCTGTAACACTTTCTTGTTTTGCCGTTAAAGACATTCAGTTCGTAACTGATATCTCTTCTGCCTTTCTGACTTTCTGTAAACACACCGTTTTCTGTGAGCCTTTCTGCTTCACAGACTTGTCCTGTTTCTGCCTTGCTTTTCTCTCTTTCTTTCTGCAAACCCAGCCTTTTGAGGTTTTCCTGTTTGTTCCTTGCCTGTGATATTTGCCGACTTCAGTCCATAGTTCTAGGGCCTGTTATTAAGTACTCTGGGTTTCTTTCCTGAACCCCTCGTATTCGCTGTGTTGGCAGCGACCTATCTTGTCTGAGTCCTTTGCCTTGTGCATACTGATATTCCAGTCTCTGCTTTGTACTTTGTTTCCCTATCCTCTCCTGTACCTGATTATTTCTTTCAACGCTACTTTCTACCTGTATTACATCTTGGTCCACTGTTGTGCCTCCGCTTTGAATTTGTTTACAGTGTGACCCCTGGATTGGTCTCTGTTCAGATCAGATAAGGGAAAAACTTCTGTTGCCTTCGCCTAGTCCGTTGAAGTCTTACCTGCCTCAGTATACGGTCTCCAGTTTTACCCTTCTACTGAGTACAACAGTTTCTTCGGCACGTCTAACTCATAACTCTGCTGTATGACCGTTGTTAAGAGTAATCTAGTGGTACCGATCCCAAGGGCTTTCCTTAACCCTGGAGACCCCTTATCATATTCCAGTACACCCTTTATTCTGATCAATCTGCGTTGCCCACTGTATCTGCTTGGCTTTGCTTTCTCTCTGCTCTTTGTTTACAACCATCTTCTGCCACTGCAGTTCCTGTGAATAACTGTTTCAACTCAGATCAGCTTGGTATTTACCCTGTTTCTGTTATATGCTAGCATTGCCTCCGGAATCTCCCCTAATCTACAGTGCATACTGTGAGATATAGCGTTTGCCCAGTGCTCCCCGGCCAGACTCCTGACAGATTGACTGACCATAAAAATTAGATTCTTGGGCCAATGCTTAGCATAGTTAGATCCAAGATGCCTCTGAAGAAAGATAAGATACCTTGGCTTATCCCTACATCCTCCAAGCAAACGGCCTTCAAGACCTCTAGAGTCCGTCCGTCTTTTGGAAGACAATGAAAATCTATGTGCTGAGTATTTTTTTGCAGCGTTCCTATGACCCTAATATAATACCAATGCATTCAATATGTAATCTGCAGGCCCAATTGATGACTGCCTACAAACTTCAGCTGGAGAATGATTTCTTGCGCCTGTGATTATTACAGCCAGAGAAAAAATAAACCTTTAGAGATTTTGTTGTTTCAGACCCTGGGACATCTGTGAACTCCGTACCAGAAACCAACCATTCAAACAATTTGGCAACTCCTATGCAACCGGATTACATTGCCAGCACCCAGTTATATGAGTCTGTTAACCCGTAATGAAGACACCCTCCCCAGAGAGAATAGGTATCTCTGTGCTAAATATGTTTCAGAGTTTTCTGCCAAACCCAGTACCGTGGGATGGGACTCCGTGTTTTCTGCTAATCCTGACTTGATGTCTGTAGAACAGTTACAGGAAGAAAATAGGTATTTGACTCAGTCATTGGAATGCCCAACCAAGACATGGGCTGGTGGGAAGACATCAACGTATAACCCTGTGAAGATTATTCCTACTATACTCTATCTCAGTGAACATATAAAGAAATTCCCTTTCACTGTTCAGTGTGTAGGAGCGGACACCCTGAATCAAGATTTCAAGGCGCTTCCTGTTGGCGCTACACATTATCCAGATAGACAAGCCTGTAGCCGCAACAATGCCACTCATGCCTCTAGAGGCTTATGCTAAGACAACGGCTGATCCTGGGCCTTATACCAATAAAGATCATGTTAAAGAAAGACCAGCTAAGTCCCCTGAGGACGTCTTTGATTGGGAAAGTATCCAGAAACAGCTATTTGCTCTCAAGAGGCAATCCATGGATTTAAATGACGACTATGTCATCCAGTATTGGCTGTCACACCTACCTCCTTTGATGTAGCTGTGCCCACGGCTCCCCGACTTCGAGCAGCACAATTGGCGTATAGAACGGCTAGAACGCTTTATACACATTGGAGATTGTCTGATTCTCTGCCAGGAAAATGGCATTCGCTATGCGTATGTCGTTAGTGTCACGTGGGCCTTTCCTGTTCACATGTTCCAATACGGTGTATTTAGCAGCATTGTTTCAGCTGCTCGCTGCTTCTTATTAAGCAAGCTACGGCGTTGTTTTCAACTTGAAACTTCGTTTTAATTTCCTTGTCTCAACTACGGACCTGTTTTCCATAACAGCATTCCGGACTCCAGTAAGACACTCTACCGCTTGATTCAAAAGCGGTATCTTTCTTTCATTCAGTTCCAGAATTCCTCAACGGCTCTTGCTGCTACCTAGTTTGTCTGCGGAGCTCTCTCCCTTCTTGTTCCACGCAAGTTAACCTCATTGATACCGGAGGCACGCAGAAGCTCAGGTGTATTCCACACGGTGACATCACGGCAGCTCTGGAGCAAGGTATTTCGCAGCTCTGAACGGTGACTGGTTTCTGTTAATGTATGTAAGCCATCTTGGAAGAAAGTTTCTTCTTTTTGCTCCAAGAACTGGTCCTCCTGTGTTTACACAGCAGCTGCTCTCATGTTAATACATCACCAGCTGCAATCTTATGATGGTTTTCTAGTCCTGAACGATCTTACCAGACACTACTAGAATTACCTTCTTTGTGGATCCTTTGGGCTGCATTATCCCTGCAGACTGGTTTACCAAATTTACCAATTTTTGTTATCTGCAAGGGCATTATCTATTTCCACCGTCAAGAACATTCCACACCAAAAGCTGTATCCTAATTCCGTTGTTTTTGCATGGGACTACATGGACACTATCCAGTAGTGCACCAACCCGGTACTAGCGTGACCCTTGTGCCGTTCGGGGTTAGTTTTCCCTTACTAACCTTCCTTCCCTACCGTTGTTTCCTCTTGGATTGATTTTGGTGTTTTCTGTGACGGACTCATCTTAATGAACCATACGCCAATAGGTCAGTGTTGCCTTCATACTTCTATACAGCACAGAGAACCATAGTAGAATTCACATATTGATATGTTCCTTTTTTGTCACACCGTGGCGAGCGTTTTCGTTGTTCTGCGCCCTTTCCATTGATTCCTCTCTCGGTCTGTGCTTTGACTACAGTCATAGAGTGTCATCAATTTGAAGGTCTGATTCCTGAAATCTTTTCTACTTGACGCCTCAAGACCAGATTGTCTTCCTCTAGCTTATCCTTTAAGGTGGCCGGAACCCTGTGTCCTTTGGTTGTATTCATTGATACAGTGTTTGTTCCATGACATTGGCTAAACGTAAGAGAGGGATACATTTCTTCTTCAGATAACCCATTTCATCCTGAACCAGACATTCTCTCTCTAATTATTGATGACATTTTGATTCCTGAAGAGCTGCATAAGTTAAAAGAAAGAACGTTAGAGGAAATAGAAATATTGAAGCAGGAATATGCTTACCAGTTGCAGGTTAACTTGGAATGCTCTTCTTTTTCTGTCAGGTATGCCAGCCAGGCTTCCCCCAACTACGATCTATTCGGTGAAGACCTGTCCTCCTGTACCTCACTGGGTGGGTCCTATGAAGGGCCTTTTCTGTCTCCTGCTGGGTCTACATCTGGTATCATTTCTGACACTTCTGCAGACTCTGTACTAGATCATTTCCAGGAGCCTAACCATAGTCTAAGGTCAATTCTGTCCTCTGCCCAAACTCCTTCCTTGGTCCCAATGCCAGTATCCAGCCCTGCCTTGCACTCAGACAGCAATGTTATTGACTTTTCTAGACATTGCCTAGACATTGCCCAATCCAGCACTAAAGAAATCTTTGCCATTTTCAGGGAGCTAGAGACACCCGCGCCTGCCCCCCAGAACTTCACCAAAGACAAGGCCTGGTGTGATGATATACAAGAAAAATAAACTGAGTCTGCTCCAAAACAAAATACTAGCCACCAAGCAAGCCCTACCCAACACACACACCCCTGTCCCACCACCAGCCCCGGACACCCCCCAACCCTTTTCATTCAAACCCATTCTAGAAAAAGACATCACCAACATAATGAGGAACATCAAACCCTCCAATTGCAAAGGTGATGTATGCCCAGCCACCATTATCAAAGACTGCGCCGAAGCATTAGCTCCCTTCCTTACAGCCTTTGTAAACGCCTCCTTTGCTACAGGGAAAGTCCCCGCCTCCCTTAAGGAAGCCTGGGTCCGCCCTCTCCTAAAAAAACCCACCCTTGACCCCACCTCCCCTAACAACTATAGACCCATTACCACTGTCCCCTTCCTCCTCAAAATACTGGACAAAGCAGCATACCTGCAGGTTCAACATTTCATTGAAGAGAACAAACTCCTAGGACTCCGACAATCAGGCTTCCGCCCCAGACACGGGACCGAAACCGCCCTACTTGACCTGAAAAACCAAATGGACGATGCCAGAGACATGGGCAAACCAGCACTTCTCCTACTTCTTGACCTATCCGCGGCTTTCGACCTCGTGGATCATGACGTCCTATGCCACCACCTCTCCTCTACGGCCAAATTTTCACCTGAAGCCACAGCATGGATCACTTCCTTCTTACAAGACATAACATGCAAGTATTCTCAGACCTAGCATCCGCCTCACCTACTATCATACTCTGTGGTGTGCCCCAAGGCTCCTGCCTCTCACCCACCCTCTACAACATCTTCACATGACCCCTTTTTCTCATCCTTGACGCCATGGGCATTTCATACACCAACTACGCTGATGACACACAGATCCTCCTCACCCTCACTGGCAACTACGACACTGACTCCATGACCCTCAACAACCTCTACAACACCATCCAAGCCTGGATGGCAGACAATGGACTATGCCTCAACTCAGACAAGACTGAACTCCTCCTGGTAGGCTCACCCGACACGCTGAAAAATCTAGACTCCCAGTTCAGTCACTTCACCATAGACTCCATCAAAATACCTGTCTCAGAATCAGTCAAAACACTTGGCGTCTACTTAGATTCCAACCTATCCATGGTTAAACAAGTCAACGCTATAGCCTCTGCAGCTGCATATCATGCCAAATTAATCAACGCAGTCAGGCCCTTTCTCTCCAAAGAGAACTGCACTAACATAGCCAGAGCCATCACTGGATCTAGGCTTGACTATTGTAATGTACTCTTCCTAGGTACATCCAACAAAAACCTAGAGAGGTTACAAATCATTCAGAATAGCGCTCTCCGGGCAGCCCAAGGCATTGCCAAACGAGAACACATTTCGGAAGCCAGAAAACGAGCACACTGGCTCCCAATAAAAGAAAGGATCATCTTCAAAACTCTTACACTGACTCACAAGTGCTTTCACCTTACTGCCCCCGACTACCTCTCGCAAAGGATCCACCCCGTCTCTACTACGAGGCCAACCAGATCACCATATACTAACATGCTTTCTGTGCCATTAGTAAAAAAAGCCAGAGCTGGCGGCTCCAGCTTCCCATATCTCGCACCCACTCACTGGAACGCCCTACCTCCTATAATCCGAGGTGAGGCCTCCCTTTGCACCTTCCGCAAATCCATAAAAACCATCTTATTCACATAAGATTCCTCGCACCAGCTGAATACATCTCCTATGTTCCATTGCATAAACTGTTTGTAATGACCAACTGTACCAACCAAAACAGCAGCTCTATGCCTGTTGAATACATAATGTACTGATGAATGCTTCTTTGCCTGTAACTAAGCTCTTGCAAGTAACAGCGCCTCAATGCCCATCGGTTACTTGCGCGCTATATAAATTTAAATAAATAAATAAATAAATAGACATTACAACTCCACAATTGCTGCAGTATCTGAAACAATAGCCAGTCCAACTACCTTCTTTGTCAAAGACTGTGTTTCAACGCTTGCTCATGCCTGTGACCTGAATCAAGACTGTGCATCCATTCTTATCCCGGTGTCCACTTCAACACCCGAAGTAATCCAAATGCCCATAACTGAAATGAAATCACAAGAAATGAATGAAGATTACCTTGAATGCAAAAGCATCTCCTTCAGTGAAAAGGAAGATTCAGCAATGGATTTAGTGTTTCAAGACCTTATGATCAGTACCATTGTTAGTGTTATGCTGCTTGAGCATTTGAACCAGTGGAACAAGATACCTACACACTCTGTCTGTGAAAAGACTTTGGTCGAGCCTTCGCTAGCCTTGCACTCAACAGTATCTCCTTTCAAAGTACTTGAACACCCCGAGCTTCTCGCCAACTGCATGAGCGTGGTATCCACAGCTCAATGCCAAATTCTGCCTATAGGAATCCCCAAATGCCATCGGAAAACCAGCTCTCAGTGGCAAAGAGTAAACCTGCCCTGCCTGAAAGCCATCTGGATAGTTCAATTGTGCCACAGCCATCAGAAACTAAAACAATTTCTTTGCATTCTGAGCCACATTTACAACCTCTGCATCCCAAGAACAACCTGAAACCAGCAATTCCTGTGTCTGTGCCAGCCTCCATTGATGTATCCTCTAAATAGGCTCAGTCTACAATTTTGATTTCCTGTGCATCCGACTTACGTTCCGATGTACCTTGTGAGCCATTTGGTGGCGCTGTAAAGATCAATCATCCCTTTGCATTTTCTGATCAAAGTACTATATTGAAGGAATGTAGAACCTTTCCCTGGGCATTACTTTTGACTTTAGTGATTCAACCCTTGCTCTTTCTACTGCAACTTGAAATATATAATGTACTATGCCTTCCTTTGGGACACTCAGAGGGCCTACTCACCCCGCCACCCAGCATCGCTACATGCGC
This sequence comes from Ambystoma mexicanum, assembly GCF_040938575.1. Taxonomy (NCBI): domain Eukaryota; kingdom Metazoa; phylum Chordata; class Amphibia; order Caudata; family Ambystomatidae; genus Ambystoma; species Ambystoma mexicanum. The sequence continues at coordinate 1,722,239,863 of NC_090929.1, read as the reverse complement.
ACATTTAGAGACTCTGTTTATGCTATACTGGCAAAGTTAAAACCTGCAAACTGCCTCTGCATTCATTTGCTTGTTTTTCCGCTGCAGTTTTGGATCAATCTAAATTCATGTTCCATTACAGGTTTTGGGTTAAACCAGCAGATGCATTCTGGTACATCTATGCTGTCCAAAAGGCAGAGGGCTGGAGGAGGCATAGTAACTACATTTGTTTGCAGGAAGCTACTAAGTGTTGGAGAGGCCCTGATTGCATTCACCTGCTCCACGCTACTACAGGCTAGACTGCAGAGAGCTGGAGAGCCCTTAATTTGAAACCACAGCTGCAGGCTACTGAAGCCAGGGCTGGGCTTAATTGAACACAGCTGTCCGAGACTGCAATCAGCTCCATCCTGTTGGCCTGCTGGCTGGGAGGGTCTTTATAAACTCACTTTGAACAGAAGCAGTGGCCAGTCAACTGCTTCCACTGGGAGTTTGTGCTTGTGCTCCCGTTACCAGTTGTTGACCTTTCCTGAAAATCCTCCTTTTGCCTTTTGAATCCTGTTTGCTGCTGCTGCTTGCAGCACCCTTTCGAGTCTGCTATTGCAGTCTGCCTGTTTTTTAACCTTTCCTTGATTTCCAGCTTTTGATTTCTGTAGCCTTGTCTTGTTTTGCTGTTAAAGACATTCAGTTCTTAACTGATATCTTTTCTGCCTTTCTGCCTTTCTGTAAACACCCTCTTTTCGGTAAGCATTTCTGCTTCACAGACTTGTCCTGTTTCTGCCTTGCCTTTCTCTCTTTCTTTCTGCAAACCCAGTCTTTTGAAGTTTTCCTGTTTGTTCCTTGCCTGTGATATTTCCCGACTTCAGTCCTTAGTTCTAGTGCCTGTTCTTAAGTACTCTGAGTTTCCTGAATCCCCTGTATTCGCTGTGTTGTCAGCGACCTATCTTAGCTTAGTCCTTTGACTTGTGCATACTGATATTCTAGTATCTGCTTTGTAATTTGTTTCTCTATCCTGTCCTGTACCTTGTTATTTCTTTCAACGCTACTTTCTACCTGTATTACATCTTGGTTCACTGTTTCAGCCTCTGCTTTGAATCCGTTTACAGTGTGAACCCTGGGTTGGTCTCCGTTCAGATCAGATAAGGGAAAGACTTCTGTTGCCTTCGCCTAGTCCATTGAAGTCTTACCTGCCTCAGTATATGGTCTCCAGCTTTACCCTTGCACTGAGTACAACAGTTTCTTAGGCACGTCTAACTCATGCTGTATGACCCCTGTTAAGAGTAATCTGCTGGTACCAATCCCAAGGGCTTTCCTTAACCCCGGAGACTCCTTATCATATTCCAGTACACCCTTTATTCTGATCAATCTGTGTTGCACAGTGATTTGCTTGTCTTTGCTTTCTCTCTGTTTCTTTGTTTACAGCCAGCTTCTGCCACTGCAGTTCCTGTGAATACCTGTTTCAACTCAGATCAGCTTGGTATTTACCCTGTTTCTGTTATATGCTAGCATTGCCTACGGAATCTTCCCTAATCTTCAGTGCATACTGTGAGATATAGCCATTGTCCTGTGCTCCCCGGCCAGACTCCTGACAAAAGGGTAGATAAACCCAGGAGATCCCTGCATGAGGTTGTTGCCTCCAAACAGCAATGAAAGATATGTCGAGAAGGCCAAATCCCAGACAAGACTGCATTGTGTTTCAAGGGCACCAACGACCCTCCCGTGTGAATGGCAGAGTTGGGAGGTGAGGCAAAGCCTGTGGTCTTAGCCTTGACTCGTAAATTAAGAACTGCAAAACACAAGAAAGAAATGCACACAGCCGGTGAGTGGGCAAAAGACATGAAAGACTGGTGTGTGGGAAAGAAATATTGAAGTGGGAACAGTATATCGCACAATTGCAGGATGCACACGTGCGGATGACACACAAAGAAAGGCAGGCCTGTGATGAACTTTGAATTCCTGAAAGCTGTAAAACCAGAAATACTGAGGAGCAGAGTGGTCCGGCTAAAGGAAGTAGGCCGCTCGAAAGTCTCTGTGAAAGGTGAAAGGTTTTTGTTTGATAAAGTGAATGAACTATAAAAAGTGAGCTGATCAAAAGTAACCCCGGGAGAAGGCGGGAGTAAAAAGGTGAACGTTGAACTTGTGTGCTTATGACATCGAACTACTCAGACCAAGAGATACTGGGGGAAATAACACAAGAGTGTGGAGGGAAAGTCAAAGTGGTCCTGCAGAGGTCTATAGTAAAAGCCATGCACATTCGAAAGTCAACATCAGGAAAAGGCCCAAGCCTGACTAAGGGAGACCTACGTGAACATTTGCTTTTAAAGGTCAGAGCCCGACCGAGTGAGAGTGGCGTGAACTTTTTTGTTGAACTGTGTTTTCAAAGCTGGAAAGAGAGACTTTAACATGGAAGGGTAGGCGATCCACGTTTTGAACTGCCTTTGTTTTGAGAACCTGAGCCAGAGTGTGCCATCGTGCCTACAGGCACCGCCTTCCACTGTGCTGTCTAACGTGGGGAAGAGAGCTGACTCAGCCACACCTTTTCTTTATATTCTGACACCAATTTTCTATTCCATACATATTCTCCTTTATACACATTTTGTACAAGAGATAGGGCAGACCTTAGATTTTGTTAGTATAGGCCATTTTGATTTGACAGATGCCGCTAGGACCATTTATTTATCATTTGATGGTAGACAGCACTCCCATCCTAGCAACAGGGCAATGTAGGAGTTTTTCCAACCCCAGACACTCTAATAAAGGTTTTACAAATAGTACCTTTGTGTCAGTGTCATACTTGTGATACAATGCGTCCCCTACAATGGCAACAGTATCTGATGAATGAAGGTTGCGCGAGTTCCGATAGAGAGAAAGCAAAAAATTGTAAAGAACTGTAACTTAAAACACAAAGTAACACAGTGGTCTGGCAAAAAAAAAATTGCCCAATCAAAAGTCTCTGTTAAATGCCTGATGCCGTAGAAATGACAGTAAGAGAAAGAAACTGAGATGCAACATTTGAACTGTTGTTAGGTTTGATCCCAGCAGAGGGAAACCTGGATGTGAGAGATATTTTTGAACTTTGAAATAGGTACTGTGCTTGAAACTACATCTACCAAGAGGCCTTGATGTAGGAGAGAAAAAGTGATGTTTGAGGAACAAAGGTCGAAGTGATCATGCCGATGTAAGAGCAAAAGCCTTGCAGTTTCGAAAGTCTTCCATAGCGGAAGGAAAGTGAAAGGAGGCTTGAGCCCGATGCAGGGTAGCCTATGGAAGTGAGATTGAAGCTTTGGGAAGGGAACCCCCACACATTGTGAATGAAAGGTTTGAACCCGGCGGAGGGAAACCTGTACTGAATTGTGGTAACCAGAAGGAAACAAACTTTTGTTAAACTGTAATACAAGCTAAAAGGTGACATGGGCTAGAAAGCCGAGAGATCCAGCGGATAAACTATTAACTTTTCATGGAAGGCCAAGTGGGACCTTGTCCATGAAACAAACTGCATCTGTAAGGAACTCATGGTGGCAACAGTAAAGACAGACACAGGTGATCACTTTCAAGGGTGTTTATTAAACTGTATGCAGGAGTGAGAGAAACGCCTAATATAAACCTAAAGCTAAGATGGGAGAAAGCTACAACCATCAAATAATAATAAGGCAGTCTGTTAGACGATCCTCTGCACACCAGAACACTGCTAACATCTCCACAACACCTTCCCTGGGTTCCCACACGACTCCCTCCAGGGTTCGAGACTCACGTGATTTGGTTACCCCAAAGGATCGAAAGTTCCGTACCAGGTACAATTTACGTGCCCGGTTGCAGCCCTTCCTGCATTGGCAATTGCCATGGAGAACATACAGCAGAAGGGGCGGCGGAACACCTCCGCATCAATCATTCATTTGCTCACGTGATCCAGAACGGCGTTTCCCACATGACCTTGGTGGACGTCACATGACCAGAAGCACAAAGTATATAAAGCCTGATGCATGGAGCGCTCATCGCTTCTCAGCTGTCCTTCGACTCTGGTTGGCGCTACGTTTGATACTCTCTGTTGGTTTACCTTGATCTTGGACCTTTCTTCTGGACTCCTTCGGATTACCCTTTTGTACTGTTGCTTGGCACTGTTTACCTATTGCTGAACCTTGACTCGTCCCTGACCTGTCTTTGGATCATCCCTTGGTACTTTGTTGGACTTCTACGCCATTGCCCTTCGGGAACTCTAGCTACGTCTTCAGCTCTACAGGTGGGCTTTCCTGTGTCCACGCTTGACTCTGTTCCCTGTTGGTCTGGGGACCACCTGTCATCTGAGTCTCGAACCTCCTTCACTAGGTTTCCTGGGTTTTCCAATAACTGGATAGGTAAAATTATTCAGATTATCTGATTTTCGTGTTATATTGTACTTGGCTGGTACTTAACCTTGTTCCTTTTGCAGCAGCATCGGTGTTCCAGAGGTTCCGTGGATCCGGGAAGTAACATCTCCCACCTGTGGCTCCAAAGGTCGCACAGCGGGGTTCTTTTGGTTCCCCTGTGCGTCACTTGGGGACGGAGGTCTCAACCGTCTACACGACACTCAAGTCAGAACAGACTGAGAAGCCGTATAGTCGTGTTGAACAATGCAGGGGTCCACGGAAGAACCCATAGCTGCTTTAGTTCAGGCAATTACAGTATTAACGGCAGATATGGCCGCCGCAAACACGGTGATTCACCAAAGGCTTGATTCCATACAGAGTGTTCAGCATTCCCTCCCTGCAGACTCTGAATTCGGGGATGCTGCCGCTCCAGCCACGCCTCCTCCATTGGCAAGTACCCCAGCACCAACCCCGGTGGTCCTTCCAGCCCCTTCTCCCTTGGCCGCTCCTGAATGTTATCAAGGCGATCCCAAGAAGTTCAGGACCATTATCAATCAGTGCAAGTTACACTTCCTGTGTAGACCTCTGGCCTTTCCTAATTCCACTGCTAAAGCGGCCTTTATGTTGTAAAGCACCAAAGTATTGACTGAAAAGGATACAGTACTCAAAAGGATACAGATGGTAGGGTCTTCCGGATCCCTGTTCACACGATTTGATAGTTGTGAAGTCAAGTTTAGACCTTCCAAATGATACAACTCTCTGACTGATGAAACAGGCAGAGAGATGGATCACTGGAAAGGGCGTGGGTAAAGTATAGGAAGTCAGCCTAAACAAAATAAAGTATCATAATAAACTGCCCCAAATCGGCTCTCTATGATAGAACAGTATTTGGCATTAATTCACACACTGACCTTATGACTAGGGTAGAAGAATCCCGCAGAAGTCTCTTGAGGAAAATCCAGAAGTAGAACAAACGACAAGGAAGGGAAGATTAGTAAGGGAGACTTATCCCGAACGGAACGAGGCTCACGCTAGATACCGGGTTGATGCACCACAGGATAGCGTCCAATGTACTGTTCACTATCACCTTCCAACAGTCCTTGAAAAGCTTCCTTCCCACGTAGAGAAAAGTATAGAAATTAATAAATCCACCTGTTAATTTCACAGGTGCAGGAGTTGGAAATAGCGCCCTTTTCTGGAATAAACAAAGTACACGGGGTTCTGAACAGCCGCGAAGATAATAGTGTGCGCGTGTGGAATTACACGCGAATAGGATTCACGCAGTCTTGGAAGCAGGCTTGAAGACAACGTGTGCGTATGAAATTACACGCGAACAGGATTCACGCAATCCAGGCCAGCCGTGCTTGAAGACAGCGTGCGCTTGTGGAATTGCACGCGAACAGGATTCACGCAGCCCAGGCCAGCAGCGCTTAAAGACAACGTGTGCGTGTGGAATTACACGCGAACAGGATTCACGCAGCCGCGCTTGAAGACAGCGTGCACTTGTGGATTTGCACGCGAACAGGATTCACGCAGCCCAGGCCAGCAGCGCTTGAAGACAGCGTGTGCATGTGGAATTACACACGAACAGGATTCACGCAGTCCAGGCCAGCCGCGCTTGAAGACAACGTGCGCTTGTGGATTTGCACGCTAACAGAATACACGTAGCCCAGGACAGCCACGTTTGAAGACAACGTGTGCTTGTGGAATTACACGCAAACAGGATTCACGCAGTCCAGGCCAGCCGCGCTTGAAGACAACGTGCGCTTGTGGATTTGCACGCTAAAAGAATACACGTAGCCCAGGACAGCCGCGTTTGAAGACAACATGCGCGTGTGGAATTACATGCAAACAAACCGCTCCAGGAATCAGCGTGTGGCGGAAAACATGCTATAGAAGGCCCAAGAAGCAGCTGAGGAAAACTGCAAGGATGCAGATCGGAGATTCAGCTACACAACGCCAAATGATTCGATCAGAAGCAGCGAGTGAAGTTTCCACGCTACTTATATACGTAAAGGCGTAGTTCACGTGATGAAGCAGAATTCACGTGAATTTAGCGACGTGAAAAGTGCAGACGTCGTTTTCCCTGCAATGCATCGAACAACCGCCATTTGGAATAGAACGGTCTAGCTGTTCTATGAGCGTAGGAGGTAGAACCACGTCCAGCATTAGAACCACGTCCAGCATGCATGACACTTTACCCTTTCCCATCTAGCCGGAACGGGTGCCGCTTGGGCTAATCCTTTACTGGAGAACAATAGCCCGGTTCTCTATGATTTTGATTTGTTAGTTACCGAGATGACCCGAGTCTTCGACACCCGACACAAGGCACAATCTAGGGATCTGGAATTGTTAGAATTAACCCAGGGTAGAGGGACCTTGATAGACTACATCACCCGCTTCAACCAATTGGTCGCCGAGACATCATGGCCAGAAAGCAAACGGGCGGTCATTTTTTATAGAGGGTTGAATAATCCAATGAAAGTTGCCTTAGCCGTGATCCCTTCCGTGCTCACTCAGTATCAGGAACTAGTGGATCTTGCCCTACAGGTGGATGCACGTCGCTCAGAACGCAGGGCTGAGTTGGGTTTTCCTCATCCTACAGCTGTCAGTACTCCCGCCTCCAGCACTGAGGAACCTATGCAAGTGGGAGGTTTACGTAGTCCTATCACGACATCTGAGAGAGAACGTAGGAGGGTGGATAATGCATGCTTTTATTGTGGCACCACGGGACATTATGTTAAGGAATGCCCTCGACGTCCCAAGAAGTCCCAGGTTTTTCGGACAGCTCGACCTTAGATCCGGAGTCCAGGTCGAGCTTCCAGTCTTCATCTCCGGGTGCCACTCTTGCTTTCGCTCGGGTCCAGCCCATCTTTGTACAGGCCACTCTTTGTCCTTCTGCGGGTATCTCTCATGCAGTCACGATCATCATTGACTCTGGTGCCACGGGGAACTACATAGACATTGCTTTGGCCCATTCTCTCAATCTACCTCTAGTGGTGAAAACCCAACCCGAACCGGTTCAGGCTGTAGATGACACTGCCCTAGTCTCTGGTCCCGTTAGACATCAAACTGCCCCTCTATTATTGACTATACAAGACATTCACACAGAGACGCTAAGTTTTGACTTGATCACCACACCCCAGTTCGGTATCATGTTAGGAATACCATGGTTGCGTGAACACAATCCTCTGATTAATTGGCAAACAGGCACGGTTCTCTTTGAGTCGGATATCTGCCAGAACATTTGTCTCCCAACCCATCTAGAGACAGACACTCCGTCACGGGTGTTGGGAGCTCTCGCTCAGCTCACATTGAATGATGGTGGATCAGCGGTTGTGAATTCCCATACCGTAGGAGGGGTAGTTACCGGGATTCCCTCTGAGTACAAAGCATTCGAGTCAGTTTTCGATCGCGGTTCTTCCGAGGTGCTTCCTCCACACAGATCATTTGACTGCCCGATTGAACTAATCGCGAACTCTACCGTTCCTTCGGGCAGGATCTATTCTCTGTCCCCCTTGGAAGAACAAGCTCTGAAACAGTATGTCCAGAACGCCCTACAACTAGGACACATCCGCCCCTCTACTTCACCAGCTGCAAGTCCTATTTTTTTCGTACCCAAGAAAGAGGGGGATTTACGTCCTTGTGTGGATTACTGATGCCTTAACGCTATCACGAAAAAGGATAGGTATCCAATCCCTTTGATCACCCCTCTTCCGGACCGCTTATCTCATGCCTCCGTTTTTACCAAGCTGGATCTTCGCGGCGCATACAATCTAGTGCGCGTCCGCGAGGGTGATGAGTGGAAAACTGCCTTTTGCACACGTTACGGCTTGTATGAATATCTAGTCATGCCTTTCGGTTTATGCAACGCCCCGGCAACATTCCAGCGTTTTCTGAATGACATATTCAGGGACATTCTGGATGTTTACATGGTTGTTTATCTGGACGACATCTTGATCTTTTCAAGGAATCTTGAAGACCTTGTAAAACATGTTCGGGAGGTCTTATCCCGTCTGAGGGAACATTCGCTATTTGCCAAACCCGAGAAATGTCAATTCCATAAAACGTCTGTAGAGTTTCTGGGCTTCCACATTACCCCTGGGGCACTATCCATGAACAAATCCAAGGTTAAGGCAGTCCTGGATTGGCCAGTTCCTCAGACACTCAAGGCCTTGCAGGCCTTTTAGGGCTTCGCCAACTTTTATAGGCGCTTTATTTCATCCTTTTCAAAAATTGTGGCCCCACTTACGGCTCTGACCAGCCCTCAAGTACCCTATCAGTGGCAAAAGGAACATCAGGAATCCTTTGAGGCTTTGAAAACCGCTTTCACCACCGCACCGATTCTTCAGCACCCCAATCCCGAACTTGCATTCATAGTCGAGGCGGATGCCTCTTCTTTTGCCCTCGGTGCGGTGTTGTCTCAGACATGTCCTACGACAGGCAAGTTACAACCGGTGGCATACCATTCCCGGAAGTTTTCCAATACTGAGACCCTTTATATTGTAACAGAGAAGGAACTTCTGGCTGTCATGGACGCCTTTCGTGTTTGGCGCCATCATCTCTTGGGGGCTAAGTGTTAAGGAAAGCGTCTCGTGGGCGCTGAGTACCTGAACTTCCAGTTGATGGTCGTGGTGAAGTAGCCAGGCTGTCCGACTGATGGTTGCTGAATGTGTGACGCGAGGAACCAGCGCAGCACCAACCCTGAATCAAACAAGGTTAGCGGTGTGCCGGCTCCCAACGCCACGGATGCGCACTTCCCTGATTTGCGTGGCGTCGGGACAGTGCAAGCACTGACAGGGAAGGCGGGTCTTGACTGGAGGGATCCACGGATAGTAGCAAAAGGAATGCTCCAGTAGTAGCAGTAGTCCGATGGATGAAAATGGCAGGGGAGGAAGCAGGTGGAAGAGGCGGAGAACACAGGAAGGCAGGAGGCAAGAAACCGAACTAACAAGCAAGGGAAAAGGAAGGATCAGGCTCCAGAGCTGAAGAAGGAGAGGAGCAGACAGGCAAAAGGGGGCTGGAAGGGAATGGACCCCTGGGGCAGGACAAGGAACCGGGGGCCAACAGGAACAGGAAGGAACTAACAGGGAAGGACGAGGAGCAAGGACTAGAAGACTGGACAAGGTGTTACTAGAGTAACACGGGCGAGGACGCGATCCGTAAACAAACCGCGTTGAGACGCGGTTTGTTCCAACAAACTGGCCCTTAATATAGGGCAGGCAGCACCCGGGAGGCTTGGAACGCAATCTGCGCCGTCCCCGGGTGCTGACGCGCCCAGAACGAGGCTTGGGAAGCAAGCCTGCAACTTCCCAAGCGCTCTGTGGACTGCGCATGCGCGGAGGACGAAAGACGGCCTTCCGCGCCTGCGCGAACCATGCAAACGGGAAAACCCGGAAGCGGCATGAGCCGCAAATGACCGAGGGCCCCCCAACCTATATCGGGGGTAGATGCGCCAGGATGGGAAGCGCCGGGACCTGCAGATGCGTCCCGCACCGCGCCCCATACCCCAGGTGAGTGGCATGACACTAAGTATCCAATCACTGTCTACTCCGATCATCGGAATCTAAAGGATCTGGCCTCCTTAAAGTGCATCAATAGCAGACAGGTCCGGTGGCATCTCTTCTTTTCCGCCTTTGATTTTCACATTACTCATCGTCCTGGAAACACTCATGGAAAAGCGGACGCCTTGTCACGCTCTCCGGGTGGAGTTTCGTTGCCAACCTTCCCCGATACTGTTCTAGGTAAGAGTCATGTTATTTGTCTCTGCACTCCCTCTCTGTCACTGTTGGATTCTGTGCGAGCATGGACGAGCAATCATTCTGACCAGTTGCGGGATTGGGATCCCGTATATTGTGATGGTTTACCTTTCGTGCACGATCGTCTGTTCCTTCCCACGCCTGACACCCGTAACCTGGCCCTTGAGTGGTCTCATGATGCCCCCATTAATGCCCATCCCGGCCAGGAGCGTACCATGGATCTCCTAAAGCGCTGGTGCTGGTGGCCTTCTATGAAGCACGACGTGGAATGCTATGTCAACTCTTGCTCTGTTTGTGCTCAGGCCAAACATCGAAGAGGTCGCCCAATCGGCCTGCTACTTCCGCTACCGGTTCCCCCAAGACCTTGGCATACTCTGACTATGGATTTCGTGACTGATCTCCCCAAGGTACGGGGTTTTGATACCATCTGGGTGGTGGTGGACACATTCACAAAAATGGCTCGTTTTGTTCCCTGTAAGGGGATCCCTTCGGCCCCGACCCTGGCTGAGTTGTTTTTTGAGTCTGTGTTCATGTTGTTTGGGCTTCCTTCTGTCATTATTTCCGATCGTGGGTCGCAGTTCACATCTCGTTTTTGGAGATCTTTGACTAAGCTACTTGGCATCGATACCAGGTATTCCTCGGCCTATCACCCTGAGACTGATGGGCATTCTGAAAGGACGAATCAATCTATGGAGCAGTATCTTCGTTGCCTTATCCTGCAGCAGCAGTCCTCCTGGTTGAGTGCTTTACGACTTGCCGAGTTCGCATACAATAACGCGGCTCACTCTGCTACAGGTTTTTCTCCTTTCTTCACCCTCTATGGCCAACACCCCAAGGTCTTACCTGTCCCTGACGCCTCTGTCTCTTTGAATCCTGCGGCCACGGCCTGTTTTAGGGATCTGTCTGCTGTTCATGCTAGTACTTTGGTCCATCTTACTGAAGCAAAGGCCTCTATGAAGTCCTGTGTTGACAGCAAGCGCTTGGCTGTTCCTCCTCTTGCGGCGGGTTCCAGGGTGTGGTTGTCTTTCCGTCACCTTCGCCTGGTTGGTTGCCGGAAACTTCTGCCTCGCTTTGTCGGCCCGTATGTGATCTCTCAGGTTGTGAATCCAGTGGCTTTTCGTCTGGTTCTCCCGAGCTCTTGGCGTATCCATCCTGTTTTTCATGTATCCCTCCTCAAGCCATGCCCTGATTCCTGCCGCCTTTGGGCCCCAGCAGCCCCGGTGTCCCTGGCCTCCCCTGATGTTTTTGAAGTGTCAACTATTTTGGGTTCCCGTTGGTTTAGGGTTGGGCTCCAGTATTTGGTGGATTGGAAGGGTTATGGCCCGGAGGAGCGTTCTTGGGTTTCCGCTTTGGATGTTAACGCTCCTCGGTTGGTAGCCCAGTTCCATAGGGTTCACCCATCCTGCCCACAAGGTTGTGGGCCGTTGGGGGGGGGCTATGTTAGACGATCCTCTGCACACCAGAACACTGCTAACATCTCCACAACACCTTCCCGGGATTCCCACACGACTCCCTCCAGGGTTTGAGACTTACGTGATTTGGTTTCCCCAAAGGATCGAAAGTTCCGACCCAGGTACAATTTACGTGCCCGGTTCCAGCCCTTCCTGCATTGGCAATTGCCATGGAGAACACACAGCAGAAGGGGCTGCGGAACACCTCTGCATCAATCATTCATTTGCTCACGTGATCCAGAACGGCGTTTCCCACGTGACCTTGGTGGACGTCACATGACCCAGAAGCACACAGTATATAAAGCCTGATGCACGGAGCGCTCATCGCTTCTCAGCTGTCCTTCGACTCTGTTTGGCGCTACGTTTGATACTCTCTGTTGGTTTACCTTGATCTTGGACCTTTCTTCTGGACTCCTTCGGATTACCCGTTTGTACTGTTGCTTGGAACTGTTTACCTATTGCTGAACCTCGACTCGTCCCTCTCCTGTCTTTGGATCATCCCGTGGTACTTTGTTGGACTTCTACGCCATTGCCCTTTGGGAACTCTAGCTATGTCTTCAGCTCTACAGGTGGGCTTTCCTGTGTCCACGCTTGACTCTGTTCCCTGTTGGTCTGGGCACCACCTGTCATCTGAGTCTCGAACCTCCTTCACTAGGTTTCCTGGGTTTTCCAATCACTGGATAGGTAAGATTATTCAGATTATCTGATTTTCGTGTTATATTGTACTTGCCTGGTACTTAACCTCGTTCCTTTTGCAGCAGCATCGGTGTTCCAGAGGTTCCGTGGATCCGGGAAGTAACATCTCCCACCTGTGGCTCCAAAGGTCGCACAGCGGGGTTCTTTTGGTTCCCCTGTGCGTCACTTGGGGACGGAGGTCTCAACGGTCTACACGACACTCAAGTCAGAACAGACTGAGAAGCCGTATAGTCATGTTGAACAATGCAGGGGTCCACGGAAGAACCCATAGCTGCTTTAGTTCAGGCAATTACAGTATTAACGGCAGATATGGCCGCCGCAAACACGGTGATTCACCAAAGGCTAGATTCCATACAGAGTGTTCAGCATTCCCTCCCTGCAGACTCTGAATTCGGGGATGCTGCCGCTCCAGCCACGCCTCCTCCATTGGCAAGTACCCCAGCACCAACCCCGGTGGTCCTTCCAGCCCCTTCTCCCTTGGCCGCTCCTGAACTTTATCAAGGCGATCCCAAGAAGTTCAGGACCTTTATCAATCAGTGCAAGTTACACTTCCTGTGTAGACCTCTGGCCTTTCCTAATTCCACTGCTAAAGCGGCCTTTACCCTTTCCCATCTAGCCGGAACGGCTGCCGCTTGGGCTAATCCTTTACTGGAGAACAATAGCCCGGTTCTCTATGATTTTGATTTGTTAATTACCGAGATGTCCCGAGTCTTCGACACCCGACACAAGGCACAATTTAGGGATCTGGAATTGTTAGAATTAACCCAGGGTAGAGGGACCTTGATAGACTACATCACCCGCTTCAACCAATTGGTCGCCGAGACATCATGGCCAGAAAGCAAACGGGCGGTCATTTTTTATAGAGGGTTGAATAATCCAATGAAAGATGCCTTAGCCGTGATCCCTTCCGTGCCCACTCAGTATCAGGAACTAGTGGATCTTGCCCTACAGGTGGATGCACGTCGCTCAGAACGCAGGGCTGAGTTGGATTTTCCTCATCCTACAGCTGTCAGTACTCCCCCCTCCAGCACTGAGGAACCTATGCAAGTGGGAGGTTTACGTTGTCCTATCACGACATCTGAGAGAGAACGTAGGAGGGTGGATAATGCATGCTTTTATTGTGGCACCACGGGACATTATGTTAAGGAATGCCCTCGACGTCCCAAGAAGTCCCAGGTTTTTCGGACAGCTCGACCTTCGATCCGGAGACCAGGTCGAGCTTCCAGTCTTCATCTCCGGGTGCCACTCTTGCTTTCGCTCGGGTCCAGCCCATCTTTGTACAGGCCACTCTTTGTCCTTCTGCGGGTATCTCTCATGCAGTCACGATCATCATTGACTCTGGTGCCACGGGGAACTACATAGACATTGCTTTGGCCCATTCTCTCAATCTACCTCTAGTGGTGAAAACCCAACCCGAACCGGTTCAGGCTGTAGATGGCACTGCCCTAGTCTCTGGTCCCATTAGACATCAAACTGCCCCTCTATTATTGACTATACAAGACATTCACACAGAGACGCTAAGTTTTGACTTGATCACCACACCCCAGTTCGGTATCATATTAGGAATACCATTGTTGCGTGAACACAATCCTCTGATTAATTGGCAAACAGGCACGGTTCTCTTTGAGTCGGATATCTGCCAGAACTTTTGTCTCCCAACCCATCTAGAGACAGACACTCCGTCACGGGCGTCGGGAGCTCTCGCTCAGCTCACATTGAATGATGGTGGATCAGCGGTTGTGAATTCCCATACCGTAGGAGGGGTAGTTACCGGGATTCCCTGAGTACAAAGCATTCGAGTCAGTTTTCGATCGCGGTTCTTCCGAGGTGCTTCCTCCACACAGATCATTTGACTGCCCGATTGAACTAATCCCAAACTCTACCGTTCCTTCGGGCAGGATCTATTCTCTGTCCCCCTCGGAAGAACAAGCTCTGAAACAGTATGTCCAGAACGCCCTACAACTAGGACACATCCGCCCCTCTACTTCACCAGCTGCAATTCCTATTTTTTTTGTACCCAAGAAAGAGGGGGATTTACGTCCTTGTGTGGATTACTGACGCCTTAACGCTATCACGAAAAAGGATAGGTATCCAATCCCTTTGATCACCCCTCTTCTGGACCGCTTATCTCATGCCTCCGTTTTTACCAAGCTGAATCTTCGCGGTGCATATAATCTAGTGCGCGTCCGCGAGGGCGATGAGTGGAAAACTGCCTTTTGCACACGTTACGGCTTGTATGAATATCTAGTCATGCCTTTCGGTTTATGCAACGCCCCGGCAACATTCCAGCGTTTTATGAATGACATATTCAGGGACATTCTGGATGTTGACATGGTTGTTTATCTGGACGACATCTTGATCTTTTCAAGGAATCTTGAAGACCATGTAAAACATGTTCGGGAGGTCTTATCCCGTCTGAGGGAACATTCGCTATTTGCCAAACCCGAGAAATGTCAATTCCATAAAACGTCTGTAGAGTTTCTGGGCTTCCACATTACCCCTGGGGCACTATCCATGAACAAATCCAAGGTTAAGGCAGTCCTGGATTGGCCAGTTCCTCAGACACTCAAGGCCTTGCAGGCCTTTTCGGGCTTCGCCAACTTTTATAGGTGCTTTATTTCATCCTTTTCAACAATTGTGGCCCCACTTACGGCTCTGACCAGCCCTCAAGTACCCTATCAGTGGCAAAAGGAACATCAGGAATCCTTTGAGGCTTTGAAAACCGCTTTCACCACCGCACCGATTCTTCAGCACCCCAATCCCGAACTTCCATTCATAGTCGAGGCGGATGCCTCTTCTTTTGCCCTCGGTGCGGTGTTGTCTCAGACATGTCCTACGACAGGCAAGTTACACCCGGTGGCATACCATTCCCGCAGGTTTTCCAATACTGAGACCCATTATACTGTAACGGAGAAGGAACTTCTGGCTGTCATGGACGCCTTTCGTGTTTGGCGGCATCATCTCTTGGGGGCTAAGTATCCAATCACTGTCTACTCCGATCATCGGAATATAAAGGATCTGGCCTCCTTAAAGTGCATCAATAGCAGACAGGTCCGGTGGCATCTCTTCTTTTCCGCCTTTGATTTTCACATTACTCATCGTCCTGGAAACACTCATGGAAAAGTGGACGCCTTGTCACGCTCTCCGGGTGGAGTTTCGTTGCCAACCTTCCCCGATACTGTTCTAGGTAAGAGTCATGTTATTTGTCTCTGCACTCCCTCTCTGTCACTGTTGGATTCTGTGCGAGCATGGACGAGCAATCATTCTGACCAGTTGCGGGATTGGGATCCCGTATATTGTGATGGTTTACCTTTCGTGCATGATCGTCTGTTCCTTCCCACGCCTGACATCCGTAACCTGGCCCTTGAGTGGTCTCATGATGCCCCCATTAATGCCCATCCTGGCCAGGAGCGTACCATGGATCTCCTAAAGCGCTGGTGCTGGTGGCCTTCTATGAAGCGCGACGTGGAATGCTATGTCAACTCTTGCTCTGTTTGTGCTCAGGCCAAACATCGAAGAGGTCGCCCAATCGGCCTGCTACTTCCGCTACCGGTTCCCCCAAGACCTTGGCATACTCTGACTATGGATTTCGTGACTGATCTCCCCAAGGTACAGGGTTTTGATACCATCTGGGTGGTGGTGGACACATTCACAAAAATGGCTCGTTTTGTTCCCTGTAAGGGGATCCCTTCGGCCCCGACCCTGGCTGAGTTGTTTTTTGAGTCTGTGTTCATGTTGTTTGGGCTTCCTTCTGTCATTATTTCCGATCGTGGGTCGCAGTTCACATCTCGTTTTTGGAGATCTTTGACTAAGCTACTTGGCATCGATACCAGGTATTCCTCGGCCTATCACCCTGAGACTGATGGGCATTCTGAAAGGACGAATCAATCTATGGAGCAGTATCTTTGTTGCCTTATCCTGCAGCAGCAGTCCTCCTGGTTGAGTGCTTTACGACTTGCCGAGTTCGCATACAATAACGCGGCTCACTCTGCTACAGGTTTTTCTCCTTTCTTCACCCTCTATGGCCAACACCCCAAGGTCTTACCTGTCCCTGACGCCTCTGTCTCTTTGAATCCTGCGGCCACGGCCTGTTTTAGGGATCAGTCTGCTGTTCATGCTAGTACTTTGGTCCATCTTACTGAAGCAAAGGCCTCTATGAAGTCCTGTGTTGACAGCAAGCGCTTGGCTGTTCCTCCTCTTGCGGCGGGTTCCAGGGTGTGGTTGTCTTTCCGTCACCTTCGCCTGGTTGGTTGCCGGAAACTTCTGCCTCGCTTTGTCGGCCCGTATGTGATCTCTCAGGTTGTGAATCCAGTGGCTTTTCGTCTGGTTCTCCCGAGCTCTTGGCGTATCCATCCTGTTTTTCATGTATCCCTCCTCAAGCCATGCCCTGATTCCTGCCGCCTTTGGGCCCCAGCAGCCCCGGTGTCCCTGGCCTCCCCTGATGTTTTTGAAGTGTCAACTATTTTGGGTTCCCGTTGGTTTAGGGTTGGGCTCCAGTATTTGGTGGATTGGAAGGGTTATGGCCCGGAGGAGCGTTCTTGGGTTTCCGCTTTGGATGTTAACGCTCCTCGGTTGGTAGCCCAGTTCCATAGGGTTCACCCATCCTGCCCACAAGGTTGTGGGCCGTTGGGGGGTGGCTATGTTAGACGATCCTCTGCACACCAGAACACTGCTAACATCTCCACAACACCTTCCCGGGATTCCCACACGACTCCCTCCAGGGTTTGAGACTTACGTGATTTGGTTTCCCCAAAGGATCGAAAGTTCCGTCCCAGGTACAATTTACGTGCCCGGTTCCAGCCCTTCCTGCATTGGCAATTGCCATGGAGAACACACAGCAGAAGGGGCTGCGGAACACCTCCGCATCAATCATTCATTTGCTCACGTGATCCAGAACGGCGTTTCCCACGTGACCTTGGTGGACGTCACATGACCCAGAAGAACACAGTATATAAAGCCTGATGCACGGAGCGCTCATCGCTTCTCAGCTGTCCTTCGACTCTGTTTGGCGCTACGTTTGATACTCTCTGTTGGTTTACCTTGATCTTGGACCTTTCTTCTGGACTCCCTCGGATTACCCGTTTGTACTGTTGCTTGGAACTGTCACGCCCCTTCGGAGACGCTGGGCTTTGTGGCATCGATGGACCATAGGACGGCGGGTGTCAGCCATTTCTACTACCAAGATGGCCGCCGTAACTGGAGTTGCGAGTCTAGCCTCAGCACACCTTGATTTCCCGGAAGTACTGCCTCCATACCCGAGGGTGGGTATATCAGTCCCGGAGATCAACACGGCATTGCGTTGCTACTCCTCATTAACAACGCTACGTAAGTTCGTTCCTAGGTCTTAGAATTTGACTTGCGAAATACTGTCTTCAGCTTCTAAACTTCCTGTTTTCAAATTCTAGCGTCTCTCCAACTACCTCTTTGTTTTCCGAGTTCGCGGTCTCCTCCTCTTCATCAACCAAGTTTGCCATCCGGTCCCATTCCGGACCGTGGTAAGCCTCATCCCAATCCCATATAACCAATTACCTCCAATCCCGCTTATTCTAACATTCACAACTCACTATTATCCTCTTCTTCGCTTAGTAACAGGCACATCACGCACCGGCATTTCAAACACACTGGCAAGACTCTGCACCATCAAAACAGATCTTAGCTCCGCCTCGATTGCTTCTCAGAGGTTTTCGGAAGATTCTGACTACCATCATCTTCCCCCTATTGTTCCGGTTTAAGGGTAATCCACATTCCTCTTACCTTACATTCTATCCCTCTGTTACACTCTGATACTTACCAGTCTCTTTCTTCTTCTCAAAGACGAACGCCCTCCTGACTTCGCCGAAATCCCCGACTGCAACGGAGGACAACACACCGCTACCTTCGGAACAGGGTTTTCTTCCCCAGAGGGTTTCCCTGGGACTTCTTCTTCTACCTGGTTTATCCGGGAGGGGGAAGAGGTACTTGGGAGGCTTTCATTATCTTCTCTCCATTTGGAACAAGAAGAGCCTTCCACTACCGAAAGGGGGTCTGTCGGAGGAAGAGGTAACGGTGAGTCCTTGGGATAACCTGCCAATTGATTGATTGGATATGCATATAACTTGTCTCATTTATTAATATATGACAGTTAGCAACGCCCAAAAATATAAAGTATATCTGAGCAGGTTGTCTCAGGGATTCAGGGTTACTAAGAAACATGGACGCCTCACAACAACAGCAATTAGTCACTGCAGTACAGGCTCTGACAGATGAAGTGCATTCTTTAAAACAAGAGAATGCTTACCTCCGACAACAGGCAGGCAGAGTCCCTAGCTGGTCCGAAGTGCCTCCTGGCCCTATCCCAGGAGGTTTATACGATGGTAATCCTCATAAACTCAAGACTTTTATCGAGGCTTGTACCGTTCAGTTCTCTTTCAAGACAGCCTTTTTTCAAAGCGACCGTGATAAGGTAGGACACATGATTGCAAACTTGACGGGGTCCGCGTTAGCATGGGCCACGCCTCTTGTTACTACCAATAATGTCTTATTAGATTCTTATCCTGCCTTTTTGAATAGTCTTCGAGCCATGTTCAGCCGTCAGGAGATCACGATTTCAGCCCAAGAGCAGTTATTAGATTACAAACAAGGATCTCAAGATCTATTGTCTTATATCACCAATTTCAAGCAGTTAGCAGCTGGTACGTCATGGGCGGACGATGCTCTAATCACAATATTCCGCAGAGGATTAAACGAAGAGCTAAAGGATGAGATCTCCCGAGTACCCAGACCTCCGAATTTGGCAGAGATGATCACCATGGTTATGCAGATGGATTACCGACTGCAAGAAAGAGTGAAGGAACGTCGTCGTGGCCGCTCCATGAGACCACCTATGACATACCCTCCTAGTGTAGGAAGATCACAAACAGATGAACCTATGCAGATAGGGACTACCAGAGGTCGCCTTACTCCAGAGGAGCGTCATAGACGTCGAGTCAAGGGCCTGTGTATGTATTGTGGTTCCAAAGAACACGCAATTCGAGATTGTCCTCTCATCCCAGCCAAAAGTCAGGGAAACGCCATCTCCCAACCGCCAGGGGAACCGCGGCTAGGGAGTCAGTAAACGGTTCCTCATCTTATCTGATACCTTCCCAAGTTACGGAGACCCCCGATCTTACTATGTTGGCCTTACATGTCCAGATCAAATGGGGAGATACAGACCCCATTCCGGTCACGGCCTTAATAGATTGTGGGGCCGCAGGGAACTTTGTTGATACCCTCTGGAAGACCGCTCATAATATACCATGTTCAGTCAAGACAATGGCAATCCCAGTTGAGTCCGTGGATGGTAGTCCGTTAACATCAGGTCCCATAAAGGAACAAACTATACCTTTGCGGATGAATATCTCCTCCCATCAAGAATCCATTATCTTTGATGTAATCCGTACAGCCCACTATCCAGTTATTCTAGGACTACCCTGGCTTCGTGCTCATAACCCATACATCAATTGGAAGGCGGGCACGGTTTTTCTGGGATCTGAACATTGTTTGACGCACTGTCTTTCGGACGGTGCGGTTGGGTTTCGTCCCACTATCTCCATGTTGGAAAATCCGGGTTCCATCTCTGTATTGAACCATATCCAGGAATTACCCATTGAATACAAACAGTATCAGACAGTGTTCTCCGAATCTCAATATGCTGAACTACCCCCACATCGGAGAGACGACTGCGCCCTGGAACTAGTTCCAGATGCACCGATTCCTTTCGGTCGCATGTATGTCCTATCTGGACGGGAACGAGAAGTTCTTAAAGAATATCTTCAAAAGAATCTTTGCAATGGACTTATTCAAGAATCCACCTCACCAGCGGGGGCTTCTTTGTTCTTCATCCCAAAGAAAGACTCTACGGAACTCAGACCGTGTATAGATTACCGAGGCTTAAATAAGATCACCATCCCGGATCGCTATCCTATGCCTCTCATCCCAGATATACTAGAAGCCGTTAAAGGAGCTACCATCTTTACAAAACTGGACCTCCGCGGGGCTTATCATCTCATTCGTATACGAGCTGGCGATGAATGGAAGACAGCTTTCCGTACTCCTTTGGGACACTATGAATATAAAGTAATGCCTTTCGGCCTATCCAACGCCCCCGCAGTCTTCCAACGCTTTATGGACCACCTCTTTTCAGACATTCTTCTTCACACCGTTATTGTCTATTTAGATGATATTCTGGTCTTTTCTTCATCACCATCAGAACACTGTCAGCACGTGAAAGAAGTACTACGGAGACTATTCAACAACCACCTTTATTGCAAACTAGAGAAATGTGAGTTTCACAGAAACCAGGTTGCCTACCTAGGGTACATAATCTCTGCAAATGGGGTATCCATGGACCCTAAAAAAGTATCAGCTATTACAGATTGGCCTATACCAATCTGCATTAAGGATCTGCAGAGATTTCTGGGGTTCTCCAATTTCTACAGACGTTTCATCCCACACTATTCGCAAGAGATACTTCCACTGACGACACTTCTTAAAAAGAATGTAAAATTCCTTTGGTCCGGGGAGGCACACATTGCCTTTGAGAACCTGAAGAAACATTTTCTCACAGGACCCATACTGATTACTCCAGATCAAACCAAGAAGTTCATTGTGGAATCGGATGCGTCTCATCAGGCCCTTGGGGCCGTTTTGCTTCAAGAAAATGATCAAGGAATAGAATGTCCTATAGCTTACCTTTCTAAAACACTGTCTCCCTCTGAAATCAATTATTCAGTGCTAGAAAAAGAACTATTAGCTATAAAAAAGGCATTCGAAGAGTGGAGACATCTTCTCCTGGGGGCAAGACACCCAGTTGAGGTCAGGACTGATCACAGTAATTTACGCGTCCTACAGTATGCTCAGACCCGAAATAGCAGGCAGGCACGTTGGGCACACTTCTTTTCACCGTATGAGATTGTTTTCACCTTCATTCCCGGGAGAGTCAATCTCAAGGCTGATGCATTGTCCAGAAAGGATTATACCTCTTCTACGCCTTTTCGATCGGAACCTCTGTTTCCCAGAGCCACATTCGTGCAAGTAGTTACCACGTTTTTACAGAACGTGGCTAACTCCACTTTGCAATTTATTCAGTTGAATCCACAGTTACTGGCGACCTGGAAACTCAACTTGGTCCAAGGATGTGCTTATAAGGACAAGAAGCTCTTCCTCCCTTCGAGTGAACTGCAAAAGACAGTTCTAAATCTCTGTCACGACTCATACCTAGCGGGTCACCGAGGGGTGGCTAATACTAAAGAGTTGATCCAACGTAACTTCTGGTGGCCGGAAATGACTCAAGACATCATAGACTATGTGTCCGCTTGTGCTATCTGTTTGCAGTCAAAATGCCCTCGAAACGCCCCTTCAGGACTCCTCTCAGTAATGCCGATCCCGGACCGTCCTTGGCAAATGATTTCCACTGATTTCATAGTTGATTTGCCACCATCAGACGGTTGTACAGTAATCATGGTCACAATCGATTACTTCACAAAATTGGCACATTTCGTTCCACTTCCGCGGATTCCCACCGCAGCTCAGATGGCAAGAGTTTTTCTTTCACGGATTTTTTCCCTTCATGGATTACCTGAGACCATTGTTTCTGATCGAGGTTCACAATATACATCTCGCTATTGGCAGCAAGTCTGCAAGAGTTTGCATATCTCCCGGGCATTGAGTTCAGGTTTCCATCCGCAGACAAATGGTCAGACGGAACGCCTAAATCAGACCCTTGAGGGATATTTGCGTTGTTACATCTCCTCCTCACAAGATAACTGGTGTTCCTTGTTGCCTTGGGCTGAATTCGCGTATAATAACTCTCGACATTCAGCCTTGAGATTCAGCCCTTTTTTTTGCTCCTACGGATACCATCCTCAGTGTTTTCCCAGCGGACCGGTCTCCACTTCAAAATTTCCCGATGTGGATCTTCTCGTTGATGCCATCCAGTTGGGACATCGAACAGCCAAGACCTCTCTTCGGGAGGCCCAGATCCGGGTCAAACGCTCTGCTGACAGACATCGTACTCCGGCTCCGCGGTTGGTACCAGGAGACTTGGTTTGGTTGGCATCTCGATTTCTGCCTCGTCATCTGGTACCATCCAAATTGTCCCCGAAATATTTCGGCCCTTTCTGCGTTTTGAAGCGTATAGGGTCATCAGCTTTCAAGCTCAATCTCCCTTCATCCTGGTCCAGGATTCATCCTGTGTTTCATGTCTCGCAGTTGAAGAAAGACGTGGCGGATCGTTTCTCCCGTGCACGGAAAGGATTACCCTCTCCTGTCATCACCCCGACAGGTCCCGAGTATGAAGTGGCGGGAATTTGCGATTCACGCATTTTCCGGGGTCGTCTACAGTTCTTGATTGACTGGAAGGGTTATTCTCCGGCGGATCGCTCTTGGGAACCGGCATCGGCGGTTCATGCTCCTACTTTGGTCCGCCGGTTCTTTTTGTCCCATCCGTCCAAACCGGGAGGCCCGGGGCATTTGAGGGGGCATACTGTCACGCCCCTTCGGAGACGCTGGGCTTTGTGGCATCGATGGACCATAGGACGGCGGGTGTCAGCCATTTCTACTACCAAGATGGCCGCCGTAACTGGAGTTGCGAGTCTAGCCTCAGCACACCTTGATTTCCCGGAAGTACTGCCTCCCTACCCGAGGGTGGGTATATCAGTCCCGGAGATCAACACGGCATTGCGTTGCTACTCCTCATTAACAACGCTACGTAAGTTCGTTCCTAGGTCTTAGAATTTGACTTGTGAAATACTGTCTTCAGCTTCTAAACTTCCTGTTTTCAAATTCTAGCGTCTCTCCAACTACCTCTTTGTTTTCCGAGTTCGCGGTCTCCTCCTCTTCATCAACCAAGTTTGCCATCCGGTCCCATTCCGGACCGTGGTAAGCCTCATCCCAATCCCATATAACCAATTACCTCCAATCCCGCTTATTCTAACATTCACAACTCACTATTATCCTCTTCTTCGCTTAGTAACAGGCACATCACGCACCGGCATTTCAAACACACTGGCAAGACTCTGCACCATCAAAACAGATCTTAGCTCCGCCTCGATTGCTTCTCAGAGGTTTTCGGAAGATTCTGACTACCATCATCTTCCCCCTATTGTTCCGGTTTAAGGGTAATCCACATTCCTCTTACCTTACATTCTATCCCTCTGTTACACTCTGATACTTACCAGTCTCTTTCTTCTTCTCAAAGACGAACGCCCTCCTGACTTCGCCGAAATCCCCGACTGCAACGGAGGACAACACACCGCTACCTTCGGAACAGGGTTTTCTTCCCCAGAGGGTTTCCCTGGGACTTCTTCTTCTACCTGGTTTATCCGGGAGGGGGAAGAGGTACTTGGGAGGCTTTCATTATCTTCTCTCCATTTGGAACAAGAAGAGCCTTCCACTACCGAAAGGGGGTCTGTCGGAGGAAGAGGTAACGGTGAGTCCTTGGGATAACCTGCCAATTGATTGATTGGATATGCATATAACTTGTCTCATTTATTAATATATGACAGGAACTGTTTACCTATTGCTGAACCTCGACTCGTCCCTCTCCTGTCTTTGGATCATCCCATGGTACTTTGTTGGACTTCTACGCCATTGCCCTTTGGGAACTCTAGCTATGTCTTCAGCTCTACAGGTGGGCTTTCCTGTGTCCACGCTTGACTCTGTTCCCTGTTGGTCTGGGCACCACCTGTCATCTGAGTCTCGAACCTCCTTCACTAGGTTTCCTGGGTTTTCCAATCACTGGATAGGTAAGATTATTCAGATTATCTGATTTTCGTGTTATATTGTACTTGCCTGGTACTTAACCTCGTTCCTTTTGCAGCAGCATCGGTGTTCCAGAGGTTCCGTGGATCCGAGAAGTAACATCTCCCACCTGTGGCTCCAAAGGTCGCACAGCGGGGTTCTTTTGGTTCCCCTGTGCGTCACTTGGGGACGGAGGTCTCAACGGTCTACACGACACTCAAGTCAGAACAGACTGAGAAGCCGTATAGTCGTGTTGAACAATGCAGGGGTCCACGGAAGAACCCATAGCTGCTTTAGTTCAGGCAATTACAGTATTAACGGCAGATATGGCCGCCGCAAACACGGTGATTCACCAAAGGCTAGATTCCATACAGAGTGTTCAGCATTCCCTCCCTGCAGACTCTGAATTCGGGGATGCTGCCGCTCCAGCCACGCCTCCTCCATTGGCAAGTACCCCAGCACCAACCCCGGTGGTCCTTCCAGCCCCTTCTCCCTTGGCCGCTCCTGAACTTTATCAAGGCGATCCCAAGAAGTTCAGGACCTTTATCAATCAGTGCAAGTTACACTTCCTGTGTAGACCTCTGGCCTTTCCTAATTCCACTGCTAAAGTGGCCTTTACCCTTTCCCATCTAGCCGGAACGGCTGCCGCTTGGGCTAATCCTTTACTGGAGAACAATAGCCCGGTTCTCTATGATTTTGATTTGTTAATTACCGAGATGTCCCGAGTCTTCGACACCCGACACAAGGCAGAATCTAGGGATCTGGAATTGTTAGAATTAACCCAGGGTAGAGGGACCTTGATAGACTACATCACCCGCTTCAACCAATTGGTCGCCGAGACATCATGGCCAGAAAGCAAACGGGCGGTCATTTTTTATAGATGGTTGAATAATCCAATGAAAGATGCCTTAGCCGTGATCCCTTCCGTGCCCACTCAGTATCAGGAACTAGTGGATCTTGCCCTACAGGTGGATGCACGTCGCTCAGAACGCAGGGCTGAGTTGGATTTTCCTCATCCTACAGCTGTCAGTACTCCCCCCTCCAGCACTGAGGAACCTATGCAAGTGGGAGGTTTACGTTGTCCTATCACGACATCTGAGAGAGAACGTAGGAGGGTGGATAATGCATGCTTTTATTGTGGCACCACGGGACATTATGTTAAGGAATGCCCTCGACGTCCCAAGAAGTCCCAGGTTTTTCGGACAGCTCGACCTTCGATCCGGAGACCAGGTCGAGCTTCCAGTCTTCATCTCCGGGTGCCACTCTTGCTTTCGCTCGGGTCCAGCCCATCTTTGTACAGGCCACTCTTTGTCCTTCTGCGGGTATCTCTCATGCAGTCACGATCATCATTGACTCTGGTGCCACGGGGAACTACATAGACATTGCTTTGGCCCATTCTCTCAATCTACCTCTAGTGGTGAAAACCCAACCCGAACCGGTTCAGGCTGTAGATGGCACTGCCCTAGTCTCTGGTCCCATTAGACATCAAACTGCCCCTCTATTATTGACTATACAAGACATTCACACAGAGACGCTAAGTTTTGACTTGATCACCACACCCCAGTTCGGTATCATATTAGGAATACCATGGTTGCGTGAACACAATCCTCTGATTAATTGGCAAACAGGCACGGTTCTCTTTGAGTCGGATATCTGCCAGAACTTTTGTCTCCCAACCCATCTAGAGACAGACACTCCGTCACGGGCGTCGGGAGCTCTCGCTCAGCTCACATTGAATGATGGTGGATCAGCGGTTGTGAATTCCCATACCGTAGGAGGGGTAGTTACCGGGATTCCCTGAGTACAAAGCATTCGAGTCAGTTTTCGATCGCGGTTCTTCCGAGGTGCTTCCTCCACACAGATCATTTGACTGCCCGATTGAACTAATCCCAAACTCTACCGTTCCTTCGGGCAGGATCTATTCTCTGTCCCCCTCGGAAGAACAAGCTCTGAAACAGTATGTCCAGAACGCCCTACAACTAGGACACATCCGCCCCTCTACTTCACCAGCTGTAATTCCTATTTTTTTTGTACCCAAGAAAGAGGGGGATTTACGTCCTTGTGTGGATTACTGACGCCTTAATGCTATCACGAAAAAGGATAGGTATCCAATCCCTTTGATCACCCCTCTCCTGGACCGCTTATCTCATGCCTCCGTTTTTACCAAGCTGGATCTTCGCGGCGCATACAATCTAGTGCGCGTCCGCGAGGGCGATGAGTGGAAAACTGCCTTTTGCACACGTTACGGCTTGTATGAATATCTAGTCATGCCTTTCGGTTTATGCAACACCCCGGCAACATTCCAGCGTTTTATGAATGACATATTCAGGGACATTCTGGATGTTTACATGGTTGTTTATCTGGACGACATCTTGATCTTTTCAAGGAATCTTGAAGACCATGTAAAACATGTTCGGGAGGTCTTATCCCGTCTGAGGGAACATTCGCTATTTGCCAAACCCGAGAAATGTCAATTCCATAAAACGTCTGTAGAGTTTCTGGGCTTCCACATTACCCCTGGGGCACTATCCATGAACAAATCCAAGGTTAAGGCAGTCCTGGATTGGCCAGTTCCTCAGACACTCAAGGCCTTGCAGGCCTTTTCGGGCTTCGCCAACTTTTATAGGTGCTTTATTTCATCCTTTTCAACAATTGTGGCCCCACTTACGGCTCTGACCAGCCCTCAAGTACCCTATCAGTGGCAAAAGGAACATCAGGAATCCTTTGAGGCTTTGAAAACCGCTTTCACCACCGCACCGATTCTTCAGCACCCCAATCCCGAACTTCCATTCATAGTCGAGGCGGATGCCTCTTCTTTTGCCCTCGGTGCGGTGTTGTCTCAGACATGTCCTACGACAGGCAAGTTACACCCGGTGGCATACCATTCCCGCAAATTTTCCAATACTGAGACCCATTATACTGTAACGGAGAAGGAACTTCTGGCTGTCTTGGACGCCTTTCGTGTTTGGCGGCATCATCTCTTGGGGGCTAAGCATCCAATCACTGTCTACTCCGATCATCGGAATATAAAGGATCTGGCCTCCTTAAAGTGCATCAATAGCAGACAGGTCCGGTGGCATCTCTTCTTTTCCGCCTTTGATTTTCACATTACTCATCGTCCTGGAAACACTCATGGAAAAGTGGACGCCTTGTCACGCTCTCCGGGTGGAGTTTCGTTGCCAACCTTCCCCGATACTGTTCTAGGTAAGAGTCATGTTATTTGTCTCTGCACTCCCTCTCTGTCACTGTTGGATTCTGTGCGAGCATGGACGAGCAATCATTCTGACCAGTTGCGGGATTGGGATCCCGTATATTGTGATGGTTTACCTTTCGTGCATGATCGTCTGTTCCTTCCCACGCCTGACACCCGTAACCTGGCCCTTGAGTGGTCTCATGATGCCCCCATTAATGCCCATCCCGGCCAGGAGCGTACCATGGATCTCCTAAAGCGCTGGTGCTGGTGGCCTTCTATGAAGCGCGACGTGGAATGCTATGTCAACTCTTGCTCTGTTTGTGCTCAGGCCAAACATCGAAGAGGTCGCCCAATCGGCCTGCTACTTCCGCTACCGGTTCCCCCAAGACCTTGGCATACTCTGACTATGGATTTCGTGACTGATCTCCCCAAGGTACGGGGTTTTGATACCATCTGGGTGGTGGTGGACACATTCACAAAAATGGCTCGTTTTGTTCCCTGTAAGGGGATCCCTTTGGCCCCGGCCCTGGCTGAGTTGTTTTTTGAGTCTGTGTTCATGTTGTTTGGGCTTCCTTCTGTCATTATTTCCGATCGTGGGTCGCAGTTCACATCTCGTTTTTGGAGATCTTTGACTAAGCTACTTGGCATCGATACCAGGTATTCCTCGGCCTGTCACCCTAAGACTGATGGGCAGACTGAAAGGACGAATCAATCTATGGAGCAGTATCTTCGTTGCCTTATCCTGCAGCAGCAGTCCTCCTGGTTGAGTGCTTTACGACTTGCCGAGTTCGCATACAATAACGCGGCTCACTCTGCTACAGGTTTTTCTCCTTTCTACGCCCTCTATGGCCAACACCCCAAGGTTTTACCTGTCCCTGACACCTCTTTCTCTTTGAATCCTGCGGCCACGGCCTGTCTTAGGGATCTGTCTGCTGTTCATGCTAGTACTTTGGTCCATCTTACTGAAGCAAAGGCCTCTATGAAGTCCCGTGTTGACAGCAAGCGCTTGGCTGCTCCTCCTCTTGCGGTGGGTCCCAGGGTGTGGTTGTCTTCCCGTCACCTTCGCCTGGTTGGTTGCCGGAAACTTTTGCCTCGCTTTGTTGGCCCGTATGTGATCTCTCAGGTTGTGAATCCGGTGGCTTTTTGTCTGGTTCTCCCGAGCTCTTGGCGTATCCATCCTGTTTTTCATGTACCCCTCCTCAAGCCATGCCCTGATTCCTCCTGCCTTCGGGCCCCAGCAGCCCCGGTGTCCCTGGCCTCCCCTGATGTTTTTGAAGTGTCAGCTATTTTGGGTTCCCGTTGGTTTAGGGGTGGGCTCCAGTATTTGGTGGATTGGAAGGGTTATGGCCCGGAGGAGCGTTCTTGGGTTTCCGCTTTGGATGTTAACGCTCCTCGGTTGGTAGCCCAGTTCCATAGGCTTCCCCCATCCTGCCCACAAGGTCGTGGACCGTTGGGGGGGGCTATGTTAGACGATCCTCTGCACACCAGAACACTGCTAACATCTCCACAACACCTTCCCTGGGTTCCCACACGACTCCCTCCAGGGTTCGAGACTTACGTGATTTGGTTACCCCAAAGGATCGAAAGTTCCGTACCAGGTACAATTTACGTGCCCGGTTGCAGCCCTTCCTGCATTGGCAATTGCCATGGAGAACATACAGCAGAAGGGGCGGCGGAACACCTCCGCATCAATCATTCATTTCCTCACGTGATCCAGAACGGCGTTTCCCACGTGACCTTGGTGGACGTCACATGACCCAGAAGCACACAGTATATAAAGCCTGATGCACGGAGCGCTCATCGCTTCTCAGCTGTCCTTCGACTCTGTTTGGCGCTACGTTTGATACTCTCTGTTGGTTTACCTTGATCTTGGACCTTTCTTCTGGACTCCTTCGGATTACCCTTTTGTACTGTTGCTTGGAACTGTTTACCTATTGCTGAACCTCGACTCGTCCCTCACCTGTCTTTGGATCATCCCTTGGTACTTTCTTGGACTTCTACGCCATTGCCCTTTGGGAACTCTAGCTACGTCTTCAGCTCTACAGGTGGGCTATCCTGTGTCCACGCTTGAATCTGTTCCCTGTTGGTCTGGGGACCACCTGTCATCTGAGTCTCGAACCTCCTTCACTAGGTTTCCCGGGTTTTCCAATCACTGGATAGGTAAGATTATTCAGATTATCTGATTTTCATGTTATATTGTACTTGCCTGGTACTTAACCTCGTTCCTTTTGCAGCAGCATCAGTGTTCCAGAGGTTCCGTGGATCCGGGAAGTAACATCTCCCACCTGTCGCTCCAAAGGTCGCACAGCGGGGTTCTTTTGGTTCCCCTGTGCGTCACTTGGGGACGGAGGTCTCAACGGTCTACACGACACTCAAGTCAGAACAGACTAAGAAGCCGTATAGTCGTGTTGAACAATGCAGGGGTCCATGGAAGAACCCATAGCTGCTCTAGTTCAGGCAATTACAGTATTAAGGGCAGATATGGCCGCCGCAAACACGGTGATTCACCAAAGGCTAGATTCCATACAGAGTGTTCAGCATTCCCTCCCTGCAGACTCTGAATTCGGGGATGCTGCCGCTCCAGCCACGCCTCCTCCATTGGCAAGCACCACAGCACCAACCCCAGTGGTCCATCCAAGCCCCTTCTCCCTTGGCCGCTCCTGAACGTTATCAAGGCGATCCCAAGAAGTTCAGGACCTTTATCAATCAGTGCAAGTTACACTTCCTGTGTAGACCTCTGGCCTTTCCTAATTCCACTGCTAAAGCGGCCTTTACCCTTTCCCATCTAGCCGGAACGGCTGCCGCTTGGGCTATTCCTTTACTGGAGAACAATAGCCCGGTTCTCTATGATTTTGATTTGTTAGTTACTGAGATGTCCCGAATCTTCGACACCCGACACAAGGCACAATCTAGGGATCTGGAATTGTTAGAATTAACCCAGGGTAGAGGGACCTTGATAGACTACATCACCCGCTTCAACCAATTGGTCGCCGAGACATCATGGCCAGAAAGCAAACGGGCAGTCATTTTTTATAGAGGGTTGAATAATCCAATGAAAGATGCCTTAGCCGTGATCCCTTCCATGCCCACTCAGTATCAGGAACTAGTGGATCTTGCCCTACAGGTGGATGCACGTCGCTCAGAACGCAGGGCTGTGTTGGGTTTTCCTCATCCTACAGCTGTCAGTACTCCCGCCTCCAGCACTGAGGAACCTATGCAAGTGGGAGGTTTACGTAGACCTATCACGACATCTGAGAGAGAACGTAGGAGGGTGGATAATGCATGCTTTTATTGTGGCACCACGGGACATTATGTTAAGGAATGCCCTCGACGTCCCAAGAAGTCCCAGGTTTTTCGGACAGCTCGACCTTAGATCCGGAGACAAGGTCGAGCTTCCAGTCTTCATCTCCGGGTGCCACTCTTGCTTTCGCTCGGGTCCAGCCCATCTTTGTACAGGCCACTCTTTGTCCTTCTGCAGGTATCTCTCATGCAGTCACGATCATCATTGACTCTGGTGCCACGGGGAACTACATAGACATTGCTTTGGCCCATTCTCTCAATCTACCTCTAGTGGTGAAAACCCGACCCGAACCGGTTCAGGCTGTAGATGGCACTGCCCTAGTCTCTGGTCCCGTTAGACATAAAACTGCCCCTCTATTATTGACTATACAAGACATTCACACAGAGACGCTAAGATTTGACTTGATCACCACACCCCAGTTCGGTATCATATTAGGAATACCATGGTTGCGTGAACACAATCCTCTGATTAATTGGCAAACAGGCACGGTTCTCTTTGAGTCGGATATCTGCCAGAACTTTTGTCTCCCAACCCATCTAGAGACAGACACTCCGTCACGGGCGTTGGGAGCTCTCGCTCAGCTCACATTGAATGATGGTGGATCAGCGGTTGTGAATTCCCATACTGTAGGAGAGGTAGTTACCGGGATTCCCTCTGAGTACAAAGCATTCGAGTCAGTTTTCGATCGCGGTTCTTCCGAGGTGCTTCCTCCACACAGATCATATGACTGCCCGATTGAACTAATCCCGAACTCTACCGTTCCTTCGGGCATGATCTATTCTCTGTCCCCCTCGGAAGAACAAGCTCTGAAACACTATGTCCAGAACGCCCTACAACTAGGACACATCCGCCCCTCTACTTCACCAGCTGCAAGTCCTATTTTTTTTGTACCCAAGAAAGAGGGGGATTTACGTCCTTGTGTGGATTACCGACGCCTTAACGCTATCACGAAAAAGGATAGGTATCCAATCCCTTTGATCACCCCTCTTCTGGACCGCTTATCTCATGCCTCCGTTTTTACCAAGCTGGATCTTCGCGGCGCATACAATCTAGTGCGCGTCCGCGAGGGCGATGAGTGGAAAACTGCCTTTTGCACACGTTACGGCTTGTATGAATATCTAGTCATGCTTTTCGGTTTATGCAACGCCCCGGCAACATTCCAGCGTTTTATGAATGACATATTCAGGGACATTCTGGATGTTTACATGGTTGTTTATCTGGACGACATCTTGATCTTTTCAAGGAATCTTGAAGACCATGTAAAACATGTTCGGGAGGTCTTATCCCGTCTGAGGGAACATTCGCTATTTGCCAAACCCGAGAAATGTCAATTCCATAAAACGTCTGTAGAGTTTCTGGGCTTCCACATTACCCCTGGGGCACTATCCATGAACGAATCCAAGGTTAAGGCAGTCCTGGATTGGCCAGTTCCTCAGACACTCAAGGCCTTGCAGGCCTTTTTGGGCTTCGCCAACCTTTATAGGCTTTATTTCATCCTTTTCAACAATTGTGGCCCCACTTACGGCTCTGACTGGCCCTCAAGTACCCTATCAGTGGCAAAAGGAACATCAGGAATCCTTTGAGGCTTTGAAAACCGCTTTCACCACTGCACCAATTCTTCAGCACCCCAATCCTGAACTTCCATTCATAGTCGAGGCGGATGCCTCTTCTTTTGCCCTCGGTGCGGTGTTGTCTCAGACATGTCCTACGACAGGCAAGTTACACCCGGTGGCATACCATTCCCGCAAGTTTTCCAATACTGAGACCCATTATACTGTAACGGAGAAGGAACTTCTGGCTGTCATGGACGCCTTTCGTGTTTGGCGCCATCATCTCTTGGGGGCTAAGTATCCAATCACTGTCTACTCCGATCATCGGAATCTAAAGGATCTGGCCTCCTTAAAGTGCATCAATAGCAGACAGGTCCGGTGGCATCTCTTCTTTTCCGCCTTTGATTTTCACATTACTCATCGTCCTGGAAACACTCATGGAAAAGCGGACGCCTTGTCACGCTCTCCGGGTGGAGTTTCGTTGCCAACCTTCCCCGATACTGTTCTAGGTAAGAGTCATGTTATTTGTCTCTGCACTCCCTCTCTGTCCCTGTTGGATTCTGTGCGAGCATGGACGAGCAATCATTCTGACCAGTTGCGGGATTAGGATCCCTTATATTGTGATGGTTTACCTTTTGTGCATGATCGTCTGTTCCTTCCCATGCCTGACACCCATAACCTGGCCCTTGAGTGGTCTCATGATGCCCCCATTAATGCCCATCCCGGCCAGGAGCGTACCATGGATCTCCTAAAGCGCTGGTGCTGGTGGCCTTCTATGAAGCGCGACTTGGAATGCTATGTCAACTCTTGCTCTGTTTGTGCTCAGGCCAAACATCGAAGAGGTCGCCCAATCGGCCTGCTACTTCCGCTACCGGTTCCCCCAAGGCCTTGGCATACTCTGACTATGGATTTCGTGACTGATCTCCCCAAGGTACGGGGTTTTGATACCATCTGGGTGGTGGTGATACATTCACAAAAATGGCTCATTTTGTTCCCTGTAAGGGGATCCCTTCGGCCCCAGCCCTGGCTGAGTTGTTTTTTGAGTCTGTGTTCATGTTGTTTGGGCTTCCTTCTGTCATTATTTCCGATCGTGGGTCGCAGTTCACATCTCGTTTTTGGAGATCTTTGACTAAGCTACTTGGCATCAATACCAGGTATTCCTCGGCCTATCACCCTGAGACTGATGGGCAGACTGAAAGGACGAATCAATCTATGGAGCAGTATCTTTGTTGCCTTATCCTGCAGCAGCAGTCCTCCTGGTTGAGTGCTTTACGACTTGCCGCGTTCGCATACAATAACGCAGCTCACTCTGCTACAGGTTTTTCTCCTTTCTACGCCCTCTATGGCCAACACCCCAAGGTCTTACCTGTCCCTGACGCCTCTGTCTCTTTGAATCCTGCGGCCACGGCCTGTCTTAGGGATCAGTCTGCTGTTCATGCTAGTACTTTGGTCCATCTTACTGAAGCAAAGGCCTCTATGAAGTCCAGTGTTGACAGCAAGCACTTGGCTGCTCCTCCTCTTGCGGTGGGTTCCAGGGTGTGGTTGTCTTCCCGTCACCTTCACCTGGTTGGTTGCCGGAAACTTCTGCCTCGCTTTGTTGGCCCGTATGTGATCTCTCAGGTTGTGAATCCGGTGGCTTTTCGTCTGGTTCTCCCGAGCTCTTGGCGTATCCATCCTGTTTTTCATGTATCCCTCCTCAAGCCATGCCCTGATTCCTCCCGCCTTCGGGCTCCAGCAGCCCCGGTGTCCCTGGCCTCCCCTGATGTTTTTGAAGTGTCAGCTATTTTGGGTTCTCGTTGGTTTAGGGGTGGGCTCCAGTATTTGGTGGATTGGAAGGGTTATGGCCCGGAGGAGCGTTCTTGGGTTTCCGCTTTGAATGTTAATGCTCCTCGGTTGGTAGCCCAGTTACATAGGGTTCACCCATCCTGCCCACGAGGTCGTGGGCCGTTGGGGGGGGGCTATGTTAGACGATCCTCTGCACACCAGAACACTGCTAACATCTCCACAACACCTTCCCGGGTTCCCACACAACTCCCTCCAGGGTTCGAGACTTACGTGATTTGGTTACCCCAAAGGATCGAAAGTTCCGTCCCAGGTACAATTTACGTGTCCGGTTGCAGCCCTTCCTGCATTGGCAATTGCCATGGAGAACATACAGCAGAATGGGCGGCGGAACACCTGCGCATCAATCATTCATTTCCTCACGTGATCCAGAACGGCGTTTCCCACGTGACCTTGGTGGACGTCACATGACCCAGAAGCACACAGTATATAAAGCCTGATGCACGGAGCGCTCATCGCTTCTCAGCTGTCCTTCGACTCTGTTTGGCGCTACGTTTGATACTCTGTTGGTTTACCTTGATCTTGGACCTTTCTTCTGGACTCCTTCGGATTACCCTTTTGTACTGTTGCTTGGAACTGTTTACCTATTGCTGAACCTCGACTCGTCCCTCACCTGTCTTTGGATCATCCGTTGGTACTTTCTTGGACTTCTACGCCATTGCCCTTTGGGAACTCTAGCTACGTCTTCAGCTCTACAGGTGGGCTATCCTGTGTCCACGCTTGAATCTGTTCCCTGTTGGTCTGGGGACCACCTGTCATCTGAGTCTCGAACCTCCTTCTCTAGGTTTCCCGGGTTTTCCAATCACTGGATAGGTAAGATTATTCAGATTATCTGATTTTCATGTTATATTGTACTTGCCTGGTACTTAACCTCGTTCCTTTTGCAGCAGCATCGGTGTTCCAGAGGTTCCGTGGATCCGGGAAGTAACATCTCCCACCTGTCGCTCCAAAGGTCGCACAGCGGGGTTCTTTTGGTTCCCCTGTGCGTCACTTGGGGACGGAGGTCTCAACGGTCTACACGACACTCAAGTCAGAACAGACTAAGAAGCCGTATAGTCATGTTGAACAATGCAGGGGTCCACGGAAGAACCCATAGCTGCTCTAGTTCAGGCAATTACAGTATTAAGGGCAGATATGGCCGCCGCAAACACGGTGATTCACCAAAGGCTAGATTCCATACAGAGTGTTCAGCATTCCCTCCCTGCAGACTCTGAATTCGGGGATGCTGCCGCTCCAGCCACGCCTCCTCCATTGGCAAGTACCCCAGCACCAACCCCGGTGGTCCTTCCAGCCCCTTCTCCCTTGGCCGCTCCTGAACTTTATCAAGGCGATCCCAAGAAGTTCAGGACCTTTATCAATCAGTGCAAGTTACACTTCCTGTGTAGACCTCTGGCCTTTCCTAATTCCACTGCTAAAGCGGCCTTTACCCTTTCCCATCTAGCCGGAACGGCTGCCGCTTGGGCTAATCCTTTACTGGAGAACAATAGCCCGGTTCTCTATGATTTTGATTTGTTAATTACCGAGATGTCCCGAGTCTTCGACACCCGACACAAGGCACAATCTAGGGATCTGGAATTGTTAGAATTAACCCAGGGTAGAGGGACCTTGATAGACTACATCACCCGCTTCAACCAATTGGTCGCCGAGACATCATGGCCAGAAAGCAAACGGGCGGTCATTTTTTATAGAGGGTTGAATAATCCAATGAAAGATGCCTTAGCCGTGATCCCTTCCGTGCCCACTCAGTATCAGGAACTAGTGGATCTTGCCCTACAGGTGGATGCACGTCGCTCAGAACGCAGGGCTGAGTTGGATTTTCCTCATCCTACAGCTGTCAGTACTCCCCCCTCCAGCACTGAGGAACCTATGCAAGTGGGAGGTTTACGTTGTCCTATCACGACATCTGAGAGAGAACGTAGGAGGGTGGATAATGCATGCTTTTATTGTGGCACCACGGGACATTATGTTAAGGAATGCCCTCGACGTCCCAAGAAGTCCCAGGTTTTTCGGACAGCTCGACCTTCGATCCGGAGACCAGGTCGAGCTTCCAGTCTTCATCTCCGGGTGCCACTCTTGCTTTCGCTCGGGTCCAGCCCATCTTTGTACAGGCCACTCTTTGTCCTTCTGCGGGTATCTCTCATGCAGTCACGATCATCATTGACTCTGGTGCCACGGGGAACTACATAGACATTGCTTTGGCCCATTCTCTCAATCTACCTCTAGTGGTGAAAACCCAACCCGAACCGGTTCAGGCTGTAGATGGCACTGCCCTAGTCTCTGGTCCCATTAGACATCAAACTGCCCCTCTATTATTGACTATACAAGACATTCACACAGAGACGCTAAGTTTTGACTTGATCACCACACCCCAGTTCGGTATCATATTAGGAATACCATGGTTGCGTGAACACAATCCTCTGATTAATTGGCAAACAGGCACGGTTCTCTTTGAGTCGGATATCTGCCAGAACTTTTGTCTCCCAACCCATCTAGAGACAGACACTCCGTCACGGGCGTTGGGAGCTCTCGCTCAGCTCACATTGAATGATGGTGGATCAGCGGTTGTGAATTCCCATACCGTAGGAGGGGTAGTTACCGGGATTCCCTGAGTACAAAGCATTCGAGTCAGTTTTCGATCGCGGTTCTTCCGAGGTGCTTCCTCCACACAGATCATTTGACTGCCCGATTGAACTAATCCCAAACTCTACCGTTCCTTCGGGCAGGATCTATTCTCTGTCCCCCTCAGAAGAACAAGCTCTGAAACAGTATGTCCAGAACGCCCTACAACTAGGACACATCCGCCCCTCTACTTCACCAGCTGCAATTCCTATTTTTTTTGTACCCAAGAAAGAGGGGGATTTACGTCCTTGTGTGGATTACCGACGCCTTAACGCTATCACGAAAAAGGATAGGTATCCAATCCCTTTGATCACCCCTCTTCTGGACCGCTTATCTCATGCCTCCGTTTTTACCAAGCTGGATCTTCGCGGCGCATACAATCTAGTGCGCGTCCGCGAGGCCGATGAGTGGAAAACTGCCTTTTGCACACGTTACGGCTTGTATGAATATCTAGTCATGCCTTTCGGTTTATGCAACGCCCCGGCAACATTCCAGCGTTTTATGAATGACATATTCAGGGACATTCTGGATGTTTACATGGTTGTTTATCTGGACGACATCTTGATCTTTTCAAGGAATCTTGAAGACCATGTAAAACATGTTCGGGAGGTCTTATCCCGTCTGAGGGAACATTCGCTATTTGCCAAACCCGAGAAATGTCAATTCCATAAAACGTCTGTAGAGTTTCTGGGCTTCCACATTACCCCTGGGGCACTATCCATGAACAAATCCAAGGTTAAGGCAGTCCTGGATTGGCCAGTTCCTCAGACACTCAAGGCCTTGCAGGCCTTTTCGGGCTTCGCCAACTTTTATAGGTGCTTTATTTCATCCTTTTCAACAATTGTAGCCCCACTTACGGCTCTGACCAGCCCTCAAGTACCCTATCAGTGGCAAAAGGAACATCAGGAATCCTTTGAGGCTTTGAAAACCGCTTTCACCACCGCACCGATTCTTCAGCACCCCAATCCCGAACTTCCATTCATAGTCGAGGCGGATGCCTCTTCTTTTGCCCTCGGTGCGGTGTTGTCTCAGACATGTCCTACGACAGGCAAGTTACACCCGGTGGCATACCATTCTCGCAAGTTTTCCAATACTGAGACCCATTATACTGTAACGGAGAAGGAACTTCTGGCTGTCATGGACGCCTTTCGTGTTTGGCGGCATCATCTCTTGGGGGCTAAGTATCCAATCACTGTCTACTCCGATCATCGGAATATAAAGGATCTGGCCTCCTTAAAGTGCATCAATAGCAGACAGGTCCGGTGGCATCTCTTCTTTTCCGCCTTTGATTTTCACATTACTCATCGTCCTGGAAACACTCATGGAAAAGTGGACGCCTTGTCACGCTCTCCGGGTGGAGTTTCGTTGCCAACCTTCCCCGATACTGTTCTAGGTAAGAGTCATGTTATTTGTCTCTGCACTCCCTCTCTGTCACTGTTGGATTCTGTGCGAGCATGGACGAGCAATCATTCTGACCAGTTGCGTGATTGGGATCCCGTATATTGTGATGGTTTACCTTTCGTGCATGATCGTCTGTTCCTTCCCACGCCTGACACCCGTAACCTGGCCCTTGAGTGGTCTCATGATGCCCCCATTAATGCCCATCCCGGCCAGGAGCGTACCATGGATCTCCTAAAGCGCTGGTGCTGGTGGCCTTCTATGAAGCGCGACGTGGAATGCTATGTCAACTCTTGCTCTGTTTGTGCTCAGGCCAAACATCGAAGAGGTCGCCCAATCGGCCTGCTACTTCCGCTACCGGTTCCCCCAAGACCTTAGCATACTCTGACTATGGATTTCGTGACTGATCTCCCCAAGGTACGGGGTTTTGATACCATCTGGGTGGTGGTGGACACATTCACAAAAATGGCTCGTTTTGTTCCCTGTAAGGGGATCCCTTTGGCCCCGGCCCTGGCTGAGTTGTTTTTTGAGTCTGTGTTCATGTTGTTTGGGCTGCCTTCTGTCATTATTTCCGATCGTGGGTCGCAGTTCACATCTCGTTTTTGGAGATCTTTGACTAAGCTACTTGGCATCGATACCAGGTATTCCTCGGCCTGTCACCCTGAGACTGATGGGCAGACTGAAAGGACGAATCAATCTATGGAGCAGTATCTTCGTTGCCTTATCCTGCAGCAGCAGTCCTCCTGGTTGAGTGCTTTACGACTTGCCGAGTTTGCATACAATAACGCGGCTCACTCTGCTACAGGTTTTTCTCCTTTCTACGCCCTCTATGGCCAACACCCCAAGGTTTTACCTGTCCCTGACACCTCTTTCTCTTTGAATCCTGCGGCCACGGCCTGTCATAGGGATCTGTCTGCTGTTCATGCTAGTACTTTGGTCCATCTTACTGAAGCAAAGGCCTCTATGAAGTCCTGTGTTGACAGCAAGCGCTTGGCTGCTCCTCCTCTTGCGGTGGGTCCCAGGGTGTGGTTGTCTTCCCGTCACCTTCGCCTGGTTGGTTGCCGGAAACTTTTGCCTCGCTTTGTTGGCCCGTATGTGATCTCTCAGGTTGTGAATCCGGTGGCTTTTTGTCTGGTTCTCCCGAGCTCTTGGCGTATCCATCCTGTTTTTCATGTACCCCTCCTCAAGCCATGCCCTGATTCCTCCTGCCTTCGGGCCCCAGCAGCCCCGGTGTCCCTGGCCTCCCCTGATGTTTTTGAAGTGTCAGCTATTTTGGGTTCCCGTTGGTTTAGGGGTGGGCTCCAGTATTTGGTGGATTGGAAGGGTTATGGCCCGGAGGAGCGTTCTTGGGTTTCCGCTTTGGATGTTAACGCTCCTCGGTTGGTAGCCCAGTTCCATAGGCTTCACCCATCCTGCCCACAAGGTTGTGGACCGTTGGGGGGGGGCTATGTTAGACGATCCTCTGCACACCAGAACACTGCTAACATCTCCACAACACCTTCCCTGGGTTCCCACACGACTCCCTCCAGGGTTCGAGACTTACGTGATTTGGTTACCCCAAAGGATCGAAAGTTCCGTACCAGGTACAATTTACGTGCCCGGTTGCAGCCCTTCCTGCATTGGCAATTGCCATGGAGAACATACAGCAGAAGGGGCGGCGGAACACCTCCGTATCAATCATTCATTTCCTCACGTGATCCAGAACGGCGTTTTCCACGTGACCTTGTTGGACGTCACATGACCCAGAAGCACACAGTATATAAAGCCTGATGCACGGAGCGCTCATCGCTTCTCAGCTGTCCTTCGACTCTGTTTGGCGCTACGTTTGATACTCTCTGTTGGTTTACCTTGATCTTGGACCTTTCTTCTGGACTCCTACGGATTACCCTTTTGTACTGTTGCTTGGAACTGTTTACCTATTGCTGAACCTCGACTCGTCCCTCACCTGTCTTTGGATCATCCCTTGGTACTTTCTTGGACTTCTACGCCATTGCCCTTTGGGAACTCTAGCTACGTCTTCAGCTCTACAGGTGGGCTATCCTGTGTCCACGCTTGAATCTGTTCCCTGTTGGTCTGGGGACCACCTGTCATCTGAGTCTCGAACCTCCTTCACTAGGTTTCCCGGGTTTTCCAATCACTGGATAGGTAAGATTATTCAGATTATCTGATTTTCATGTTATATTGTACTTGCCTGGTACTTAACCTCGTTCCTTTTGCAGCAGCATCGGTGTTCCAGAGGTTCCGTGGATCCGGGAAGTAACATCTCCCACCTGTCGCTCCAAAGGTCGCACAGCGGGGTTCTTTTGGTTCCCCTGTGCGTCACTTGGGGACGGAGGTCTCAACGGTCTACACGACACTCAAGTCAGAACAGACTAAGAAGCCGTATAGTCGTGTTGAACAATGCAGGGGTCCACGGAAGAACCCATAGCTGCTCTAGTTCAGGCAATTACAGTATTAAGGGCAGATATGGCCGCCGCAAACACGGTGATTCACCAAAGGCTAGATTCCATACAGAGTGTTCAGCATTCCCTCCCTGCAGACTCTGAATTCGGGGATGCTGCCGCTCCAGCCACGCCTCCTCCATTGGCAAGCACCACAGCACCAACCCCAGTGGTCCATCCAAGCCCCTTCTCCCTTGGCCGCTCCTGAACGTTATCAAGGCGATCCCAAGAAGTTCAGGACCTTTATCAATCAGTGCAAGTTACACTTCCTGTGTAGACCTCTGGCCTTTCCTAATTCCACTGCTAAAGCGGCCTTTACCCTTTCCCATCTAGCCGGAACGGCTGCCGCTTGGGCTATTCCTTTACTGGAGAACAATAGCCCGGTTCTCTATGATTTTGATTTGTTAGTTACTGAGATGTCCCGAATCTTCGACACCCGACACAAGGCACAATCTAGGGATCTGGAATTGTTAGAATTAACCCAGGGTAGAGGGACCTTGATAGACTACATCACCCGCTTCAACCAATTGGTCGCCGAGACATCATGGCCAGAAAGCAAACGGGCAGTCATTTTTTATAGAGGGTTGAATAATCCAATGAAAGATGCCTTAGCCGTGATCCCTTCCGTGCCCACTCAGTATCAGGAACTAGTGGATCTTGCCCTACAGGTGGATGCACGTCGCTCAGAACGCAGGGCTGTGTTGGGATTTCCTCATCCTACAGCTGTCAGTACTCCCGCCTCCAGCACTGAGGAACCTATGCAAGTGGGAGGTTTACGTAGACCTATCACGACATCTGAGAGAGAACGTAGGAGGGTGGATAATGCATGCTTTTATTGTGGCACCACGGGACATTATGTTAAGGAATGCCCTCGACGTCCCAAGAAGTCCCAGGTTTTTCGGACAGCTCGACCTTAGATCCGGAGACAAGGTCGAGCTTCCAGTCTTCATCTCCGGGTGCCACTCTTGCTTTCGCTCGGGTCCAACCCATCTTTGTACAGGCCACTCTTTGTCCTTCTGCAGGTATCTCTCATGCAGTCACGATCATCATTGACTCTGGTGCCACGGGGAGCTACATAGACATTGCTTTGGCCCATTCTCTCAATCTACCTCTAGTGGTGAAAACCCGACCCGAACCGGTTCAGGCTGTAGATGGCACTGCCCTAGTCTCTGGTCCCGTTAGACATAAAACTGCCCCTCTATTATTGACTATACAAGACATTCACACAGAGACGCTAAGATTTGACTTGATCACCACACCCCAGTTCGGTATCATATTAGGAATACCATGGTTGCGTGAACACAATCCTCTGATTAATTGGCAAACAGGCACGGTTCTTTTTGAGTCAGATATCTGCCAGAACTTTTGTCTCCCAACCCATCTAGAGACAGACACTCCGTCACGGGCGTTGGGAGCTCTCGCTCAGCTCACATTGAATGATGGTGGATCAGCGGTTGTGAATTCCCATACTGTAGGAGGGGTAGTTACTGTCATGTATCGGCGTGTAAGCAGAGTCAAGAAACGGATGCAAAGCCCTTTAAGAACACTACAACCAGGGGCTTGGAAGTTGGCATGGCAACGCTGGCGTCCTCTCAGCGTTTCCCACGGTCGACGCTGGAAGCCGCGGAACGCTGTCATGTGACCTCACCTTTATAGTCTCCGCCTACACTCCAGATCGGTGCTTCTGATTGAGAATTGGTGGCGCCTCGTATCTTGTACCGTGTATCCAGCTTTCCTTATAATCCCGGTTCTGTCCCTTTCCCTTCCTCTTCCCTCCAGCATTTCTGATTACCTCGTTGCCTCGACCCGGACCGTTTACCTGGCTTTGGATTTTGGACTGCCTTGTTCTTGTTTGCTGCCCGCATCATTCTTCGACCTCGGACCGCTCACGGATTTCCTAGCCTTCGCCCATTGGTTTTGGTTGCTCTTCGGTTATCTTCTGGATCATCAATCATCTGGACTGCTTCTGGGTATTTTGA
The DNA here is from genome assembly GCF_040938575.1 of Ambystoma mexicanum. NCBI lineage: Eukaryota > Metazoa > Chordata > Amphibia > Caudata > Ambystomatidae > Ambystoma > Ambystoma mexicanum. Next base: position 1,722,197,558 of record NC_090929.1, on the reverse strand, counting down.
GGAACTTTGGAACTTTTCTTGAACTTTGGATTGTTGACCTTGGGACTCTTGAACTTTTGGATTATTGAACTTGGAATTTATGAACTTCCAACCTGGGGTTTCCTTGTGACGCACACTATCTAGTGTGTATTAGGCGTCCTCGTGCCGGCGGGATAGGTGGTTGAGCCTTGCTGGTATTCTGCATTGTGGACTTCGGAGTTCTTCTCTTCCTGGTTCCATCTGGTTCTCCCCGGAGTAACGGTAAGCCTAGGGGTTGTTATCAGAATTGGGATCAACGTATTGCAATCTTTCTGTTGTGTTCGGGTTTGGTCAGAAGGGCGGTTGTTATATTATCTGTATTGTGTTAACTCCTCACTTACAGATCCAACGCCTGTCCTCGGCTGCTCGTACCACCCTGACTTCTACATTACAACTCCTGCGTCCTCTGGGTCTCATCAGGTATCCGTTCTTTCCTCTGATTGATCGCTCTGGCTGTCCGTTCCTGGGGCCAGAGGGTTCCATCAGGAGGAAGAACTCTTCGGCTACACGACGTGGGGCAACTGGATTCTGACATAATCAAAAGCCTTTCAATATGGATACCAATGAGACGCTGTCCACTATTTTACAATTGGTGGCCGATTTACGTAATGATATGACTGCGGCTCATTCAGCCACGCAGCGACGCATTGATGAGTTGCAAGCAGGGTTCCAACCCCTTGGGGCAGCTGTCCCACCTTTGGCCAGTGTCTCTGGGGCAGGTGCTGGTCCATCCCAACAGGGTGCTGGACCAGTTTATATGACTACCCAGTTCCCTTTGGCTCCACCGGAACGCTTCAGTGGAGACACCAAGACCTTTAGGACCTTTTTGAACCAATGTAGACTACACTTTCTGTGTCGTCCTGCCTCTTTTCCAGATTCCACTACTAAGGCGGCGTTTCTGTTATCTCATTTAGGGGGTACCGCGGCTGCCTGGGCTAATCCGTTGTTGGAAGAGGGCAGTCATCTTCTTTACAATTGTGACGCCCTAATTGAGGCAATGAGTCGTGTGTTCGACACACGTTATGCCACACAAGCTACGGATTTAGAACTGCTTGGTCTCCAACAAGGCAGTACACCTCTCCTGTCCTATCTAGCCAAGTTCAATCAGCTGGTGGCGGAAACTAATTGGCCCGAAGAGAAGAAGGCCTCTCTCTTCTATAAAGGGCTATCCGACTCCCTAAAAGACACACTGGCTACCGTTCCGGTGATACCTACTGCTTTTTCGGAATTATTGGATTTGGTTCTCCAGATCGATTCCCGACAAGCAGCACGGAGGGGTGAAAAGAGAACGGTTCCTCCTGTTGCTATCTCCGTTCCTTTACCTGCCGCTGGATCCACGGAACCCATGCAGATTGGGGCACTTAGAACCCCTCTCTCGGCTGAAGTTAGGGAACACCGGAGAAAGAATGGATTATGTTTCTATTGCGGAGGTTCAGACCACTTGCTCCGTGAATGTACCAAAAAACCTGCTAAGAAACAGGGAAACGCCAAAACCCGGTGACTGAAGGGGTCCAGATGCCGGGTGTTTCTTCGATAGACCCTACCATATACAGTCCTTATTGTCTATCTGTTTCCCTGTCGTCTCCCGGTTCTGAGAAATGGGCCGTGATGATGGTCCTGGACTCAGGCGCCACAGGGAATTACGTGGATGCCACTTATGCTCAGGAGTTGGGTCTGCCAGTTATGCACAAATCATGTCCTGAAGTGGTAAATTCGGTGGATGGCTCTTCCTTGGTCTCTGGGTTAGTGACGAAGCGGACTACTGACCTCACCATGATCACTGACTGCGGTCATCAAGAGAGCATCTACTTTGATCTCATTGCGGCACCACAGTTTAAATTCATTCTTGGCTTACCTTGGTTAAGATTGCATAATCCTTCTGTGGATTGGCATTCTGGGGAGGTATGTTTTCCGTCGGATTACTGTGAAAGGAGATGCCTCACTATCAGTTCGGAGATCACCAATCCAAGTCATGCTCTTGCTGAAACTACCCGTACTGTGGGGGCAGTACTTAACACTGTCCTTCCTATGGTGTACAGGAAATATCAGGACGTATTCGACGCACGTGGGGCAGAGATACTTCCACCCCACAGGCCCTATGACTGCCCTATCGAGCTGATTCCTGGAGCTAAGATTCCGTCTGGGCGCATATATTCCCTGACCCCTAAAGAGGACGTGATTTTGAAGGAATATATTGACAAATCCTTGAGTACTGGCTTTATTCGTCCTTCCCGCTCACCTGCTGCCTCACCCATGTTCTTTGTCCCTAAAAAGGAGGGGGACCTGCGTCCCTGCATCGATTACCGTGCTTTAAATGCCGTCACGATCAGAAATCAGTATCCGATTCCTCTGATTTCAGTCTTATTGGACCAATTGGGTGCAGCTAAGGTGTTCACTAAATTGGATTTGAGGGGAGCCTACAATCTCGTCCGGATTCGCGAAGGCGACGAGTGGAAGACGGCCTTCAAAACCAAATATGGCCTCTTCGAATACTGCGTTATGCCCTTTGGCCTATGTAACGCTCCGGCGACCTTCCAATACTTCATCAACGACGTATTTCATGACATGCTAGACCAGTACGTAGTCGTTTACTTAGATGACATCTTGGTCTACTCTCCTTCGGTGGACACTCACGTCATCCATGTCTCCAACGTTTTGCAACGTCTAAGAGAGTACCACTTGTATGCTAAGTTGGACAAGTGCAGGTTTCATGAAACCGAGGTAGAGTTCCTAGGCTATGATATCACTAGCCGGGGAGTGCAAATGAGCCAGTCTAAGATCACCGCGATATTGGAGTGGCCTCGTCCTGATACCTTGAAGGCACTGCAATCCTTCCTAGGTTTTGCAAATTTCTATCGGCGGTTTATCCAAGCCTTTTCAGCCATTGCCTCTCCACTTACTAAATTAACCAGCACTAAAAGTTTGTTTGAATGGAACGAGGAAGCTCAACAGGCTTTTGAGGCCCTAAAATCCGCTTTTACCACGGCTCCCGTCCTTCAACATCCGGATCCCTCTTTGCCTTTCATTGTAGAAGCAGATGCTTCAGATGTTGCACTGGGAGCTATCCTGTCCCAACTTTGCCCCGAGTCCGCTGGTTTACATCCTGTTGCGTATCACTCCAGAAAACTCACCTCCTACGAGAGGAATTATACGATCACAGAACGGGAATTGTTGGCTGTAAGAGACGCCTTTATGGTATGGAGACATCATCTTTTGGGGTCTTCCGAACCAGTTCAAGTGTTTACTGATCATCGGAATCTCTTGGCACTGCAATCAGTGAAGTGTACCACGGCACGTCATGCCAGGTGGCATGAATTTTTCGCCATGTTCAACTTCACCATTACCTATCGCCCTGGTTCTCTGAATTCGAAGGCTGATGCTCTTTCCCGCATCCATGGAGTCCCTGAACCATCCGAGCATAAAGGAGCTCTTCTATTACCCAATCAAGTGGTGTGTGGGTGTACCTTGCGCCCCTCTCTGAAAACAAGGATACAAGAATGGGTGAGAACTACTCCCTCTGAGATTTCTAGCCTGGGGTTGGAGGTCATCAATTCATTGCCTTATAAGAAGGGTAAAATATATGTGCCTGACTCCGACACAAGACACACCGCCATACAATGGTGTCACGATTCAGCGGTAGCGGCACATCCAGGTACTGGGAAAACTATTGACCTTTTGAGAAGGTGGTGCTGGTGGCCCTCCATGTCACACGATGTTCGGGAATACATCGTTTCTTGTGCCATTTGTGCACAGTGTAAACATCAACCGGGCAAACCGGTGGGCCTGCTTCAACCCATGCCTATTCCAGACAAGCCTTGGTTTATGGTCTCTATGGATTTCGTAGTAGAGCTTCCGGTAGTCGACGGCTACGACACTATATGGGTGGTCGTGGACTATTTCACTAAATCAGCCTTGTTTGTACCCTGCCAGGGGATTCCTTCTGCTCCGGTTTTGGCGGAACTGTTCTTGAAGAACGTCTACCGAAGATTCGGTCTGCCTTCCATTCTTGTTACTGACCGGGGACCACAGTTCACGTCTCGTTTTTGGAGAGCCGTGACTTCAACGTTGGGTATAGACGGCAGGTACTCTAGTGCATACCATCCACAAACCGATGGGCAAACAGAGAGGCTTAACGCCACCATGGAACAGTATCTACGATGTCTTACCCACCAACGCCAAGATACGTGGGTTTCTGTTCTACCTCTGGCCGAGTTCGCCTACAATAACTCTATGCATACGGCGACAGGTGTATCTCCGTTCTTTGCACTATATGGCCAGCACCCCCGGTCTTTGCCCAGTATCGCTGATTGGCCATTACAAAATCCGGCTGCCTCTGGTTGTCTTAGGAACCTATCAGATACCCACGCTATAGTCAAGAGTCAATTATTACAGGCCCAGTCACGTACTAAGTCATCGGCAGATGCATATCGCTCACCGGCCCCTAACTACCGACCGGGGATGAAGGTCTGGCTGTCCACAAAAAATCTACGCCTGCCTGGTCGAAGATCCCTGTTGCCTCGGTTCGTGGGTCCCTATAGCATTCTGCAGGTTATTAACCCTGCGGCCCTCCGATTGGCTCTTCCTGCAAAATGGAAGGTACACCCGGTATTCCATGTCTCTCTAGTGAAACCATGCCACCCATCTACCAGACTTCCTGCTCAGCCACCACCGATTAGGGTGCGTGGTTTTGATGAATATGAGGTGGGTGCGATCTTGGATACCAAAGTCCGAAGGGGCAGACGCCTCTATCTGGTCGATTGGAAGGGCTACGGTCCCGAAGACCGTACGTGGGAACCTGTGGGAAACATCCATGCTCCGGCCCTATTGTCTCGTTTCTGGTCTGCTCGGGGGGTGACACCCCCTTTGAGGGAGGAAACTGTCATGTATCGGCGTGTAAGCAGAGTCAAGAAACGGATGCAAAGCCCTTTAAGAACACTACAACCAGGGGCTTGGAAGTTGGCATGGCAACGCTGGCGTCCTCTCAGCGTTTCCCACGGTCGACGCTGGAAGCCGCGGAACGCTGTCATGTGACCTCACCTTTATAGTCTCCGCCTACACTCCAGATCGGTGCTTCTGATTGAGAATTGGTGGCGCCTCGTATCTTGTACCGTGTATCCAGCTTTCCTTATAATCCCGGTTCTGTCCCTTTCCCTTCCTCTTCCCTCCAGCATTTCTGATTACCTCGTTGCCTCGACCCGGACCGTTTACCTGGCTTTGGATTTTGGACTGCCTTGTTCTTGTTTGCTGCCCGCATCATTCTTCGACCTCGGACCGCTCACGGATTTCCTAGCCTTCGCCCATTGGTTTTGGTTGCTCTTCGGTTATCTTCTGGATCATCAATCATCTGGACTGCTTCTGGGTATTTTGAGGAACTTTGGAACTTTTCTTGAACTTTGGATTGTTGACCTTGGGACTCTTGAACTTTTGGATTATTGAACTTGGAATTTATGAACTTCCAACCTGGGGTTTCCTTGTGACGCACACTATCTAGTGTGTATTAGGCGTCCTCGTGCCGGCGGGATAGGTGGTTGAGCCTTGCTGGTATTCTGCATTGTGGACTTCGGAGTTCTTCTCTTCCTGGTTCCATCTGGTTCTCCCCGGAGTAACGGTAAGCCTAGGGGTTGTTATCAGAATTGGGATCAACGTATTGCAATCTTTCTGTTGTGTTCGGGTTTGGTCAGAAGGGCGGTTGTTATATTATCTGTATTGTGTTAACTCCTCACTTACAGATCCAACGCCTGTCCTCGGCTGCTCGTACCACCCTGACTTCTACATTACAACTCCTGCGTCCTCTGGGTCTCATCAGGTATCCGTTCTTTCCTCTGATTGATCGCTCTGGCTGTCCGTTCCTGGGGCCAGAGGGTTCCATCAGGAGGAAGAACTCTTCGGCTACACGACGTGGGGCAACTGGATTCTGACATAATCAGAAGCCTTTCAATATGGATACCAATGAGACGCTGTCCACTATTTTACAATTGGTGGCCGATTTACGTAATGATATGACTGCGGCTCATTCAGCCACGCAGCGACGCATTGATGAGTTGCAAGCAGGGTTCCAACCCCTTGGGGCAGCTGTCCCACCTTTGGCCAGTGTCTCTGGGGCAGGTGCTGGTCCATCCCAACAGGGTGCTGGACCAGTTTATATGACTACCCAGTTCCCTTTGGCTCCACCGGAACGCTTCAGTGGAGACACCAAGACCTTTAGGACCTTTTTGAACCAATGTAGACTACACTTTCTGTGTCGTCCTGCCTCTTTTCCAGATTCCACTACTAAGGCGGCGTTTCTGTTATCTCATTTAGGGGGTACCGCGGCTGCCTGGGCTAATCCGTTGTTGGAAGAGGGCAGTCATCTTCTTTACAATTGTGACGCCCTAATTGAGGCAATGAGTCGTGTGTTCGACACACGTTATGCCACACAAGCTACGGATTTAGAACTGCTTGGTCTCCAACAAGGCAGTACACCTCTCCTGTCCTATCTAGCCAAGTTCAATCAGCTGGTGGCGGAAACTAATTGGCCCGAAGAGAAGAAGGCCTCTCTCTTCTATAAAGGGCTATCCGACTCCCTAAAAGACACACTGGCTACCGTTCCGGTGATACCTACTGCTTTTTCGGAATTATTGGATTTGGTTCTCCAGATCGATTCCCGACAAGCAGCACGGAGGGGTGAAAAGAGAACGGTTCCTCCTGTTGCTATCTCCGTTCCTTTACCTGCCGCTGGATCCACGGAACCCATGCAGATTGGGGCACTTAGAACCCCTCTCTCGGCTGAAGTTAGGGAACACCGGAGAAAGAATGGATTATGTTTCTATTGCGGAGGTTCAGACCACTTGCTCCGTGAATGTACCAAAAAACCTGCTAAGAAACAGGGAAACGCCAAAACCCGGTGACTGAAGGGGTCCAGATGCCGGGTGTTTCTTCGATAGACCCTACCATATACAGTCCTTATTGTCTATCTGTTTCCCTGTCGTCTCCCGGTTCTGAGAAATGGGCCGTGATGATGGTCCTGGACTCAGGCGCCACAGGGAATTACGTGGATGCCACTTATGCTCAGGAGTTGGGTCTGCCAGTTATGCACAAATCATGTCCTGAAGTGGTAAATTCGGTGGATGGCTCTTCCTTGGTCTCTGGGTTAGTGACGAAGCGGACTACTGACCTCACCATGATCACTGACTGCGGTCATCAAGAGAGCATCTACTTTGATCTCATTGCGGCACCACAGTTTAAATTCATTCTTGGCTTACCTTGGTTAAGATTGCATAATCCTTCTGTGGATTGGCATTCTGGGGAGGTATGTTTTCCGTCGGATTACTGTGAAAGGAGATGCCTCACTATCAGTTCGGAGATCACCAATCCAAGTCATGCTCTTGCTGAAACTACCCGTACTGTGGGGGCAGTACTTAACACTGTCCTTCCTATGGTGTACAGGAAATATCAGGACGTATTCGACGCACGTGGGGCAGAGATACTTCCACCCCACAGGCCCTATGACTGCCCTATCGAGCTGATTCCTGGAGCTAAGATTCCGTCTGGGCGCATATATTCCCTGACCCCTAAAGAGGACGTGATTTTGAAGGAATATATTGACAAATCCTTGAGTACTGGCTTTATTCGTCCTTCCCGCTCACCTGCTGCCTCACCCATGTTCTTTGTCCCTAAGAAGGAGGGGGACCTGCGTCCCTGCATCGATTACCGTGCTTTAAATGCCGTCACGATCAGAAATCAGTATCCGATTCCTCTGATTTCAGTCTTATTGGACCAATTGGGTGCAGCTAAGGTGTTCACTAAATTGGATTTGAGGGGAGCCTACAATCTCGTCCGGATTCGCGAAGGCGACGAGTGGAAGACGGCCTTCAAAACCAAATATGGCCTCTTCGAATACTGCGTTATGCCCTTTGGCCTATGTAACGCTCCGGCGACCTTCCAATACTTCATCAACGACGTATTTCATGACATGCTAGACCAGTACGTAGTCGTTTACTTAGATGACATCTTGGTCTACTCTCCTTCGGTGGACACTCACGTCATCCATGTCTCCAACGTTTTGCAACGTCTAAGAGAGTACCACTTGTATGCTAAGTTGGACAAGTGCAGGTTTCATGAAACCGAGGTAGAGTTCCTAGGCTATGATATCACTAGCCGGGGAGTGCAAATGAGCCAGTCTAAGATCACCGCGATATTGGAGTGGCCTCGTCCTGATACCTTGAAGGCTCTGCAATCCTTCCTAGGTTTTGCAAATTTCTATCGGCGGTTTATCCAAGCCTTTTCAGCCATTGCCTCTCCACTTACTAAATTAACCAGCACTAAAAGTTTGTTTGAATGGAACGAGGAAGCTCAACAGGCTTTTGAGGCCCTAAAATCCGCTTTTACCACGGCTCCCGTCCTTCAACATCCGGATCCCTCTTTGCCTTTCATTGTAGAAGCAGATGCTTCAGATGTTGCACTGGGAGCTATCCTGTCCCAACTTTGCCCCGAGTCCGCTGGTTTACATCCTGTTGCGTATCACTCCAGAAAACTCACCTCCTACGAGAGGAATTATACGATCACAGAACGGGAATTGTTGGCTGTAAGAGACGCCTTTATGGTATGGAGACATCATCTTTTGGGGTCTTCCGAACCAGTTCAAGTGTTTACTGATCATCGGAATCTCTTGGCACTGCAATCAGTGAAGTGTACCACGGCACGTCATGCCAGGTGGCATGAATTTTTTGCCATGTTCAACTTCACCATTACCTATCGCCCTGGTTCTCTGAATTCGAAGGCTGATGCTCTTTCCCGCATCCATGGAGTCCCTGAACCATCCGAGCATAAAGGAGCTCTTCTATTACCCAATCAAGTGGTGTGTGGGTGTACCTTGCGCCCCTCTCTGAAAACAAGGATACAAGAATGGGTGAGAACTACTCCCTCTGAGATTTCTAGCCTGGGGTTGGAGGTCATCAATTCATTGCCTTATAAGAAGGGTAAAATATATGTGCCTGACTCCGACACAAGACACACCGCCATACAATGGTGTCACGATTCAGCGGTAGCGGCACATCCAGGTACTGGGAAAACTATTGACCTTTTGAGAAGGTGGTGCTGGTGGCCCTCCATGTCACACGATGTTCGGGAATACATCGTTTCTTGTGCCATTTGTGCACAGTGTAAACATCAACCGGGCAAACCGGTGGGCCTGCTTCAACCCATGCCTATTCCAGACAAGCCTTGGTTTATGGTCTCTATGGATTTCGTAGTAGAGCTTCCGGTAGTCGACGGCTACGACACTATATGGGTGGTCGTGGACTATTTCACTAAATCAGCCTTGTTTGTACCCTGCCAGGGGATTCCTTCTGCTCCGGTTTTGGCGGAACTGTTCTTGAAGAACGTCTACCGAAGATTCGGTCTGCCTTCCATTCTTGTTACTGACCGGGGACCACAGTTCACTTCTCGTTTTTGGAGAGCCGTGACTTCAACGTTGGGTATAGACGGCAGGTACTCTAGTGCATACCATCCACAAACCGATGGGCAAACAGAGAGGCTTAACGCCACCATGGAACAGTATCTACGATGTCTTACCCACCAACGCCAAGATACGTGGGTTTCTGTTCTACCTCTGGCCGAGTTCGCCTACAATAACTCTATGCATACGGCGACAGGTGTATCTCCGTTCTTTGCACTATATGGCCAGCACCCCCGGTCTTTGCCCAGTATCGCTGATTGGCCATTACAAAATCCGGCTGCCTCTGGTTGTCTTAGGAACCTATCAGATACCCACGCTATAGTCAAGAGTCAATTATTACAGGCCCAGTCACGTACTAAGTCATCGGCAGATGCATATCGCTCACCGGCCCCTAACTACCGACCGGGGATGAAGGTCTTGCTGTCCACAAAAAATCTACGCCTGCCTGGTCGAAGATCCCTGTTGCCTCGGTTCGTGGGTCCCTATAGCATTCTGCAGGTTATTAACCCTGCGGCCCTCCGATTGGCTCTTCCTGCAAAATGGAAGGTACACCCGGTATTCCATGTCTCTCTAGTGAAACCATGCCACCCATCTACCAGACTTCCTGCTCAGCCACCACCGATTAGGGTGCGTGGTTTTGATGAATATGAGGTGGGTGCGATCTTGGATACCAAAGTCCGAAGGGGCAGACGCCTCTATCTGGTCGATTGGAAGGGCTACGGTCCCGAAGACCGTACGTGGGAACCTGTGGGAAACATCCATGCTCCGGCCCTATTGTCTCGTTTCTGGTCTGCTCGGGGGGTGACACCCCCTTTGAGGGAGGAAACTGTCATGTATCGGCGTGTAAGCAGAGTCAAGAAACGGATGCAAAGCCCTTTAAGAACACTACAACCAGGGGCTTGGAAGTTGGCATGGCAACGCTGGCGTCCTCTCAGCGTTTCCCACGGTCGACGCTGGAAGCCGCGGAACGCTGTCATGTGACCTCACCTTTATAGTCTCCGCCTACACTCCAGATCGGTGCTTCTGATTGAGAATTGGTGGCGCCTCGTATCTTGTACCGTGTATCCAGCTTTCCTTATAATCCCGGTTCTGTCCCTTTCCCTTCCCCTTCCCTCCAGCATTTCTGATTACCTCGTTGCCTCGACCCGGACCGTTTACCTGGCTTTGGATTTTGGACTGCCTTGTTCTTGTTTGCTGCCCGCATCATTCTTCGACCTCGGACCGCTCACGGATTTCCTAGCCTTCGCCCATTGGTTTTGGTTGCTCTTCGGTTATCTTCTGGATCATCAATCATCTGGACTGCATCTGGGTATTTTGAGGAACTTTGGAACTTTTCTTGAACTTTGGATTGTTGACCTTGGGACTCTTGAACTTTTGGATTATTGAACTTGGAACTTATGAACTTCCAACCTGGGGTTTCCTTGTGACGCACACTATCTAGTGTGTATTAGGCGTCCTCGTGCCGGCGGGATAGGTGGTTGAGCCTTGCTGGTATTCTGCATTGTGGACTTCGGAGTTCTTCTCTTCCTGGTTCCATCTGGTTCTCCCCGGAGTAACGGTAAGCCTAGGGGTTGTTATCAGAATTGGGATCAACGTATTGCATTCTTTCTGTTGTGTTCGGGTTTGGTCAGAAGGGCGGTTGTTATATTATCTGTATTGTGTTAACTCCTCACTTACAGATCCAACGCCTGTCCTCGGCTGCTCGTACCACCCTGACTTCTACATTACAACTCCTGCGTCCTCTGGGTCTCATCAGGTATCCGTTCTTTCCTCTGATTGATCGCTCTGGCTGTCCGTTCCTGGGGCCAGAGGGTTCCATCAGGAGGAAGAACTCTTCGGCTACACGACGTGGGGCAACTGGATTCTGACAGTTACCGGGATTCCCTCTGAGTACAAAGCATTCGAGTCAGTTTTCGATCGCGGTTCTTCCGAGGTGCTTCCTCCACACAGATCATATGACTGCCCGATTGAACTAATCCCGAACTCTACCGTTCCTTCGGGCATGATCTATTCTCTGTCCCCCTCGGAAGAACAAGCTCTGAAACAGTATGTCCAGAACGCCCTACAACTAGGACACATCCGCCCCTCTACTTCACCAGCTGCAAGTCCTATTTTTTTTGTACCCAAGAAAGAGGGGGATTTACGTCCTTGTGTGGATTACCGACGCCTTAACGCTATCACGAAAAAGGATAGGTATCCAATCCCTTTGATCACCCCTCTTCTGGACCGCTTATCTCATGCCTCCGTTTTTACCAAGCTGGATCTTCGCGGCGCATACAATCTAGTGCGCGTCCGCGAGGGCGATGAGTGGAAAACTGCCTTTTGCACACGTTACGGCTTGTATGAATATCTAGTCATGCTTTTCGGTTTATGCAACGCCCCGGCAACATTCCAGCGTTTTATGAATGACATATTCAGGGACATTCTGGATGTTTACATGGTTGTTTATCTGGACGACATCTTGATCTTTTCAAGGAATCTTGAAGACCATGTAAAACATGTTCGGGAGGTCTTATCCCGTCTGAGGGAACATTCGCTATTTGCCAAACCCGAGAAATGTCAATTCCATAAAACGTCTGTAGAGTTTCTGGGCTTCCACATTACCCCTGGGGCACTATCCATGAACGAATCCAAGGTTAAGGCAGTCCTGGATTGGCCAGTTCCTCAGACACTCAAGGCCTTGCAGGCCTTTTTGGGCTTCGCCAACCTTTATAGGCGCTTTATTTCATCCTTTTCAACAATTGTGGCCCCACTTACGGCTCTGACTGGCCCTCAAGTACCCTATCAGTGGCAAAAGGAACATCAGGAATCCTTTGAGGCTTTGAAAACCGCTTTCACCACCGCACCGATTCTTCAGCATCCCAATCCCGAACTTCCATTCATAGTCGAGGCGGATGCCTCTTCTTTTGCCCTCGGTGCGGTGTTGTCTCAGACATGTCCTACGACAGGCAAGTTACACCCGGTGGCATACCATTCCTGCAAGTTTTCCAATACTGAGACCCATTATACTGTAACGGAGAAGGAACTTCTGGCTGTCATGGACGCCTTTCGTGTTTGGCGCCATCATCTCTTGGGGGCTAAGTATCCAATCACTGTCTACTCCGATCATCGGAATCTAAAGGATCTGGCCTCCTTAAAGTGCATCAATAGCAGACAGGTCCGGTGGCATCTCTTCTTTTCCGCCTTTGATTTTCACATTACTCATCGTCCTGGAAACACTCATGGAAAAGCGGACGCCTTGTCACGCTCTCCGGGTGGAGTTTCGTTGCCAACCTTCCCCGATACTGTTCTAGGTAAGAGTCATGTTATTTGTCTCTGCACTCCCTCTCTGTCCCTGTTGGATTCTGTGCGAGCATGGACGAGCAATCATTCTGACCAGTTGCGGGATTAGGATCCCTTATATTGTGATGGTTTACCTTTTGTGCATGATCGTCTGTTCCTTCCCATGCCTGACACCCATAACCTGGCCCTTGAGTGGTCTCATGATGCCCCCATTAATGCCCATCCCGGCCAGGAGCGTACCATGGATCTCCTAAAGCGCTGGTGCTGGTGGCCTTCTATGAAGCGCGACTTGGAATGCTATGTCAACTCTTGCTCTGTTTGTGCTCAGGCCAAACATCGAAGAGGTCGCCCAATCGGCCTGCTACTTCCGCTACCGGTTCCCCCAAGGCCTTGGCATACTCTGACTATGGATTTCGTGACTGATCTCCCCAAGGTACGGGGTTTTGATACCATCTGGGTGGTGGTGATACATTCACAAAAATGGCTCGTTTTGTTCCCTGTAAGGGGATCCCTTCGGCCCCAGCCCTGGCTGAGTTGTTTTTTGAGTCTGTGTTCATGTTGTTTGGGCTTCCTTCTGTCATTATTTCCGATCGTGGGTCGCAGTTCACATCTCGTTTTTGGCGATCTTTGACTAAGCTACTTGGCATCAATACCAGGTATTCCTCGGCCTATCACCCTGATACTGATGGGCAGACTGAAAGGACGAATCAATCTATGGAGCAGTATCTTTGTTGCCTTATCCTGCAGCAGCAGTCCTCCTGGTTGAGTGCTTTACGACTTGCCGAGTTCGCATACAATAACGCAGCTCACTCTGCTACAGGTTTTTCTCCTTTCTACGCCCTCTATGGCCAACACCCCAAGGTCTTACCTGTCCCTGACGCCTCTGTCTCTTTGAATCCTGCGGCCACGGCCTGTCTTAGGGATCGGTCTGCAGTTCATGCTAGTACTTTGGTCCATCTTACTGAAGCAAAGGCCTCTATGAAGTCCAGTGTTGACAGCAAGCACTTGGCTGCTCCTCCTCTTGCGGTGGGTTCCAGGGTGTGGTTGTCTTCCCGTCACCTTCGCCTGGTTGGTTGCCGGAAACTTCTGCCTCGCTTTGTTGGCCCGTATGTGATCTCTCAGGTTGTGAATCCGGTGGCTTTTCGTCTGGTTCTCCCAAGCTCTTGGCGTATCCATCCTGTTTTTCATGTATCCCTCCTCAAGCCATGCCCTGATTCCTCCCGCCTTCGGGCCCCAGCAGCCCCGGTGTCCCTGGCCTCCCCTGATGTTTTTGAAGTGTCAGCTATTTTGGGTTCCTGTTGGTTTAGGGGTGGGCTCCAGTATTTGGTGGATTGGAAGGGTTATGGCCCGGAGGAGCGTTCTTGGGTTTCCGCTTTGAATGTTAATGCTCCTCGGTTGGTAGCCCAGTTACATAGGGTTCACCCATCCTGCCCACGAGGTTGTGGGCCGTTGGGGGGGGGCTATGTTAGACGATCCTCTGCACACCAGAACACTGCTAACATCTCCACAACACCTTCCCGGGTTCCCACACGACTCCCTCCAGGGTTCGAGACTTACGTGATTTGGTTACCCCAAAGGATCGAAAGTTCCGTCCCAGGTACAATTTACGTGTCCGGTTGCAGCCCTTCCTGCATTGGCAATTGCCATGGAGAACATACAGCAGAAGGGGCGGCGGAACACCTCCGCATCAATCATTCATTTGCTCACGTGATCCAGAACGGCGTTTCCCACGTGACCTTGGTGGACGTCACATGACCCAGAAGCACACAGTATATAAAGCCTGATGCACGGAGCACTCATCGCTTCTCAGCTGTCCTTCGACTCTGTTTGGCGCTACGTTTGATACTCTCTGTTGGTTTACCTTGATCTTGGACCTTTCTTCTGGACTCCTTCGGATTACCCTTTTGTACTGTTGCTTGGAACTGTTTACCTATTGCTGAACCTCGACTCGTCCCTCACCTGTCTTTGGATCATCCCTTGGTACTTTGTTGGACTTCTACGCCATTGCCCTTTGGGAACTCTAGCTACGTCTTCAGCTCTACAGGTGGGCTATCCTGTGTCCACGCTTGACTCTGTTCCCTGTTGGTCTGGGAACCACTTGTCATCTGAGTCTCAAACCTTCTTCTCTAGGTTTCCCGGGTTTTCCAATCACTGGATAGGTAAGATTATTCAGATTATCTGATTTTCGTGTTATATTGTACTTGCCTGGTACTTAACCTCGTTCCTTTTGCAGCAGCATCGGTGTTCCAGAGGTTCTGTGGATCAGGGAAGTAACATCTCCCACCTGTGGCTCCAAAGGTCGCACAGCGGGGTTCTTTTGGTTCCCCTGTGCGTCACTTGGGGACGGAGGTCTCAACGGTCTACACGACACTCAAGTCAGAACACAGTCCTAGTAATGTCTTGTCAAATAAGGGCCTATACTAACAAAAGAAATATTGCCAATCCTTCCCACTAAGTTATAAAACGAGTGTGGGATAATGTTCACCAGAAAAGAAAGAAGTGTTCTCAAAATGATAAGTCAGTTTGGTATGGCTAGGTCTCCCTTCCCCAGGTTTCAAGCATGGGACAAGGCGGAACTCCTGAGCACAGTACACTCCTGGGCCTCTCCAGCACGAGGCTCACAATTCCAGTTCAATCATACCGGAACCTTCAGGGGCCAAGTCTCTTTCCTCAAATCTCTCGCCTTAGAAGGCCTGCTGTTTCAAACCAACAAACAAAAGTTCCTTCTGTGGTCTCGCACCTGGGCAATTTCTCTTCACCCCTAGGATCTCCCTCCGCAAGGCTTGGATCCTTCTTGCAAAGTGGGCCTCCCTCTGTTGGGCTCACTATGGCCTTTCTTTAATACAGTTCATAATATTAAGGAGCTTTAATGTTTTTTTAGACAAACACCACTGTAGACAACCCTCAACTGGGTTCACTCTCGTCAACACAATGTTCCCGGGTGTATAACTCTTCACCCCAACGCGCAGGCATCCCTCAGCCGGGTTTACGTTTGCCCAATATACAGTTCACTTTGCATTATCTCAATGCGGGATTCACTCTCAGTAGCTTTCCCCTTGGCATCCCTCTGTCGGGTTCAAATGGCCATCTTTTACATAGTTCATGATTTACTCAATTTCATCAGAAAGCCTGGGTTCCCTTTGCTTAGCTTTCTTTCGGCATCCCTCTGTCAGGTTCACACTTGCTTTGTTACACAGTTCACAATCTTATCAGAAAGCAAGGTTCCGTTCCCCTAGCTTTCGCTCAGCCATGGGTCAGAGGCTTTCAATTGTACAAAGGATTTGATTTGACCTTTGTAGGACCACTCCGACATCCCACGTCGCTCTTTCCTAGTGCCTTCTGGTACTTGCTTTTTCAACACAAAAGGGGCCAGCGAGATTCCTTCGAATAAGTACTCCTGTGGCTCCTGACCACTCTTCCGCTGGCCCTTCTCTGGGCTTTCACAAAAGTTCAAATATACACAAGTTCTATGTTCTAAGTTCCTGCGTTCATCTAATGTTGCCACTTGCAATCTTGGGCTCAACACAGGTCGGTTTGCTATCAGCTTCCTCCGACTCACTGGCTGTGTAGAACCCATTGGCTGGTCTTGCCTCTGGAGTCACGGACGCTACCGCGGTAGCCAGAAAGCCTCCCCGCCTGTGCTATCAATGCAGGAGGCTCCTGTGCACCGTTGACATCTGCTCCTCCACACGCCAGCTGTAACTCCTGGTTTTATGATTTCCCTCTCAAAGGTGTCTGATTTGAAAAGGGTAAAGGTAGTTCCCCCTTCGTCGTTCTTCTAGGTCTCGCCACCTTTCTCCTCCGTTTTAACTGCTGGTCCGGTAGAGCGGTGTCCTCGAGCATTCGGCCTTGCTCGTAGTGTGCTCTTGTGCTCCGCCTTTTATCCCTGTGGGGAAGGTAAAGGGCCATTAGGTGTGCGTGGTTATTGGCAATTGCTCGACTCTGCCTGATCCGTGTGCTGGGACATGTCAGGTAAACAGCTCTGGTCTTAGTCCGTTGCCTGTTACGGTTTAAGGAAGTGTTCATTGGGAAAGGGGGCCGAAGGATGGGGAAAAGGTGTTGCAGGGAATGGGGTACTGCATCTCGCCTGTTGGTATCCCACCTCTACTCCCCAAAGACACCCCCCATCCAGGTGACCTGGATGAGAGATTCCGGTGGACTAGTAAGTGAGACATCTTCGGGTTTCTCACATACTCTTCCCCTATGCGAGATGGATATGCCTGTTCTTTGTCCAGGTCTTCTGTTGTTAAGACCGGGAAGAGAATAGGGACGAGAGCTGTCCAGCAATGGCATATTCCACTGATTGGTTTTGGTCGGTGTAGGTAGAGGTGGAGTGGTTTTATCGGTCTCTCTACAATAACCTACACATTGGGGTCTAAGGTCTATTTTGGGTTTCACAGGTTCAGAGTTTTCCCAGTCACATACTGGAGAGTTTTGGGCGTAGGAGTTCACCTGCCAAGAACTCTGGGGTAGAAAATCTCCATATGGAGGTGGAGTTTCCTGTAAAGGAGTAAAGAAGGGGGGTATCTCTGCCCAGGATAACTTCTTCAGGGAGTCCCGGAATTATAGCTGACGATACTTTACATGATTCGGGCCGGATTTCAATGTGTGCAGGTGTTTTAGGATACACTTCAGTGTCTCCATGTACACATGTGACTCTGACTAGGGCTGCTTCATCTAGATCCTTTGTCAAAACCAGTTCAGCCCAGATAGCAGTTTGCTTACTACCTGGGTCAATTAAGGCTCATACTTACCTCCCGTTTACCCAGACCTTTTCGTGGGTAAAATCGATAGGAGTCTGACACAAACAAATGCTAAATCTCTCAGCTCTTCCTCTGGTTCTTCCCACTCTTCACCACTTAAACAACCTATTTTATCCCTTATATTCATTGGACATTGCCTAGCTAAATGTCCTGTTTCTCTACATTAAAAAACAGAGTGTAGGAAGTGGTCTGCCCCCTTTCACGTCCTCCTTTCTACTTTCATCTTTGGCCTTTGGATCAGTCTTCCCGATTTCCACTCTCTCTCGTGTCAAGCCTTCTTAACTTCTGTAAGACCCCCCTGGTTTATCTATACCCTGCGGTTGAGGCCGGTGGATAGGTGTTTGATCCTTCCTTTCCTCCCAAAGATGGGCCGAGTGGAAATGTTTAGCTGCATCTGAATGGTTCAATGCAGTTTCAATGGGAGTGGCTAGGGTAGGTCGATTGATCTGCAGAACAGCTTTCTGCAAAAAAGCGGGTAAGGAGTTAGTGAATTGTTCCATGGTGATTATCTCTATCAGTTCTTCTAAGGTTTTGTCACTAATCCACAGGGCCACAGTGTTTTTGACACATTCACCCATTTCTAAGGAGGTTTCTCCCGGGTTCAATCTAATGGCCCTCAGTTTCTGCTGATAATAGTTGCAGGTTTGCACCACTCTTTTTAATAGCCCTTCTTTAATGGATCAAAAGGTGGCTCCCTGCGCAAGATTAAGTAGCTGATAGGTCTGTAATTCGCCTTTCAGTAGAGGGGCTAAACGGCAACTTTTAAGGTTCTCTTCCCATCTTAGTTAGTCAGCTAGGTGTTCGAAGTTTAAGAAAGAATTTCCTAAATCTTCGCCTTCAAGATATGGTTGACGCACCCCTTGCGGTAGTAGGGGTCTGTTTGCAGTTCAATTAGCTTAGTCAAGTTTTCTTGAAGTCTAATCTCAGCCTGCATTTGATGGGTCGCTAACTGAGCGATGACATTGGCTAGGACGGCCATTGCTTCCAGGGGCGCAAGGGTCCCTTCTGTAGATGGTTCTGAATCAGAAAGAAAGCAACTCTCGATTCCGTCGGATAAGATCTCAAATTCATCTGACTCTTCCGACTCCGAGTCTGTCGATGTAATGGGTTCCAGTAAATTAATCTCCAATTAATCTTTTAGGATTATCCAGTCCCACGGTTGTATGTTGTAATGAGATAGAGGAAGGGTGTCTAGCAGTACTTGCATTTTAAAGAATAGACCCTGTTGACCAGGTGGGAATTTGAATGAATTTGAATTTTGAAATATTTATACTGCTCACACAACAAACTAAATCGTATCCTGGCGCAGATGGTAAGCAAGTTCAAGAGACACAGAACAATAACCTAGCTGAATAGTATCAGAGCGATCAGGTAATTGAGCAAAGAGCCAAAAACAATGAATTTACTTAAAGAGATAGGTTTTAAGGCCTGTTCTAACGGTCATAGGCGATTAAGCCTGTCTCAAACTCAGTGGGAGACTGTTCCATAATCTAGGTCCAGTCACTGAGAAACACTGGTCTCCTCTTGATCTACACTTCATTCTAGGGATGATAAGAAGGAGTTCGTCCTCAGACCTAAGGGTCCGGCTAGGTTGATATTGTTTCAATTTGTTTATCAAATAAACTGGTGCCATCCCATGCAGGCATTTATAGACCAAGCAGCCAATTTTAAATTTAATCCGGTCTTCCACCGCCAACCAATGTAATGAATGGCGAAGACCGGACATATGAGTGTTTTTAGCTACATCAAAAACCAGTCTCAATCCCGCATTTTGTGCTTTTTGTAGGCGGTGGATCTAATTGCTCGGTGCTCCTGCTAAGAGTCCGTTGCAATAGTCGAGGTTGGAATTAACCAACACCCCGACCACCGCCGCACGATCTGCTAAGGGAACATAAGGTGAATGTTAAAGAATACGGACTGAACCTTGGCTGAGACCTGGGCATTACATCCCAGATCACTCTGCCAGATACAACCCAAATTCTTAACTTTGGTGGAATACTTGAGGCCAGCTCCCAGAAACTGGGGCGGAGGGGGCACATTTTTCTCCATCAAGGAGGTGCTTAGGCCGAAACAAAATCACCTCTGTTTTCTTAGGATTTAGTTGTAGCCAGTTTTCTTCCATCCATGTGCCTATTTCCTCCAAGCACCTAGTGACCAGGGCAAAGGCATCCTCCACATCATCAAGCCTAATGTATAGCTGGGTATCATCAGCATAAGAATGAAATCTGAGGTGATGTTTCTCCAGAATATTCATCAGGGCACAAAGGTAAATATTGAAAAGAAGTGGGAAAAGCGCTGATCCCTGTTGCACACCACAACACTGGACGAGAATCTCTGAGAGGAAACTTCCAACCTGAACGCTTTGCTGACGATCAGTGAGAAATGATGTAAACAACTGTAATACGCCAGAATCCACATTTACAAGATCCTTTAAGCTGTGCAGCAAAATGCTGTGGTCTACCGTATCAAATGCGGCACAGTGAGATCGAGCATCGCAAGTAGGGAGAGTTTCCGGGGGCGTGGCTAAGCGGCCATGCGTTAGGACATGCTACTGGGAAGCTCCTGTTCATAATCCGTTAAAAACGGACTTAATTTAATCTAAACTTCACTGGAAGGTGTGGGAAGATCTACTAATCACTCGACCAGATCCCCGGGAAACATCGGACTGTGGATCGAGGTAAAAAAAGAGTATAAAACTCATTGATCATTGAAAGCAAGATGGCGGCCCACTGAGACGAGCCCTGCCGTGCGGCGACCCGAGACGGGAGGCAGAGAGGAGCCGCTGGACGGAGCCGCGGGTCCAGCCACATGGAGGGAGGAGAAGAACACCAGCGGTGGATGAGTAGATGCGGGAGAGAGGGTGCGACAGCGAGAGCGGGGCCACCATGGAAGATGCAGCGCAGGTGGAACTGAAAGAACCCTGCTCGCCGGCACGGGACCAGCACGTACAAAGGCGGAGCACCTTAGTCCTGCAGTGTGGATTGCATCCCCCCGCTCCCCACCAAGCCCCACACGCCGGGCAGGACTTCCCTGATCTACACCACAGATGGTGGCCCTCTGTCCTTTCCCCGCCTGGAAGCAGCGGAGGAACGGCAGACGGAACGGTCCCATCAGGGTACAGGAGGGCACAGAAGGCGAGACATAGCGCGAGGAAACCGACCCAGAGCGGGCGCCGCTCCAGAGGAAACGCAGCCCAGCAACAAAGGAGGTGAGGAGATTGCCGGGAGGTCCACACTCCACCCTGGGGGGACGAAGAAACACTCAGGAACAGAAGGGAGCCCCCAGGGGAGCATGGTTAACTGGAAGAGGGGGGTGCACAGTGAATATCATTGAAAACGCAGCAAACCAGGCGGAGGCCCCCCGCCCCAGTGAAATAATCATAACCCACCAGCAAAGGGGGTGAGGAGATGGCAAGGAAGGGCCCAGTCCACCCTGAGGCATATAGAAACGCCTAAGAACTGGAAGAACCCCCAGGAGAGTATTGTGGATTGGAGGAGTGGGGCGGACAGAAAGCGAGCACCACCATAAAAACGCAGCAAACTGAGCCGGAGCCCTCTGCTCTAGAGAAGCGATCATAGGCCAGCGGAACAGAAGGCAAAGAGACTGTCGGGAGGTGCCTACCCTGCCCTGAGACACGCAGAGACACCAAGCAATAAAGGGAGCATTGTGGAACGGAGAAGTGGGGCGAACAAAGAGGAACAAAGGGAGAACCACCATAAAAACACGGCAGACCAGGCCGAGGCCCTTCGCAGACACTGCAGAAGAAGCGGCTTCCTGACACACAAGCCCAAGCAGGACCCGACCCCACACGGATCTTTGACACAGGCTGCGGGAGAAGGGTGCAAAAGCAGAACTGTACCTCACGCCCGCATAGTGACAATGTCCAACAAGAAAACAGAGGGGAAAACTAAGCAAGTTAGTAAGGACACCTTTGCTAAGACATCGCGGAATAAGCAGCCGAATCCATCGGATGCAGCAATGACGGAGGCGAATACCCCACACCAACCAGAAAACGGGAAGGATGGACAGATCCTGGAGGTGATTGCCTCCCTAAAGACGTCTCGCGAAAACAAAATGGACACAGCCATAGGGGCCCTGAAAGCGTCTCTTGAACAAAAACTAGATACAGTCATGGTGGACGTGGGCCTCCTTCGCCAGGATGCAAGGAACCTGACGGACAGAGTAACAACGGAGCAGCAGGTACAAAAAAACACGGCAGAATTTGCCGTCACATGGACACAAATGACAAAAGTGCTCCAGAGAGTCAAGATCCTGGAACGAAGAGTAGAAGATGCAGAGGGAAGGGCGAGGAGCAATAACGTCTGCATAATCGGGGTTCCGGAGGGAGAGGAGGCAAACGACCCCATAGAATATGTCGAGAACATGCTTATTCAGGAGATTGGAGCTGGGACATTGTCCCAGGGTTTCGTGGTGGAACGGGCACATACAGCACTAACCAGGAGACCTCAGCCGGGTGCCCCTCCGAGAGCCATGATTGCCAAGATTATGAATTTCAAAGACAGGGAAAGCATACTGGCTTTCTCAAGGGGAGGGGGAGTGATCACTAGGAACTCCTCCAGGATCACCATATACCCGGACTATACAGCCATGGTCCAAAAACAAAGAGCACAGTTTGGCCCCACAAAAGAACGTCTCCGAAGAGCGTGGGTACGATATATGCTTCTCTTCCCGGCCAAACTGAAGGTGATACACAAAGGGAAATCACACTTCTTTGAATTTACTGAGTAGGCCTACGCATGAATGGATGCACGAGGAATCCCCCAGCTAGGGAAGAGAAACGCTAATAATGGAAGGGATCAGCCCGGGGAAGGGATCCGCAGATTGCCAGGAACAACGACACCAAGCATTTAACAAATAAATGAAGTCAGGAAAGTAAAGTAAACACGAAGGAGCGACCAGCCCCACCAGGCCGCGTAAGCCGAGAAGAACCAAACCCCAGGAAAGAGTGTAATGCTAGTTCAGATGCCAGTTTTAAGGCATCACGCTGCAGCGAGTCTGCTTCACCTAGAGGAGCATGGCGAGAGAAGCAGTGAGGCCTGTGCAGGGGGAGGGTGGCTGGGCGTTAGTTTTTCAGTTGTGGTTTGGGTTATTGACTTGAATGAATGGTTGGCAAATGGCATTGGCAGCAGAAGAAACAACAAAGACTATAATGGGGAAATTCCGGCACAAAGTGATTGGTACAGCATACTGCAACAATTCTGGAGAAACGGCCGCCGAGGTACAGGGAAAGGGAGCCCTGTAGGGACGATTTTAGGCAGCATCAGAAAGAGTAATAGCAGGAGAGATGGGACAAGCACAAGGCCATGGGATGACAAGGCCGGAACAACAAGCGCACATGAGCCGAGATGAGTTAATAATAGCTACATGGAATGTTAGGGGCCTCAACGCGTACATCAAGAGGCTGCGAGTCTACGCCTGGCTGAACAAGATGAAGGTCAAGATAGCAATGCTCCAAGAGATGCATCTGACATGTGAGAAACAGTCCAAAGTTGACCAAAAGTGGGGTGGGAAGGTATATAGTGCCACGTACTCACACTATGCACGAGGAGTACTGATATGGATCGCAGCTCATAAAACAGGAAACTGACTCAGAAGGGAGACTAGTGCTAGTGCAGGGAATGCTGGAGAACAAGGAGGCGTGCCTAATCAACACCTATGCTCCGAACCATGATGCAACTGAATTTTTCAAAAAACGAACACCCAAACTAGTCCACTACAGAGAGGCAACGTTCATCTGGGCTGGATATTTCAATTGCACCCTGGACCTGCTCCTTGATAGGTCGGACGACAAGCACAAGAACCCAGCACCCCCTGCCAAGGAACTGCATAGAGCCTTCGACCACCTGCAGCTGGTGGACGTCTGGAGACAGTTACATGGGGCAAGGAGAGGGTACACACACTATAGCGCACCCCACAGAACAGTCACATGAATAGATTACATATTCACGGGCACGGAGTCACTGCAGGACTTCACAGGGATTGACATCAGAGCCCGCACACTTTCAGACCACGCCCCAATATTGACAACATGGGCACACACACATGGGAAAACCCCGATACCAACGTGGCGACTCCGGGCAGAGGCTCTGGGAGAGGGAGAGTTTCAGGAACACCTTCAAGAGGTGATAGAAGATTATTTTGAACATATGAGGGAAGTGTAGAGAGCAGCGCGACACTATGGGACGCGTTTAAGGTTGTGATAAGAGGGGCAGCAATCGGCAGAATGGGGGGGACTGAAAGGAGCTGCCATAGAAGAACTTAGTAAACTGGAAAGACAGATAAAAATAGAGGAACGCAGGGCGCAGGCGGCAGGGGAGGAGCCTAAGGAATTGATGGAGTTGAGAACAAGATGCATAGAGCTCTGGGAGAAACTGGGAAGGTTGAACTATGGGAGGTACCTACAAAGATTGCATGCGGAAGGGGATAAACCTAGCAGGCTCCTGGCATGGCTTACTGAGCAAGAAAATAAAAGAGAACCCATAACAGTGCTAGAAGACGAGACAGGGACGGAGATCAGGAGTCAAGAACATATTAACCAGTTATTTGCGCGTTTCTATGAAAAAATGTATGCCCCTAATCCGGAGGTTGACCCAGAGGACATAACTGATGCGTTAGCAGAGATAAGGCTGCCAAAATTAACGGAAGAGCAAGCCCAAATACTCGATGCCAGACTCACGGAGGAGGAGATAGAGAGCGTAATAGCAGAGCTCCCTACAGGTAAATCCCCGGGCCCGGACGGACACCCAGGAGAGTTCTATAAAACATTTAAAAGTACCATCACCCCAAAACTACTAGACACTTACCAAGACGCATATGAAAGCGCACAACTACCGATTAGTATGTTAGAATCAATAATTGTACCGATCCTTAAACCAGGGAAACCACCCACGAAGTTTTCCGCATTCAGGACGATTTCCCTCATCAATCAGGATGGCAAAATACTCACGACGGTTTTAGCCAAACGCCTGAAACAAGTGATCCCCACATTAATACACTCAGATCAAACAGGTTATGTTCTGGGACGAAATACATCATGGAACATCCGTAGACTACACCACGTGATAGACAGGACAAACCAGGGACGAGGGGAATGCGCGATAGTGTCCCTAGACGCAGTTAAAGCATTTGATTCGGTGAACTGGGGGTGGCTGACGAGGGTCCTCGGCCACTTTGGCATTGGGGAGGGGTTCCTTAGAGGGATCAGGCTACTGTATAGGGACACCAGAGCCAGGGTGAGGACAGGACGACATATCTCAAAGGACTGGAGAATACACAGGGGAACAAAATAAGGATGCTAACTATCACCAATGTTATATATCTTGGCTCTGAAACCGCTGGCGGTCTTTCTTAGAGCAGAATACGGAGACACAGGGATAGAGATAGATGGAGTGCTCCACCAAATTTCGTTATACGCAGACGACATGCTGCTGTTTGTGGGAAACCCGCGCACTAGTCTGCCCTGCCTCCTGGAAGCAATTGGAGCATACACCAGACTCTCTGGTATAGCAATCAATAAAGAAAAATCCCTGATCTTCCCCCTGGCTGCCCTGAGGCGGGTCCCGCAGGCAGAACTCCCAGACCTAGGCCTAACGTGGGCACCTCACTCCTTCAGATATCTGGGAATAGTGGTACACCATGACACCGCAGAGTCTCACCAGCACAACACGCAGGCAGCCCTTGAAAAAACACAAAAGTGTATGACCTTCTGGGGAACACTGCCACTGGGGATGATGGGCAGGGCGGCCCTCCTGAAAATGGTGGTACTCCCACGTCTGCTATATTATTTCACAAACATTCTGCACAGTATTCCCAGGGTCTTCTTTACCAAACTAAACACAATAGCAAGGAACTTCCTATGGGCAGGGGGGAGAAGCAGGATCACAATGAAGACTCTACAGAGAGATTATGAAGAAGGAGGCATTAGGCTGCCGGACTTTGAAAAATACTATTTAGCCAGGCAGTTGCAATTCGCAGTTAAATGGCTGGGCGTGGAAGAGACAATCGACACATCCATTCTTCAGCCAGCATTAAAAACATACTATTTAAGGGAAATACCATGGCTGGACAAACTCCTGCTCAGAACCCTACCGTATCTGCTTAACCTGGCAGTGGGGCTGTGGAACAGAGCATGGAAACTACAAGGGACACAAGACCCCTATTCGGCACAAATCCCCCTTGCGGGCCTTGTGGGCATGGACACAAACACGCTAGCAACATACCAAGCCCAATGGGAAGCCAAAGGCGTAGCACAAACCGGGGACCTAAGAAGAGAAGAAAGGTGGGCAGACTTTCAAGAGATGGTTGAAGAATATGACATAGACGAAGGCCAATTCATCCTTTATAACAGAATAAGCCTCAAAATTAAAAAGAGATGGCCAGAATGGGAAGACCAAGAGGACGTAACAGGAGCATTAGACATGTGCTACGATATATCGGAGGGAACACACACAACCTCCAGGCTATATGAACAAATGTTAAGAGCCAATAATGAGCAAGAGCTACACATAAGACAGCGTTGGGAAGAAGAACTCCACAGACCCTTTAGTGACCAAGAATGGAGTAGGGTGCTAAGATACCCGAAGAAAGTGTCTAGGAACGCAAGGTTCAGACAAGCACAGTTGTACGTAACACACAGAGCGTACCTTACACCCAAGGGGATGAACACGATGTGTGAGGGAGACCCCAATAGGTGCCACCGATGCTCAGCCGACGAAGCAGATATGGTGCACATGTTTTGGACCTGCCCAGTGGTACAGACCTTCTGGGAGGGAATCAGAGTCCAAATAACTTCAAATACAGGCGTAGCACCCAGAGAGGTACCTGCTAGGCCTCCTCCCACGAGGAGGTAGAGACAAAGCGCATCTAGCAAAGATGAAAGACTTGATATGTATACTTGCCAAAAGGAGGATAGCGATGTCCTGGAAATCAAGGGAAGGACCGACCATAGAAGCGTGGTGGTCGGACCTCCGGAAGTGGACGTTAGCGGAAACCGCAATGTGGATAAGAGCAGTGCAAAGGGGGGAGGGAGAAACGGCACAGAAAATAGCTGCATGGAACTCCCTGGTACAGGACTGATTTGGGCAAGAGGGAGAGGAAGAAGAAGGAGAAGACCCCGAGGAGGTACAGGAATGCCGGAGGATCCAAGACAGCGGTGTATAAGCAATCGAATAAAAGACAGCATAGGCGAGGATGCAGATACTGCCCACATAAGCAGTTATAGGCAGAGGAAGCAGGGTCATTAGATAACTCCAGGATAAAGAACCCATACCGGAATCCGTGGGAATGCCAATATGCCAGTTAATTGTGTATGTTTGTATGTTATATATGTTGTTTATTAAAAACAATAAAGAAATTTTAAAAAAAAGTAGGGAGAGTTTCCCTGCATCCCCAGCCTGCACCACCTCATCCCAAACCGCCATCAGTGCAGTCTCAGTCCCATGCAAGGGGTGAAAGCCGGATTGCAGAGGACGGAGCAAGCAATGATCTTCAACATAGTCTTGTAGCTGTTTAGTGACTACTTTTTCCAAGATTTTACCTG
This sequence comes from Ambystoma mexicanum, assembly GCF_040938575.1. Taxonomy (NCBI): domain Eukaryota; kingdom Metazoa; phylum Chordata; class Amphibia; order Caudata; family Ambystomatidae; genus Ambystoma; species Ambystoma mexicanum. The sequence continues at coordinate 1,722,170,500 of NC_090929.1, read as the reverse complement.
GCCAAGAAAGGCCAGCAATTGGACACGTAATTCTTTTTTTTTTAACAACTTTATTTATATTAGCACACAGGTTATGCACATACATTAGCACCTTTTTTGATTATACAGACATACTACATATACAGTTCAATAGCCTTCTGTATTCAGGTTCCCCGGTTCACTGAGATCAGCCAGATATTGCTTGTATCGCGACCATATGTTTCTGGGTCTACTTTGTAGTGTGACCGAGTCAATATATAGTTCTACAGTGTCATTAATCCACACCATATCTCTGTTCCAGTCCTCTATTGTAGGGGGTTGTACGTTCTTCCATCTCATCAAAATGACCCTTTTGGCTATGAGCAGACTCAGATTCAATAATTTCCGCCACGTGGGATTCAGTTTCCCTTCTGCCCCCAACATGCAAATCCGTGGTGTCCATATCACCGGTTGGTCTGCCATCTTGTTTAGAGCCCCGCATACCTCCGACCAATAATGTCTCAATTTGGTGCAGTCCCACAGCATATGGAATATATTAGCGTTTCCAGCATTACATCTTGGACAGGCACCATTCGATGTGGGATATATCTGCTTAAGCCTTAATGGAGTGTAATGTATCCTGTGCACTATTTTATAGTGTATCAATTTAAACCTTGAGTTGCATGATATCCCTTTAGTCAGTGCGCAAATCCGAGTCCACTCTTGATTGTCTATCGGTTGCCCCAAATCTTGTTCCCATCTCCCTTTAGCTGTGTGGGTTACCGCAGGGCGTGTTTTTATTATAGTTTTGTACAGCGTAGAGGCAGTGACCTTCTGGGTACCACCATTGAATATATAGCCTAATGCCATATTTATTTCTGGTTCCTCCGGGAATGTTGGGTGGATTCGTTGTGCCATGGCTGCAACCTTGTGGTATTGCTGGTTATGCGTGTGTGTGTTTCCCAGTGTATCCTTAATATCCTCCCAAGGTATAAAGTGTTGGTCCAAGAACAACTGGCCCCACTGTGTGATACCTTTAGCGCTCCAGTGCCTTGCTATTTCACTATCAACACTGAGTGGTGTGTGTGGGTCTCCCCATGTTGGCATACTTGGGTGATATAGTTTACTGGCACCGTATATGTCAGTAATTCTGGACCATGCCGTGGTTGTGACTTTGGAGGGGTTGGTTGTATTGTATTGCTTTGGGGTGGGTCTGGTCATCCTCTGCAGTGCCCCTATCGCTTCTCTTTCTTGTAGTGACAGGGAAACGTCAGTAGGGTTAAGAAAGGATGTGGCCCATCTTGCCGCTTGTTGTGCCTGTGCCGTCAAGTAATAGAGTTCTATGTCTAGTGTCATCAGTCCTCCCCTTGGATATGTGTCTGTCAAGACTCTCCAGCTTAGTCTGGGGTGGCCGCCCCAAGCAAAAGTTGCGCAGGCGCTATTGATTTTGGTGAACAGAGCGCGGCCGGGCCACACCGGAACTGTACTAAAGAGGTAGAAAAGTTTCAGTAGCATCACCATTTTGATTAAGGCTATCCGTCCTGCCATTGATATTGGGAGTACATTCCATCGTTTCATTTTAGCGCACAGTGTTTCCCCTAGTGTCGTGTAGTTCAATGCTCGGGATAGTTGGGCCGTTCTGGCTATGTGGGCACCTAGATACACTATGTGTATCGGACTCCATATAAGTCTGTGAAGGTTCTGGGGTTGCGGTGTGGCATCTGTGAGCGGGAATATTTCTGATTTGTGGGGGTTGAGGCGCAGTCCCGAGTATTCGCCGAATTTCCCAACCTCTGCCAGGACCTTGCCGAGCGTACTGTCCGGGTTTTTTAGATATAAAAGTATGTCATCTGCATATAGCGTTATAATTTGCAATTTGCCTTCGAGCCATATCCCAAACGAGCTGTAACGAGATCTGAGAATATCTGCCAGTGGTTCTATAACTAAGGCAAAAAGCAAGGGGGAAAGCGGGCAGCCTTGTCTGGTACCTCCCAACAGCTCCAGTATGTCTGTGAGGGTTCCATTCACTCTTATCCTCGCATGTGGCCGAGTATATAGCACCTGAATCCACTTTATAAATTGTGGGCCAAACCCATAGTTTCGCAGCACTCCAAAAAGAAAGGGCCACAAGACTGTGTCAAACGCTTTTCTCATGTCTAGGGACACCGCTATCCCCTGGGTGGTAGCGGGTATGGAGGTCATTATCTGGTGGCATCGTCTAATATTTGTGGCTGTGGACCTACCCATTATAAACCCGGCCTAATCTTCATGTACCATGTATGGCATATATGGTGGGAGTCTTGTTGCTAGTATTTTTGCCAGGATCTTGGCGTCAGTGTTTATTAGTGATAATGGGCGATATGATCCACATTCTGCGGGGGGTTTACCGGGCTTAAGTAGAAGCGTGATTATTGCTTCTCTGGTGGTTTCGGGGAGTTCTCCTATTTCCAGATTTTCCCTCCAGACAGCGTGTAGTCTGGGTGTAAGGATTTGACTAAACTCCTTATAGAATTCTGCTCCTAGCCCATCTGTGCCCAGAGCTTTTCCATTGGGAAGAGCTTTTATTGCTTCCTATATTTCGGCCTCCGTAATGGGTGCCTCTAGTAATTCCCTAGTCGATTCTGAAATAAGCGTTGTTGGTATCTTGGAGAGGTATTGTTCTATCTCTATGTCTGTGACCGTGCCCTGGGGGGAGTATAATTCTTTATAGAATTTATAAAACGTGTCTTTCACTTCATTTTGGTTTGTGGACACCGTACCATTTTCTATTTGTATACAGGGTATACTAGTGGGTCCCCTTTCTCCACGTACTGCTCTGGCCAGTAGTTTCCAAGGACGCTCCCCCTCCCCGTATCTACGTGCTGCTATGGGCCTATCAAAATATCTTATCTCTTGGTCTGCCGCTTCTCGATACTGCTCCAGTTTAGTCTTAATTTCAGTACCCAATTGGGGGGGTCGGGGTCACGGCATACTGGGTTTGTAGTGATGCTAATTGCGTCTCAAGCCTCTCTAGTCTGGCCTTGATATCTTTGAGGATTCCCCCTTCGATGGATATCGATTGGCCCCTTATACAAACTTTAAACGCTTGCCACAGTATGGCCTGGGTTGAGACCGAGTGTTCGTTGATCTCAAAGTAGTCTTGCGCATATTGCGCCATTGTATTTTTGTATACTACGTCCCTTAGGGCTGCTGGTTTAAACCTCCATGGTGGTCTTGGACTGATCTTGTCTGGGATTTGCAATGTTAGTTGTATCGGGGAATGGTCGGAGTAAGTTCTGGGGTGTATGTGAGATTTCGTTACCCAGGCCATGCTATCCGTGTCTATTAACCACAAGTCAATCCTGGAATGCATATCATGGACTGTGGAGTAGTATGTGTATTTTCTGCCATTAGGGTTTAATGTTCTCCAAACATCCTTTAATCCTTTAATTGCAGATGTGTCATTTCTGTGTTTATTGTCTGTGCTGCCTTGGTTAGTGTTCTGGTTTTTGTTGACGTACGATCTAACTGCACATCCAGAATTGTGCTGAAATCCCCACCACATAACACCCGAGCTGTAGGATATCTCGCTAATGTTTCAAACACTGTGGAGTAGAATTCGGGTTGATCAATATTTGGGCCATGTATGTTTAGAAAAACTATTTCTTTATCATGAAGCATACCATGTACTATAACATATCTCCCTTCAGGGTCGCATTCAGTCCCATTACATACAAACGGAAGCGTTTTGTGCATTAGTATCGCTGCCCCCTTCTCCCTAGTGGAGTAAGTCGTGAAGTATTGATGGGTGCCCTAGTTCGCAATCAATTGGTCACCTTGTCGGGGGCCTATATGTGTCTCTTGGAGGAAAATTATCTTAGCTTTTTGTTTATTGAGGTAAACCATGATCTTCCTCGTCTTAATCTTAGATCCCAACCCCCTGACATTCCAGCTCAGAGTATTGATAATTTCGGTCTTAGGCTTATCCATTACCTATGTAGTATTTGCCATGTTGTGTGTCTCGATGTGTCTGCATTTTTTGCCTGAAAGTTTCTGTGCCCAGAACCTGTGTACTTTTTGTGCTTACAACCTTGCTTTTTAAACAATAATCAAACTCTCCCAGACCTTTCCCTCCCCCTCCCTCACAGTTCCCCGAACTTCAACCGTGCCTTGATTTCCTCCCATCACCCCACCAAACATCTTCTCTAGCACTTGCTACAGGGGGGGCTGCGGCGTCTCCTGTGCCCAAGCCATCCATAATTATAAGCGTTGTCTCCAGTTCTGGCTTGTTACTCTCCTTTATTTTGGCATCTTCGAATCAGCATTTGCGTTATGTTTTCTTTGCATTCTTTCTCGACAACTGTAGTATGTGGCTCCCAACTTGGAGCCGTCTCTTTGTTGGTCCTATTGTCTTCTTGATCATAATGTCTGTGAAGCTGACTTAGGTTTCTCCTAGTGGTTTTACTTCCATTTCAGGATTGTCCTTTATTTCGCGGTATGTGTGTCTCTATGAAGGTTGCAGCTTCTTCAGGGAATGTAAAAAAGTACAACTTATTTTGATGTTGGATCTTGAGTCTGGCAGGATAGAGCATTGCATATTGTACCTGTCGATCACATAGCATCTTTTTGATTCCTGTGAAAAGCTTTCTCTCCTGCTGGACAGCTAGGGTGAAGTCTGGAAAGATGCGTATTGTGCTGGTTTCCCTCTTAAGCTCTTGTTTCTCTCTCGCAGTTTTTAGGATCAGGTCTCTGTCTCTGAGCTATAATGGGCCTGGGGTATGCCCCAGGTTTCGGTTTCGGGGCCAATGATCGGTGCGCCCTTTCTACCATGAATAGAGGCAACCATCCTGGTTCTCCTAGCAGGGTTCGCAGAAGATCTTCCACCGCTTTCTCCATCGTTCCTTTAATTGCCCCTTCCGGAACACCTATTATACGGACATTGTTTCTCCTTGATCTCGCCTCTAAGTCTTCACACTTAGATTTCACTGTCCCAAGTTCAATGGCCATCGTGGATACCGTGTTCTGCAGTGTTTCCATCTTGTCTTCTACTCCTGATATTCTGGTTTCTGCCTCCGTCATGCGAGCCGTTGTTTTGTCAAGCTGTGTTTTGATGCTTGCAACACTTGCCCTGATTCCGTCCAGCTTGTCTGTTAGTGTCGCAAATCCCTGTTGCATAGCCTGGAACACCACTTGTGGGTCTATCATGGAGGTGATAGGGATCTGTTCAACCTGTGTTAGCATTGCCTCCTCTCCCTCGGAGCCTTTTGGCATTGTGGTTTTGTATTTCTCAATTGTTCCTTTTCGGGCCAAAGCTTTTGGGCATTGTCTCTGGTCTGAGAATTATGTTGGTGTCCTCAGCTGGAGGATCACTGATGCAATGAGCCCAGGGTATGTCTCCTCTGTATACCTTGTTGTTATGTTCACTTAGTATGGGTTTGGTTGGTGTCTCGATATTCCTTGTGCAGTTCTCTGCTAGGATCTGGGTATTACTGGCCGACCAGGGGGTTTGTTTGAGCACAGTTCAGTGTGGGCGCCCTTGACCACCCCCCACAGTGGGCTGCAATGGCTTCACTCCGTGCTACCCATGGCTTTCCTGTTGGGTCGCCAAGGGGTGGGTTCTTTATAGTACCGTGTCGCCTCTGTGGTAGGGCAGGCAATGTTATTTGTGCCTCTTATTTGATGTTTTCCTCCCGTGTAGTTGCGTGTACCCCCGCTTCAGCGAGATTTTCTGCTGTCTCTGTTATTTGCGCCTCCGTGTCAACATTTATCTCTGTGTGGGTGCCTGTGTATTCGCTTCAATGGGACCCTCTGCTGTCTCTGGGTTTGCAAGCTGGTGGGTATCGTATGGTGCCAGCCTGCGCCGCAGTGTTATTGCGTATAATCACACTTTAAATGCGGGGGAGCGACCTCCAGCCGGCCCTGCTCCAGTTTTCAATCATCAGTCTCTTAAGGCAAGCACCGGCAGATCGACACTCGCCCGCCCGCCTTCCCCACTCGTCAGTTGAACCGCGGCCCCACCCGCGAACCCAGCGGCGGTCGCGGTGATACGCGGCAACGGCCGTGCGGCCTACCTTCTCTCCTGTGCGCCGGGCGCTCGGATATTCTCTTCTTGCGTGGGGATGTCTCTTCGTTGTGGGCGGCAGGGGGTCAGCGGGGCGCTCTACAAGAAGCGGAGCACCCACGACACTTTCCGCCGCGCTGGGAGATCTCTGTGCATCGGTCACCGCCTCAGCTCCAGCAGCTCCAGCGCCGGGCTCCTCCTCTCAATCTTGGGCGAGTGCGCCACGTCGTGTCCCGTTCAGCCACAGGGTCCCGATCTTGCGAACCGCTGTTCCTTTTTTCCCAAAATTTCGTATGGGTAGTCTTGGTTCAATAAAGCATATTTTCCTTAAAATTCGTGCCGAACCGGAGTGTATAAATGTTGTAAGCAGGCTTTGTGCCCCAGGATACCGCTGGAGCTTACACGGACGCTGCCATTTCGTTCCGTGCGCAACAGCGCCCCCCTTGGACACGTAATTGAGATAACACCTCTTTCAGCGTGGATACGCAGTCAGAATCAAGGAGGTCCACTATTTTCTTTTCCCCTTCTGGTGTTACCTCAATTATTAGCACAGGTTTCAAGATCAGTTGTATCACATCCCACTCATAACACCATATGTAAGGAACTCATGGTGGCAACAGTAAAGACAGACACAAGTGATCACAGTCAAGGGTGTTTATTAAACTGTATGCAGGGGTGAAAAAAGCATGTAATGTAAACCTAAAGCTAAGATCGGAGCAAGCTATGACCATCAAATAATAATAAGGCAGTCCTAGTAGCGTCTCGTAAAATAAAAAGGGCCTATACTAAAAGAAAACCTATTGCCAATCCTTACCACTAAGTTACAAAAAGAGTGTGGGATAATGTTCACCAGAAAAGAAAGAAGTGTTTTCAAAATGATAAGTCAGGATGGTATGGCTGGGTCTCCCTTCCCCACATGTCAAGCATGGGACAAGGCAGAACTCCCAAGCCCAGCACACCCCTGTCCTTCTCTAGCACGTGGCTCACGATTCCAGTTCAATCATACCATAACGGTCAGGGGCCAAGCCTCTTTCCTCAAAGTCTCTTGCCTTAGAAGGCCTGCTGTTTCAAAACAACAAACAAAAGTTCCTTCTGTGTTCTTGCACCTTGGCGATTGCTTTTCACCCCTAGGATCTACCATCCGCTGGGCTTGGATCCTCTTTACAAAATGGGCCTCCCTTGGTCGGGTTCACTATGGCCTTTCTTTAACACAGTTCATAATATTCTGGAGCTTTAATGTCTGTTTAGACAAATAACACTGTGGACAAACCTCAACTTGGTTCACACTCGTCAACACAATGTTCCCAGATGTATTACTCTTCCCCCCCAACTCGCCGGCATACCTCAGCCATTTGCCCAATATCCCAATATACAGTTTACTCTGCTTTATCTCGATGCAGGATTCACTCTGAGTTGCTTTCCTCTTGGCGTCCTCTGTCGGGTTCACATAGCTATCTTTCAAACAGGGCATGATTTGCTCAATTTCATCAGAAAGCACGGTTCCCTTCCCCTAGCTTTCTCTCAGCCATGGGTCGGAGACTTTCGATTGTACAAAGGATATGACGTTACCTTTGTAGGACCACACTGATATCTCATGTCGCCCTTTCCTAGGGCCTTCTGGTACTTGCTGTTTTCAACACAAAAGGGTCCAGCGACAGTCCTTTGAATGAATACTCCTACGGCGCCTGACTACTCTTCCGCTGGCCCTTCTCTGGGCTTTCACAAAAGTTCAAATATACACAAGTTCTTTGTTCTAAGTTCCTGTGTTCATATAATGTTGCCACTTGCAACCTTGGCCTCAACGAACGTCGGTTTGCTATCAGCTTCCTCCTACTCACTGGCTGTGTTGTACCCGTTGGCTGGTATTGCCTATGGAGTTGAGGATGGTACCACTGTAGCCAGCACACCTGCACACCTGCCCACCTGTGCTAACAATGCGGGAGGCCCCCATCCACCTTTGACATCTGCTCCTCCACACGCTAGCTGTAACTCCCGGTTTTATGATTTCCCTCTCTGAGGTTTTGTGGGACTGAGTTGAAAAGGGCAAGGGCAGTTCCCCCTTCGGCATCCTTCCTGGTCTTGGTACCTTTCTCCTCCGTTTGAACTGCCGGTAAGGTACAGCTGTGTCCTTGTGTGTTCGGCCTTGCTCGTAGAGTGTTCTTGTGCTCTGCCTTTTATCCCTGTGGGGAAGGTAAAGGGCCATCAGATGTGTGTGGATATTGTTAATTGCCTGACTCTGCCTGACCCATTTGTTGCACATGTCAGGTAAATGGCTTTCTGCCTGACCCATTTGTTGCACATGTCAGGTAAATGGCTTTGGTGTTAGTCCGTTGTCTGTTACGTGTAAGATCGTGTTTGTGTCGGAAAAGGGGGGGGGGTAGAGCTTCAAAATGTCATACAGGTAAGGATGGGGAAAAGGTGTTACAGGGAATGGGGTAGCGCATCTCACCGGTCAGTGTCCCACCTCCACTCCCCGAAGACCCACAATCTAGGTGATCCTCCCCCACTGGTCCACCCCAGGAACTGGATCCAATAGCGATGGCCGTGTCCTGACCACCTGGATGACAGGACCCTGGGGACTAGTAAGGGAGACACCTTCAGGTTTCTCACAAATCCTTGGGTCCGAAGCCAAAGTGGGTCACACGGTGCAAGTGTGCCACTTTACCCTGTGCTACAAAACATGGGGAAGGGAGTTTACTCAGCCATACTGACATTTCTTGTGAACGCCGATTTTCCTTTTTGCATTATACATTGCCTTTGCACATTTATTGTGTTAGAAAGCGGGGAGGCATTGGGCTGATTCGTATAGGCCTTTTTATTTTGACTGAGGACCGATTATGACTGTATTTTCTTTTTGTTTGATGGTCGAGAATGCTCCCATCTTAGTTATAGGGCAAGATAGGAGTTTTCCAATCCCTTTTAAACCATCAATAAAGGTTTTGAAATGTGCAGCTCTTGTGTCAGTGTCTACTTGTGATACCATGGCTCCCTCACATAGCAGTGTCATGGACACGGACCGATGGAGAGACGAATGTTGCTTTGGAACCTGATTACACCTTGCAACTGGTAACAAATGTTAGTGTTGCTAATTAATACTTCCTGGATGCATCGCACCATCGGTTTCTCGCATGTCCACAGAATATTGCACAGTGGATTATTAATTTGTCTCTGTGCCAAACGTGCAACAGTCTCTTTTTTGTTTTTCTAAATAACATACATTCATGATTTCTGTATTCATAGATATACATTATATCATGCATGCAGTGTCTGATAAGATTCTGTGAATGCTGTGTTAGAATGAAACCTGTCAGGCTTGGTCATCATTGATGCCCTGTATCCGGGATTTATTGCAGTCATTGTTTACTGTTGCATTTCTACAGTCTGCACAATCCCTAGAGTGTTAGAGAATTCCCATACACGGCTTACACTGGAAATAGGCAGGTGGGACGGCAGGTGTGATTACACATTGGGTGTTCGATACATTTCTCATATGTTCTACTGCGTGGATTGGAAAAACATTTTTTTTACGGATTATGAACTGTGAATAAAAGTTTTTTAACAGATGAGTCAAATCAGTAGCAGTATTTAGGATAAGCTCCTTCATTATCTGGAGCGGACATTAGGGATATTGTGGTTGTTGTTTTAGAATTCCGCCCACTGGCATCCCTAGATTTCTCTCCCTTAAACACATAGGGGGAAGTGGGAGGAGAAAGAACATTGAAGAGTGGAAGTAAGTGCAGAGGGAGTGGGCGGGAAGTAGCGCAAGAAGAGAGGGGCAGGGGGAATGGACGTGCAAGGGGAGCCTTACTCAACTCGGAGTAAGTGACTGCCCCTCAGATAGAGTGGGGACAGTTCGAAGGCCCCCGAGGGCGATGGGAAAGCCTGGGTCTCAGTGCACCATCTGTAGTGCAAGACAGTCCTCTGACACCAGTGGCCAGCCTTCGCTAGCACTAACCGGGGGTTATGGACCAATAAGAAAATCATGAAAAACTCTTGAACAGTCTCTAAGGTTCAGAGTGATTTCTGTACCACCTGTGACACTTAGAATGGCATTTGTAGGAGTTCTTTAGTGTTGAAGCAAGGGCACCGTACAAGACAAAGCCTACAAGCAGACCTGTAGTTCTAGTGAAAAGCCAGGCATGTCCCAGTTCTCCTCTACAATTGCAGATATGGGGACATGAACCCCAAGGGAGACCGCAAGATGAACTGCAGAGGTAGGTTTGAGACCAAGCAGCCCAAGAAAGAAATGCTGCGGAGAAGGTTCAGCTTCAGCTCCGACGGACCTCGATGTTGGAAATGTTGCGAGGATCTGCCTGCACAGGGACCCCTGAGAGGAAGTGTTAAATCAGTTTTTGTAAAATCCACCATTGCGCGTAGAACAGCCACCAACCCTATGACGGGGAAAAAGCACCCACCCAAAAGGAAAGCCAAACCCTTAAAGGTAGTGTGAGGAACCAGGAATGAGACACAGACACAGAGACTTAGGGGTTGGGAAATGCCTCTCAGCCCCTGCTCTAAGAGGGGGTTCCCTACCTAAAAACAAAACCAAGGGTTTGTCAACAGTCAGAATGTCCAAAGCAAAACATCCTGTGTCCAAAGTACTATTCTGGCCCTTACATTCTAAAAATCAAATCTACGGTGAAAAGGGAAACGGTCTTCGGCCTTTAGTAGTGAATAATTGTTATGCGTAACTCCAACACAAATGTTTGAGGGGGTGGTTCCTTTCCCCTGGATTTCTCTTTACTCTATTTAGCACTTTCAAGAATATCAGTTCCTTAAGTTTACCTTGATCAATAATACAACTGGTAAACAAAACAACTTGGCTGTCAGTCTGTAGCTTCGTAGGATACCTGGTATACTCCCCTGTCAGGTTTCTCTCCTCTTTAATGTTTCCACAGCCTTCTCCTAGTCCCGATGTGCTCTTATCAGGACTCTTGGCATAATATATACTTGACCATGCCTGGTCTACTCTCCTGCCAGGGCTTTTCATATATGATCATACTTTAAAACTTGTATCTTCCTGGTATACTCTCATGCAAGGGCTTTTCATATATATTTAAATCTGCCTAGTATGCTCTCCTGCCAGGTCTTTTCTTATTTATGTATTTTCTTTGTACATTTAATTTGCCTTGTGTACTTTCCTGCCAGTGCTTTATCATGTGGGCTCTGCACACATTTCCAAACTTGACAGTCTCTTATATTTGCGGTGTCTGGTATTGCATCTGCCTGGAATACTATCCTGCTAGGGCTTCTCTCAGACATTTTCTTGTACTTGGAGCTTCCTTTATATGCTCTCCTGCCAGGGGTTTTCTTATATGTGCACTGCGCACACTTACAAACTTGATAATTCTTTGTATTTATTCTGTTGTGTCTTGGAAGTGCATGGTATAATATCCTGTGAGGGCTTCTCTTATAGGTGTACAGCATGAACTCACATTTGTTCCATTCTCCTTTTTTTTTTTAAAAAAATGCTCACTTGTTTGTTCTCTTTCTTGTGCTTCATTAACAATTATTCGGGTTTGACATGGCTGCCAATATACCCCAGTGTCCCAGCTTCCCTTGGGTGGACTCACCGGCCCTTGCTGGCATGTTCTGTGTCCCCATGCGGTAAGCCGGTGGCGGGCGTACAGAGTTTCCTTCCTTCTTGCCACCTTTGCTTCTCGGTTTCTCTGCCACTCAGAGTTCCTACTGGGCTCTTCTGCATAGTTTCAGGCTTCGGTAAGGTGGTGGTTGCCTTCCAACACCTGCAAACAACCAGTAGCCTTCACTCTGCTTCTGGTGTTCCACCAGTGTGTTGTGGCTCGCAGTCAGCTTCCTTTCTCCTTTGTCGACAAAACCAGTTGGCTCCACAGAACACTCTCCAGCCCCGTGGTCTCTCGGTCAATACCGAGAGAAGCAGCGTTCTTAAACCAGCAGCACGCTTCAGTCAGCTACTTTGCCTGTTTAGGTTTCCTGGCTGCAGGTATGTGCTTGCAACAACTAGAGCTTCACTTGTGCTCTTGGCCTCCATTGATCTGTATTACTCGTCTCATCTTCTTCATCCCAGTATTCGTGTATTTATGGGAATGGAAGTCCATTCTTCACAACTTCCATTTAGGTCTGGGTAAGTGATCTTTAAGGGCAAGTTAGTTCTGGATGACTTGTAGGTAGAGTCTGAGAAGATGTTTTTATGACTCTTAAAAGGCAAGTCAGACTTTGACGACATATACAGATCTTGTGAAAAAGTTTTCAGTACCCTTCCTAGGTGGATGAGGGGAGGTATAACAATATGCCATTAAGGCATTGGGCATGGATGGGGTATCCTCAAAAGTAAAAGGGGGGATAACATGGCTCGTCTGATGGAGCCCTACCACCACCACCGGAGGCTGTCTGACTCCATGTGTGCCTCCCTCATATGGCCGCCCCTAGAGTCAGGATCTGGTAGCGGCTGCCATCCCTTGGCCACATGGGGTTATCGCCGGGAAAGAAGAGATGACAACATCGGATTCATCACAGTAGGTAATGTGACAGAGCAGTCAGGCTGAACTCCCAGGTAGCGGTAGCAGGCGGACACAGGTACAATCCGCCTTCACACTTACCTGCAGGCAATGCACCACATGGAGCACTCTGGGTGGTTATGTACTAGCATCGAAGATGTGTGGATGACATCGCTTAGGGCAAGTGACTTATTGTGAACCCCCAGAACATGAATCCTAAGGAAATCTTAGGCCATTCTGTTTTGGGAGTATTTTGGACAGAATCTAGGATAATTATGAGGTATCATATTGTCCCTCCCCCTTATGCTCATTGCAGGGTCTGTGAAAGCATCATGAAGCAAGACAGAGACAACAAATTCAAAGTTCAAACAAAAATGGTTTATTAACTCAAATGTCAGAATGGTTGAAGGTCTCACTTGCCCTATGCTAAGGTGGGATATCCCTCCCTTAAGAAACTAAGGATAGTCTGAGTCAGTGAGTTCAACTTAAAAGTCTGCCTGTGTCCAAAACCAACTATATTTGCTCTCACAACTACACCTAAACAATGTGTAGCGACGTCAGCAACAAATGAAACAGTGCTCCAAATTAAGTTCCAAGCTTAATCCAGCTCTGGGCTTACTTTTCCGCTTCCCTTCCCCAAGTTCAAGACGGTTCCACAAAGTCTCGTCTCTGGATTACCTTTCCCACATAGACAACACTGTTCAAAAGGAATCTCGGGTTTCCCTTCCCCAAGAAGAAAATACAGTTCCACAAAAGGGGTCTCGAGGTTCCCTTCCTCAAGACATCAGCTGGCTCAGCTTGGTAACTTATACTCTCAATATTCAAAACCAGTTCCAGGTGAACTTTACACTCCTGGTTTCTTGACAGTTCATACCAATTGCTTTCTTCTGCTTCACTTCAGCAATCTCGTTCACACACTTGGATTTGCACTCTGTAATGTTTCTTTGGCTTTCACAGATAGGGTATCCCAGTCTAGGAGCAGTTGTCGGACCACACGTCCAGCCATTACAGGTCACGCAACCAGTAACCCTAGGCTTGCTTGCTCATACAGGTTCTTCTGTAACTCCAGCTGTGTTCTGGTTCACACTCACTTGGCTTTCTCCTCACCAGCCTTTTGGCTTTTCCACAATGGGTTTCCCTCTTGGCCAGTTCCTAGACTTTGCCACAATATGCTCTTTCATACAGTTCACTGCGTGGTGCTCTCCTTCTTTCACCACATTGCTTTCATACTTCAGCAATATTCAGTCTTTGCTTTTCACCGCATTTCACAAGATTCGTCCTTTGCTTTCAATAGATTGTACGTGTACTTTACACAAACTTGTCCTCTGTTCATCGGTTTGTCAAAAGCTTTCATTAATTCGGTATTCAATGGTTCTGAGCTTCTATTCTGTTGTTCACAGTTCATCTTATTAGTAATTTTCATTATGAATTTGTCCCTTTGGGCTCACCGTACTTTTCATATAATCTTTCTCGGCATTCACTTTTGCTCTCTAACTGCGCCTAGGAGCGCCCCAGTTCAAGTGTTTCCTCTTGTGCACTCACTGGTCCCTGGTGGCTGCTTTCTCTCTTCTGCTGCACCAACACGTTTCCTTTGGACTGTGAGCCCCACACACCCTATGCTCCACTCTTTGTGGGTTGCCGGCAGCTCTGCTTGCTTACTGCGGACGCTGGCAGTAGCTTGCAGCTACCAGAATTCTTCTGTGTCTGCAGCTCCTGCTACGGACACCCGACCAATGAAGCTCCCACTGCTATGGCCCTCTCACGGTCGGCCCGGGCCTCGACTCCACAGCTCCTTCGGAATAGTCGCCAGCGTCCTGGCTTCCCAGCCGGACCATACCGTCATGACCGTGCAACTGGTGCACCAATTGGCACTCATTGTGGACTATTTGGGACTCATTCATCTCCATAATCCTCCCTGGACAATACCTATTCATATATTTATCTTTACTTTCCGTTTGCAAGACTTTGGAACTTCCTCATTTAATTTCACAAACTACATGTCCCATAATGCACCTGCAGCAGTTCCCATTCCTTGGCTACTCCTATGCAACAGTCTTAGAACTAAAATCCCCGGAAGCCTTAAAGATCAGTGCAGCTTACACTTTCCCAGGACCAGAGAGGGAGGAGGCAAATTACCTTCAGGTGTGCTGCTCCACGTGCTGCTAATTAGCCTGCTTCAGCACAGGGCAGGCCAGTATTTAAGCAGCTGTCTGCAGGAGCACAGGTCTCTTGCATTGAGCTCACTTCCAGCCCTTTGTTGTCTTGATCCTTGGATTTCTGCTGTGTCCTGTTTTCAGAACCTGCTCCTGTTCCAGAACCCTGTGCTCCCTGCCTTGCAACCCTGCTACTCTGCCTTCACACCCCTGCCTTTCACACTGCACCTCTGTGCTTCCCATACTGCAGCCCTGTTCCCCTGCTTGCAGTCCTCTGTTCCGTCTACAGCCCCTTGCTCTCTACCACCAATTATCTTGTTCCCTGCCTGCAGTTCCTTTTGCTGTGCCCATTGCCTGTGTTACCTGTCGTTAGCTTCCTTGAGTCTTCAGTCCTGCCCTTGTTATTCCCCGTCAGAGCTAGTTTCCTTGTTATCATTCTTCAGTCCTGCCCTTGTTATCCCACTTCAGAGCTAGTTTCCTTGTTGTCAGCCTTCAGTCCTGCCCTTGTTATCCCACTTCAGAGCTAGTTTCCTTGTTATCAGTCTTCAGTCCTGCCCTTGTTATCCCACTCCAGAGTTACAGTTCCTTGTTTTCTGTCTGCAGTCCTACTCTTGTTATTCCAGTCCAGAGTTGCGGTTCCTTGTTAGCAGTCTACAGTTTCCACGCTCCTTACCCCTGCACTTAGATTCTAGTTTTCTTGCTTTTCTCCTTTTTTCCGGTTCTCTGTACTGAACCTTGCTCACTTTGACTTCCTTATTCCCCTGGGTATTTCTGTCACAGTTCTCGTCTTCACTTGGGCTTGTGTAATTCCTTTTTTCAGAGTTGTGACTGCTGGGGTTTGCAGCAGGCAATCTCTGCCGCTTTCCTTTGTCGCTTTTCAGTATTGTACCTTGTGCCACATTGTTAACAGTGCGCTGGTTCCTGTTGCAGGAGGCAGGCATTGTTCAGTTCCTGCTGGTCCCTTACAGGCTTAAGTCTTGTGAGTACTGTTACCCTGTTTGTGCCTTAGGGTCCAGACACAGACACCAACTGCTGTTGCTCCTTTCCATGAGCATTCAGAGTTGAGCCCTGTAATAGTAACCTGCTCAGAAGGCTGGAGTTTTCCTGGTTCTGTGGGAAACTCTTCCCCCATTCTGCGTACACCCCAAGAGGGAACTGTCAGGAATCCGCCAGTCTCGCCTACGTAGTGTAGCCGAGGAATTCCTCAAGACAATATAACTCCTGTGTATAGCCAAATGCAAACACACCGGGAGAGAGATTGGCCAGAAGATGGATACTGCTGGATCTCGCGGGGACTGGATATTTCCACAAGAACTCCCAAGGAGACAACTTCAGAACAAATCACCGAAATCTAAAGAATGATATACCAATTATCATCACAATGGTAGTCAGAATACGAGATCAAGATCAATCTAGAGCCAAAAGAAAACGCATTAATCTGTACGTGAGATTGGTAGTCTATGGGTCCTAAATGGAAGTAGATTCCGTATAATCAAAGATTTCCTACAATACAATAATATACGAAATCAGAAACCAAAGACTGAGACCTGGTAAGGTGCGTGAGGTAATGTTGAGAAACAGGTTACAGGAATGTGGGTTATACTCACCAGTTCTCCCCGAAGATGGAGTAAGGTAGCTCTTGTCCAAAGTAGTAGAGAAAACAATTCCAGAGAGGATACTAATCGTGACCAGTCTCTAGTTCCCGATGGGTCACAGAAACCGACGGCACAAGGACGCCTAACCCTAAGGTGGTCAGTCTCTAGTCCCCAGAGAACCACCGGACAAGACGACACGAGGACGCCTAAAAAGGTAGTACTCCTTTAATGGACCAGAAGATGGGTTGAGCTTGAATCCTCCATGCAGGGTATGAGCTTGGCAGTTTCAGGTAGGTGTTCAGAGAAAAGCAGGAGTTCGGAGATAGAAAGGAAACTACATCAAAGAACTTCCACTAGAGGTTTTGCTGCGATAGTCCAAGTTCAGCAGTATTCCCAGCAAGAAGCAGGATACGTAGGGCTCAGAGATTTGGTGAAAACATAATCAAAGAATCGGGTAACCACAGAATGTTGGCAGGCAAATACCTTGACACAGTACCCAGCAAAAGAAAGTTCAACAGACAATAGGATATAGTTCCAAGGATGCAATAGCGTGAGCCAGAACAGCAGGCAAATTCCGGGAGCAAGGCAGAGGGTCGGAGTTCCAAACAGGCATAAACCATAGACAAAACGTAGATCAGAAAGCACTCCAGGGGCAGGCAGAAGGTCGAATCCAAAAGGTCACGACAATGCAGACAAGGGTTAGACAATTCGAGAATCCAAATAACGTAAGCCGTAAACCAAGAACAGCACAGGAATTCCGAAAGCAAGAAATGCGAAGACAGCCAATTAGGAGCACCGTGGCTAGTTCCGGGTCTCCTTAAATAGCATCACGTGATGTGAAACTACGCCGGGTACGCACGGAACGGTGCTTGTGATAACCTAGTTGCCATGGCAACCTGCAGCGCTCCATGAGCCGCGTCCTGGCGGTGAGGAACACACGTCGGGCCATCACTCGCGAAGCAGGTAGGAAGGCGACCTTGTTTCTTCCCGAACGTACGGTTTTGATAACAGGAATGAACACATCTGGGGCATGAGATAAGGAACCCGCGGGAATCATTTTCCTAACAGGAACCTAATGTGTTTGTTTTACTTGCACTCCCTGACCCTTCTTGTTCACTGCCTCTGTTGCCTATCCTTTCTTGTTTGCAGGACTCCTTGTACTCCTATTCTCCCCTCAGGCTCACAATGCTCTGCCTGGCATCTCTCCTGCTGGTCTCTCCATTCTCCTCGTCGGCTCCACCTTTTATACACCTGCAATGATTTGACAGGTTGCAGGCGTGAGTCCACAGGTCCAATTGCCTTACCATAGTTAGTGGAGTACTTGGGACATGCCTGACCCTTCCAACAGTCTGCAGGCTTCTTCCTCGTCTCAGTACCAGAGTGGTGAAATTACATGTTAGTGTTCACTACTCCTAGTCACCTCTTCCTCATCCCAGTAATATAAAGGAATGAATGAGAGGAAATGAGGGGAAAGGCTTTGCAACAGCCTATAAAGACAGGCAGAGGTTGGCTCTCAGAAGGAAAAGGGGGATGCCATGTCTCTCCCCAATCCCCCCCCCCCCCCAAGGACCCTCCCACCCACGTGATCCTGCCTCACAGCTCCACCCCCAGGGTCAGGATCCAAAAGCGATGGCCTTTCCCTGGCCACCTGAGAAGAGGATCCAAGGGGACTAGGTGTGAGGATACCCTCAGGTTTCTCACAGGTCCTCGACTGAAGTTGGGGGAAGGCTGATCCTGTACACATACGTTACTGGTTGAGTGTAGGTTTGAGTAGGTGTGCCAAGCACAGTCAGTGGGCCCTGCCCATAGCCCCCAGTAAGGTGCCAGATTGAAGGCATGGCCCCTCCCACCACTACTTACTTGGAGAATGTTGGCAGTGGGGCCAGGGAGGACCCTGTCACAGCAGCACCACAGGAAGCGGGAGGATGCCACCAGGACAGAGGGCGGCCCACACCACACGACAGCCCGGCCCATCAACACCCCCACAGGATACGGGAATGATGTACGCAGCACCAGGGGGTGCCGTGACAACACCACCAGCACGGCACCGGCAGTCTGTCCACCAGGGATTGATATTAATGAAAGGAGGTCACAAAGGCCTGATCAATAAAATATCCATTAAAACACCAGAGATATTGTCTAAAGAAAGAACTACATGGAGGCTTGTTAACAACAACAAAAATGAGCCCACCAGGGAATGACCAATTCATTGACCAAGTTAGAAAGGCACCCAACAGTCAGGCTGCATAAAGAAGGGGCAGGGCTGAAAAGTCTGTTAGAAACCTCCCCAGGTCCTCCCCTGCCACACTCCTGGAAGCAAGGTAAGTGATTGGAGAGGGTAAGTGGCCAACCAGGGGAGGGGGGTGGGCTACATAAAGGTAAGCCTGGGAGTTATTCAGTGTGGGTTTGTTGGGTGAGAACAGAAGGTGGCAGAGGACGCCTGAGAGACCAGAGGAGGTGAGAGCAACAGGAGTGTAAAGTTTATTGGAGAGAGGTGGTCTGCGGACTGTGAGAGTGTATAGTGTGAGGCATACAGTAGTAGAGATAGCGGTAGTGGGAGAAAGAGAGAGGTAGTAGTTCTAACAGCTGTGAAGAAGAAAACTAGAGGGGAGACAGGAAGTAGAGTGATAGTGTTAATAACAGAGTAGGAAAGGTAGTAGAGGGAGATGTGATTAATCTATTGGAGTCATCACGGATTACCCGGTGGGATCCTCCTCCCACATGGCCAGGGCATACCAGCCTCTACCTGATCCTGACTGTGGGGGCAGTTTCATGAGGGAGAATCACATGGGAGGAGACAACTACCAGGTACATGTCATGACTTCATTGGCGAGACACAGTATCTCCCCCATTCCAAGGAGGAAGACCTTCTAATACCCAAGACCCTTTTCCATAAGGAAGACCCCAAGACCCTCATGACATACTGCTAATTGTGTGTTCCACCTTGCAGAAGAACATTTTTGCTTCCTATTTTTCTGGTCCCATACATAACTATGACACAAACACACACAGAGTTATCAAAACACCTTTTTCTTCCAAAGTACCTTTTGGTAAAACCAGTAAAAAAAACTATTCTAACCCAATGTCACCTATGGACAACTCCCAGAATTCCCAAAGTACTGAGACGAGGAGGATGCAGTAGTTTGAACAAGATGCCAATAACCTGAAACACTGAGTAATCTAGAGGTTGTTTCAAAACATCTGTGCACGGGACATTTAAGCATGGCAGGTGCACTATTTGAGAAGGCAGTGCATGAGAGCATGAGAAGTGACTGGCTGCTGCCCCAAAGCGCAGGTATGCGAAGAGCACATACCGGTGTGGCAGAGCAGAGGAGGTTGCCGCATGAGAAGGGTAAATGCTATACATAATACGAAGTGCCGTGGAGACGGTGGGTCATGGGCGTTCAGCGAGTCAAGAAAGTGGAGTTCTCCATTTTGGGCCCTGAAAGAAAGAAGGCATGTCATTGTGTAGCCCGAGGGAGGCCAGAAGAGCATCTACATCCTCCAGCATGGAAGGAGGATGAAAGGAGACTGGAGATGCTGGAGAAAGCCGGTGAGTCTTCCTGAAGCCAGTGGGGACCCAGGGAGTTCCAGTGATCGCGCCAACAGCAATTTAAATGTAATATCATTGACAAATGAACAGAATATAGAAAAAGCAAAGAGCAAACCCCAAAGAACTATCAATATTTAAAATGCAAATGTGGGAGGAACCTTGAACAGACATGGGCACAAATCTATATAAGAAAGCAAACCAATACACCCAGTATTGGTAAAACGGAGAAACTGTAAAACTCATGAAAAGTCCTGACAAGCAAGATACCAGGCAACTAATATAAAGTCCTGGCAGGCGAGTACACCAGGTGGTGTGCATTGCATAAAGAAACCTGTCACAGGAGTATATCAAGAAATTTGCAAGCCCTCCACAAATGTTAAAGAAAGACTGTTTGTTGAAGCAAAGAAAGACTGATGTTAAAGACTGTGTCCTAAAACAAGGAGAAAGATACATTGAAGAAAGACTGTTACAGAATTTGTTGCACAAACATGAGTATTGTCAAAGCAATCAAGCAGCAAAACAACTATTAAAACAAGAGACTAATTTAATTTAACTTAAGAATCCAGTGGAAACGAGCAACCCTCTGGCACCAAGGGCCTCCACCTTGGAGAAGATATTTGTTGGAATTATTCTTGCCTCAGGTGTGAACACTTTTTGCCAGTTACCAATTCAAGATATTTTTCCTTACACATTTGTATTATTTTTGTTTGTAGTGTGAGGGTCTGGATAGGATGTGTTGGACACAAGGACTGGATTTCTGTTATTGACATCCTGGCACAGACAGATCCTTAGTTTTGTTATTTATAGGTATTGAATCTCCTCTTTAGCATAGGGTCAGAGAGGCATTTCCCAACCCTTTTTCATTTAATAAATATCTTTGAAAAAGCATGTCAACCTCGTGTCAGGCTCTCATTTCTGACTCCTCACAGAGAGCAGCAAGTGTGACAGGGGATGGGAGAATAGGAGTGGTGGTAAGAGTAGAGAGGGACACAGAGAATAACAGTAGAATTGCAAGAGGCTAGGAAGCAGCCAGTGAGGAAGGAGGGAAAAGAAGAAAATAGAGGGGATAGTATAGTAGAGGGAGGAATTAAGATCAATAGTAAGCACAGGAGTAAGAAGAGACAGAAGGTAAAAGGGTGGAGGTGGAAAGGCAGAGTGAGAGATCAGCGGGACAGTAGTATGGTAGGAGGATAATATCTGAAAGCCAGTGTAGTCAAGGGACAGGTAAGGACATGTTTAAGGGATGAGCGAGTGACTCCGTGTGAAGGACCTTGTGTATTGTGCATAGGGCCATCTATGGACTGGGTGCTGAATTTCTTCAGAACACATTTGTTGTGTGTATTCCCCCTAGGCCTCTTCAATCTCAGGACTTTACAATCCCTGAGGTTCAGGCGTACTCGTACAGATGGGCATGCATTCTTGGTGGCTGCTGCCAAGGCTTGGAATCAGCTTCCCCTCCCTCTCACACTCTGTTCTGCCGTGCACTGAAGACTTTTCTGTTTTAATTCTGTGAATTGGACCCTACCTTCTCGTTAGTGCCAAGTTGCCTTCAGGCTTATGCTGTGTTCTACAAATTTCATTAAGATAGAAGGTAAGATAATGCTGTTATGTTTTCCCAGAGAACCCCTGCTCCAAACTATCTCAGAACCATTGTCGTAGCTGAAGGAGTAGGAACTCCTACACACTGCAGGAGCAGTGGCACCACCTGCGGATGGCCCCCCTGCACTTCGGTAAGCCCGTGGGCTTTATTCTAATATCTTAGCGCTTTAAGTGCTATCCTTGCAAAAATGTGTTGTTTGCCCCCTCTTTGCTCCCTATTTGGCATAACTATTGCTGCTTCAACTGGGCCATTAATCTGAATGCCTCAGCCGTGTAGACCCACTTTCTGATGACCACAGATGCCGCAGTCCAATATGGCCGCTGCCTGATACTAAGGTGCCCCTCACCCTTTGGCCACAAGCAGCCTGAGTACGCCTACCGAGGATTGGCTGGAGTCGCCTTCTTACTGCGCACCGATTCGCCGGCAGGCGAGGAGCCGGCCCGCCTCCTAAGGCGCACCTTCCAAGGCTTCTGTGCCTGTCTGGAGCCTGTCTGAGACCCGACTGAGGCCAGGGCCAGAACCCCTGCCCCTACGAGTCTACTTCTATCTCGCCACATGACCTACAAAGCTGAACAGTTGGTAAGCCGTTCCCTGACTTTTGACTATGACCCCGAACATTATCAACCACTCCTCATCATCAAGAGTGCACCAGTCCTCCACCAACTGTAATCTAAAGCTTGTCCCCTTATTTGCACCATTGCCGACAACGTCAATGCCGGATCTTTTTCCCACCACTTGTATGCATCATACTTGTTCTAATACAGCGGCGTATGCTAGCCTCTAAATGCTTGTTACTTATGGCCACATCTAGCTTCACACTCACTGTACTGTGTACTCACTTGAAATTGTATGCCACCTCAGCACTACACCTTGTATCGTTTGGCATTTCTGTGTTAATACCTCCCCTAATTAACACCTGCATATTTATCCTCCAGCCACTGTTGACTGGCAATGCCTACCGACCGAACGCTTACATGTGCTGCATTTGTGCATTTAGCCGAAGCACTTCTTACTCTGCTTGCATGTACCTGCTAGTGCCCTCTGTTTGCCTCAGTAGTGCTTTTGCATCTAGCCTAGCACCACCCAACATATTGGCATTAACCCACTATCACCATTGCTGTATTGTTAGTACGTTGGCTTACCTGATATTTGCTATTAACATGTGTGTACTGCCTTTGAGCCCCTCTGTTAATACCTGCAGATTATTTGTGTGAGTTGATATGTGCTGCCCACTTGTGTGAATTGTCATAACAACCACTGGGTACCTATATTAGTGCTGTGTGATCCATGCCCTCTGAGTTACCTGAACTGCCCCACTTATCATTCACTCCGACAACTGCTGTAGTGTCCCACAATAACTTGCCCAAGCCGGTGTGTCCAAATTACTGACAAGGTGTTATTTGTTTACCAGCCCCGATTAGTACTATGCCAAAACAGAACTAGCCTATTTGCCTAAATTCACTGTGATATTGTGCTGTCTGCTCACTAGCCCTGATTTGTGCCACGGTTGTACTTTTGCATTTAGCATACCTTGATATTTTTATTGGTGATACAACACTGCACTTCAGCTAGCCCCTATACCTTGTTGTAGCTAAGCATCACATTTCATTTGCTCTGTAATTTGTGCTACTGCTGTACTTTAGCATTTAGCATTCCCTGATATTTGTGCTGCTACTATGATATTGCATTTTAGGTGGCCGCCCCCGATACTATGCTATAGCATCTGTACTAATCACTGTACTTAGTGCTGCCTAAACAATTTCAATATTGTTAGTCTAGTGAACCTAGTACACCTTTCTTGATCGGCTGCCACTCTAGACCTGCTGCATTTGTGCTCTGCTAGCCAAACTGAACTGTATTTACTGTGCCTTACGAGTCATTTGAATCATACACTGCATTGCCCACTCACTGCGCATCTATTGGCCGCCTCTCTACGCAGGCATTTGTCACACCTACCTCACTCTACCTCTGATTTAGCCCTAAAATGCATTGCACCTTTGACCATCACCTTCACCACGTACCTTCATTTGACAGTACACCAAAGCATGCACCCCTGCCCACTCGACATCTCGCCACGTACTTATTGCTTACCTTTCAGGTCCTAACCCACACGGCTCCTAAAATTGACTCTCCTCCTCATACTCATAATGCCGTCACTGCCCCTAAACTCAAAGGCGCGCTCATCAACGCACGCCCCGTCCCTGCGCACGTCCTTGATATTGCAGATTATATTGTCACAGAAAACCTCGACTTTCTCGCAATCACGGAAACTTGGCTGCATGCAGCATCTGGCCCTTCTCTGACCCTGGCCATCCCTGACAACTATTCCATTATCGGGTGTGACAGGGACACCAATCAAACTAAAAGGGGTGGATTAGCCTTCATATTTAAGAGCTCGCATAACCTCAGAGCTGCCAATAGCCTGCGGCTGCCTTCAGCGGAGTTACTGTCTATCAAATTGCCAATCTCACCCAATCACACGGCCACTGTACATCTCATCTACAGGCCCCCAGGCCCTACCTCTTCATACGCAGAGGACATTTCATCTATCCTAGCTACCAGCACTAAGTCTAACTCGCAAATCATTATATTAGGAGACTTCAATCTAGGCTACCAAGATACGAATGACACCAAAGCCTCTGACGTAGAAAGAGTCCTAGCCGACTTCGGTCTCACCCAACATGTCAATGAGCCCACCCACATCAAGGGTCGCACTCTTGACTGGGTTTCTGACATGAACTGTGCGCTTACCGTCACCTCTGTGTCTCCATGCGCATGGTCTGATCACCACAAAATATCATTCTCCATTAAATCCAGTCCACCCACAGATAAACCCAACCTTGCCCCTCCCACTTCCACACGCAACAAAAAGGATATTACGGTTGAGAAATTACTTATCCTTCCTCTCTTGAACTCGGCGTCCACGGTGAACTGCTTGGACCCCACAGTGCTAGTAGATACCTAAAACCGTGACATGCTAAAATCCCTCAACACCATTGCTCCCCTCAAGTTGTGCAAACAAAAACCGCGGCTCCACCTTAATTCCTGGTTCACCCCGCACTTACGCGATCTGCGCAAAGAAAAAAAGAAAAGCCGAGGCTCATTGGAAAAGCTCACCTTCTCTAGTCAACAAAAACAACCTTACAGCCGCCTCCCTTACCTACAAAGAAGCCATCATAGCTGCAAAAAAGGAAGTATATAACAAAAGGATCATTCAAGCCAAATCAAACACCAAGGAACTCTAAGATCCTCAAGGAACCTGAGTCTCCTGTCGCCCCGCTTGATACGTCCACCTCTGACACTGAATGGTGCGCCAACATTTAAAAGGCATTGCTTGCCAAAATTGCCATGCTCCAAGCCAAAATTAATACTAAAAAAAGCTACCTCTCTGACTCAACAGGTAACCCCCCGTCTTATAAAACCCTTTCTCCTAAACATTCCTTCAAACCTTTCAGCTTCTCACCACTCATCAAGGAAGTCGAAAATATCATAACAAAGCTTAAGCCTTCCAATTGCCAAGGTGACGTCTGCCCTGCACAGGTCATAAAGGAAGCTGCACATGATCTCGCCACTTTCATTACCTCATTCATTAACGCCTCCTTCAAATCGGGCACTGTACCTGACAACCTTAAGGATGCTTGGGTCATCCCATTAATCAAAAAACCTAATCTCAACCCCAGTAATCCCTCTAACTACAGACCCATCCCCGCGGCGCCCTACCTTCTCAAAATTCTGGATCGAGTGGCCTATCTCCAAATCCAGGACTATCTTGAAACCAACAATGTATTAGGGCTCAGACAATCTGGCTTCCATCCCAGACGTGGTACTGAGACAGCCTTAATTGACTTGAAAACCGAAATCGAGGAGCTGACAAACAAGGGCAAACTGGCGCTCCTGCTCCTCCTTGAACTTTCAGCAGCCTTTGATTTGGTCGATCATCAAATCCTCTGCCACCACCTCAAAATTGCAGCCCATTTCTCTGACGCAGCCACATCCTGGATCAGCTCTTTTCTGGCAAACAGAACCATGAAGGTCTTCTCTCCCCTTGCCGCAGCTGATCCAGCCCACGTCCCGTGCAGAGTTCCACAAGGATCTTGTGTATCTCCCACACTTTACAACGTGTTTACTAAACCGCTCTTTGATATACTTGGGTGTCTCCTACACGAATTATGCGGATGACACCCAGATACTCATCCCTATCACTGGCGATTATGTAACAGATGCTAAAGCACTCAATGCAGTCTACACTGTCATCCAGGCCTGGATGGCACATCTTGGGATCTGCCTTAATGATGAAAAGACTGAGCTAATTATTCTTGGCTCTCAATACAAACTCACTAAACTTGACCCCAAATTCAATTCCTTCATTATTGATGGGAACGATATCAAAGTCTCCCACATCACAAAAACACTTGGAATATATTTAGACTCTACTCTGTTCCTCAATCGACAAACTAACTCAGTTGTCTCAGCGTCATCCTATACTTGTAAATTGATTACAGCATGTTGCCCCTTTCTGACTACGGAGAACTGTCTGATTCTCGCCAGAACCCTAATCATGTCCAAAATCGATTACTGCAATGCCCTCTACCTAGGGACTAGTCAAAGAAACATTGATAAACTCCAGGTCACGCAGAACAACGCCATAAGGGCAGCTCTCAACATCCCCAGGCTTTCCCACATATCCACCACCAGATGCAACCTGCACCTGCTACCCATCACTCACCGCATATCCCTCAAAGCACTCGTTCTAACACACAAGGCCCAGAACAACGCAGCCTCGGCTTACCTATCCACGTGCTTCATACAACATACAGCAACTAGACCACTAAGATCTTTTCAGGCTCACACCCTAACTATTCCTAGATTCAAGCTACAGACAGCCGGAGGTTCGAGCTTCCCAGTCCTCGCGGCTAAGCTCTGGAACACCCTCCCCAATGCTCTCAGAAACGTTCCATACATCCATTCCTTCAAAGCTTAAACCAAATTGTGGCTACATGAACGGGATGCCCTAGCCTCCTCGCTATAATCGCTACATCTGTTTATCCTACACCGATTGCTCATTGTACATGGACTATGTATACTGTATTCTTAGATTCGTTCCTTCCCTCTCTATTCAATGCTCTGAACTTTATGTAAATATGTGTAAATTGAATATTTCATCTATTGGCCGTAACTTGTAACTGCTTCTTAAACATGCGCCCAGATGCCCCGGGGCAAGGTGCTCACTACAAATAAAACAAATACAAATACAAATCTGTAAAGTCCCAATAAACACGCTTGGAACTACTTTGGGAGTAGGCATGGTTATTGGTGGTGGGCCTCGCAGTCACATGGGGCAGGCCAGCTTTTCTAGGATGAGGCATTTAGACAAATTGGGCACATCGGCACCTCAGAGAGGAACTGGGTAGGGGCATGGTGAAAATGACCCCTACCTGAAAGGTATTTGGAAAGAGAAAATGAATAGGGAATTAACAGAGTTTTGAAAGAATAATTAAACCAAGTTGATCTCGAAAGGGTGTCGCCTCCAAGAAGTACAACATCTGAGAAGAGCATTGCCAGATATTGGGGTAATAATTGCGAGGTCACACTTTAAGGTCACAGTTCTGCATATGCGGCCCAAGGTTGCCATAAATATACAGCTCTGTGAGTGACTGTCCAAGAGGGGATGTATGTTAAATGACTGAATCCGAAAAGCTCAAACTACAACACTGGGAAGCCCACTTGCTTGCCTTTTGTAATTCAAGCATTTTGTTTTTTTTGTCCCCCACTGTGCCTTTAGTGAGTGTATGCAGGGGACACCCACACAGCCCATAATACCGAACTAGGGATGCGGGGGACACCCTGGCAACCGCTGCTCAACTAGTTTGCCATTTTGGGATTCGACCTCATCAACTATGCCGAATGCACACAAAACGTGCATTCTGCATTTTTGATACAACATTTTGTGGTAATACAATGCTTTGAGGATGTGCTAGGGTTAAAGACGACTTTTAGATGTGGTGGGTTGTGCCCCAATTTAGATATATTTGGATAAGCTCCTAAATTGGGTTAAAAATGTTATGAGGGGTAGGGAGTTGGTGGTGGCGAGGAGGGCGACGGAAGTACACCAGTCAAGGGATGACCTCTTGGTTACCTTTAGAGTCCCACTCAAGGGGTACAGTGAGGGTACTGCCAAAGAGGTTGCGAGGAATGCACTTGCAAGGAAGGACATCTGCAACACTCTCCTCCAAAGAGTAAAGTATAGAGCGTTGTTAGGCAGAATCCTGTGCAGTTCCCTTAGGGAGCACTAAAGAAGATTAAGACTACAGGTATGAGCAATAAATCCCCTTTGGTATCAGTCCGTACCACAAAGATTTAGTTGGTAGCTGTGGCTGAGCAGTCAGACTTATCTCAAGAGGGAGATGAGCAGTATTCAGGGTTTACACATTAGGACTACAGTACTATGGAACAAGGAAACACTGACCAAAGCTTTGTATTAAAAAGAATATATATATATTTATTTTACACACTTCTAGTTCAACACCTAAATCACAGTTATTAAAGCAAGTTAAAATCAGTCAAGAAAAGTATACACAACTCCCTAGTTAAATTGTAGACAAGTTTGAGCAAGAGTGAAAACCGAGTAAAACGGCACAGTGAAAACCAAACACAAATGGCACTCTAGCAATTTCTCACAAGGGAGGGAAAGAACAAGTTATACATCAAATATAATCGTAGGCACCCTAGCAACACTTCCCAATAAGTTTGTGAACAAGTATTATACATGCTAAAGTACTGCCTTGTCTAAACTTGCTCACAAACTTATTGGGAAGTATTGCTAGGGTGCCTACGATTATATTTGATGTATAACTTGTTCTTTCCCTCCCTTGTGAGAAATTGCTAGAGTGCCATTTGTGTTTGGTTTTCACTGTGCCGTTTTACTCGGTTTTCACTCTTGCTCAAACTTGTCTACAATTTAACTAGGGAGTTGTGTATACTTTTCTTGACTGATTTTAACTTGCTTTAATAACTGTGATTTAGGTGTTGAACTAGAAGTGTGTAAAATAAATATATATATATTCTTTTTAATACAAATCTTTGGTCAGTGTTTCCTTGTACCACTGTATTGTACTCCTATGGTGTAAAGCCTGAATACTGCTCATCTCCCTCTTGAGATAAGTCTGACTGCTTAGCCACAGCTACCAACTAAATCTTTGTGGTACAGACTGATACCAAAGGAGATTTATTGCATATACCTGTAGTCTTAATCTTCTGTAGTGCTCCCTAAAGGAACTGCACAGGATTCTGCCTAACAAGCGTGGGGAAAACTAATGGTGAAGGGGCGACAGTCACCGGGGGCTGATGGCCATGTCTAAATATCCCTTTATATCCCCCACCAGCTCCCACATCTTTGTTGAAACCCATTTCCCTGGTTTCTTTTTGTAGTACTTTAATGTCGGAGCTGGGGACTGCGTGGCCCTGGGGAAGGTGGGGGGAGAAATGCCCTCGATACCTACTGCAATCCATTATAGCAGGTCTTGCAGTGCTTCATTTGCGTGTACATTATATTCTGATCATCTTCCTTCTCTTACACAGGTCATGGCTAATGGTTTATTGATGATGCTTTTTTGGGGTTGACCCTTTTCACTCTCATAAAAGGGGAGACAGATTTGATGGGTAGGTGTGAAGTGATTGGATGTTCTATTGTATGTCAAACATGTTGTTCTTCTGTTTTATTTCATTTATATAATGAAATTAAGAAATGAAAACAATTGATGTGGATTTCACAAAAAAAGCTATAGAGACATCTAAAGAAGTTCGTAACAAAAGGAAGCGGGGGGTGTACCCCAAGAGAAGATGGAGAGGTCTGGGCCACCTGATGGATGGCATGCCCTTTTAGTCAAACATTCAAACTCATTTTAGGTTTACATCATAATGTGGGTAGCGTAGACCACAGGTGGCAAACACATTCTACTCGGGAATAAGTCTGCAAAAGCGCTGTGCATGAGCCAGGCTCAGCTCTTCACCAGTGGCTTCTCTCTTGCGCACCACAGCTTTACCTGGCACACAGGCATGTGGGCCACAGTGGGTGCGGAAGCACCTCCAACTCTTTAGCAAGAAGATGCACAACTTCTCGTGAAAGTCTGCAGTCTCGAGGCACAGTCTTTACAGGAGATACTGGTGTGTGACAATGGATCGCTTCTCCTCAATGGCCACTTCTGAGGGCTATCATACATGGGCCTTCCGTGGACACTACAGTGCCACCACTCATCGTGCATGTGCTGGGAGAATTCTGAAGGATTCGTACTCTTCAGCCACTGAGCCGAGGCTCGCTCAAGCACAGGTCACGTACCGTTCAACAGGGGCTTCCAACAACATAGCAATGGCCTCCTACCTTTCAATGGGGGCTTTCCTCCCCACGACACTGTCCTTGTACTTTTAGATAAACAACGGAAGAAGAATGCCGATGCGGCCACATGATCGTGTGCCGGGGTTTAGTAGGAAATGCCCCCGGGGATCCATACGTTCAGCAGCACAGAGCACCACATAGGAATCCTTTGCACCCCGTCCTCGTGATGCATAAACATATGTCATTTAAAAAATATATACATTTTTAATAGAAATAAAACAATTGCCAAAACAACAAAACATCTTCCATAATCACTCCCCTTTTCTGAGATGAGAGGATTTGTGGGTAAGCGCCATGAATAAGGGGGTGCAGGGAATCTTGGTGTGGTCATCCACTCATTCAAGCACCGGGGAGGATCAGGGCTTCTTCTTGAAAACCAAAGCGGTGACACTGCTGCCGGTCCGACCTCCGAAGCTGAACTTGGGGGTTGGAAGTTCTTCCATAAAATCAAACCCTGCCAGGGAGAAAGAATTGACAGTATGACATAAAAGCCCACGAGCAGGAATCAGGCGTAGTATACAGAGACGGCAAACGCGCACACTAATGGTCATTTACCCAGGAGCAAGTGTGACCTCATGCAAGAAGCAGTCATCCCCTATAGTGCACCCCCGAGTACTGACAGCACAGATCTGGGGAGAAGAAAGCACACACCTGGGCATCAAACAGAACCGGACAGGTAACATGCATCACCTACACCACCACACTTCCCCCCCCTGAAGTGGGTTGCATGCGGCACATGCTTCCAGGGAGATGCAGGCTACAGCACCACAGATCTTTCCTCATCCTATGCTTGTTAGAGTGGCCTGGTCTACTTGTGTGGCTTGAAGTGGAGTATTGGCTGTGCATGGTGTGATTTCACTCCTCCTTACACAGTGGGGCCCCTGTTTCTGAACTCGTTTGATGATTAAGGGGAGGTGCAAGCATTACAATGCCGAGTGCACAACCCTTCTATCCGCTCCTCCTCAGATGTCATTTTCTGTAGGGTTTCTTTCTCCCTGGCTATATAAAGAGCGCATGCTACTGAAAGCACGGCACGCCCCTGAATGCTCACGCCAGACAAAATACAACCCGTTAGGGAAAAAAGGCCAAGAAATTCTTGCAAGGATAACACGTTTTAATCACACAAAAAATAACTCTGCTTCTCGAGAACATTCTGCCAAAAAAAAAAAAATAGTACAAGCAGAAAGTTCTAAGGAAACACATCATCACTAATGATGTCACATATACAGTCAAATCCAGCCTGGCTGGTTGAACAGACCCTATACATGGGCGGCCTGCTCCCTAGGGGATGCCAGGCTGCTATTGACCCCAGCCCCGTCTGTCCGTCTTCCATCACGCGGGGTCCGCTGGGCTCATCTCTCCAGGGAATGAAGGTCACGTTCCTCATTAGTTACTATTGTAAGACAATGCTATTCTATCATTATGGCGTGCACCTGAGAAGCTCTGGAACTGGCTCAGGGGGAGGCTCAAGGTCATGCTGACCCACACATTCTTCTCTCAGTCCATATCACACTCTCCGCACCCAAGGTTTCCACCCTCGCTTTGGACTATAATTTATTCCTCCCTGTACCTTGCATTACAAATCTTGTTGTGGACAGAGTATGGCACAGCCATGTTCTTAGATTTTTTTATGGCCAGTTGGTTTAAGGGTGGTGGTGGTCTGGGATCACTGACTACTGTGGAATTCAGGGGGTCTCAATACAGGGATGGTTGTGGGGCTGTAACTCATGGTGGGCTCGGTGGGGGTTGGCAGTCTGCTCTGGCCTGTCTGTGATGAATGTGTACCGCAAGGGGCCTGGCACTGCCTCCTGGCCTTGCAGGGCACATTCCTCCTGAGGATAACACGTATTGGGCACAGTTGTGGATCAATGGAGGGTCTCTTGTGAAAATTAACAGCACAGGTCTGTCATCAGTGCTTGGGCCTGATTGGGTCTCTTGAACAGGGGGTGTGGCTTGTGTTCACTGCGTAGCCATGCTGGGCCTAATGCTTCTGTCATGACTACAATATGGTGCCTGTTTATATGCACGCACCAAGTCTACACATTTGTATTTTGCATAATGTTGTTTCTATACAGGGTATTTAGCACACATCCCTCCCCCTGGTACATTACAAGTGTATCTCTTGGGTCCGCCTCACTCTAAAGTGCCCACGGGGTGGGATAGGTTCATTTCCTTCCCACCACTACGCTAACAGTAGCAGCCTCTGGGGCAAGCTGAAGCAGGGTGCAGAGGCGGTGTGGCACAAACTCCCTCTTGCATAACAGACCTTCTGGGGAAGATTCTCAAAAATAAAAACAATTAAAGGAATGGTTCGGTCAAAATTTTTTTTGCCCCTATGGGTCGGCCATGTGTTTTTAAGCCTAAGTCGCTCGATTTTAGAAAAACTTCCTATGGACCTTACCCGAGTTTTTGTCCATTAAACGCACGTGAAAACAGGCAGTAGGGCGCTGCCATTTTGTGATAATCCTATCATTTCCCCCCATCGCCCTGGCTGACCTGCTTTTGCGGCACTAAATCATATCCCCCGCCCCTGAGCCTGTCATCAGCAGACGCATACCGTACATTTCACAACGCCAAAGCACGTCTCGTGTCAACATTCGCTGCGCTTCAGCTAATGACGTGTCGCCATGGAAATGGCAGGACGCCTCTTTCCTAATAAGTATAAACAGGCCGTTTCACAACACACAGCAGCAGATTTTCGATTCCATTCCTCTCTCTGTGTTACTTTGAGTATTCTGTGACTCGTTTCTGTGCTCTGGTTAGCTACCTTCGTTGCTTGTAGCCCGTGTGGACAGATACCAGTGCCACCGCTATCAATTATTTTAGTTTGTGCAACACACAATGGATACAATAATGCCCTACATGTACGAGCCCGAGTATACCGAGGAGGAACTACTGGAAAGGGAAACACGCGTAAACGATGGGGCTTCGGACAGCAGTTGGCAGGACGAATCAACGGATGAAGACACTGGACCTAGTCGCATGGACGGTGTTTCCACCTGGTGCACATGCAATCGGTGCTAGCTAATGCCGACCGAGGAGGAGAACTGCTGCTGCTGTGAAAACTCGGGATGCGTGGCCTACATTTCGGAAGGCGAGCCACGACTGCAATGCATTACTGAGCTGCCAGACTTCAGGGCAGCCTGCCTCACACGATCCGTGTTGAGGATAATGATGGTGCTTATGCACGAACTTCGCGCAACTGTTTGTCCTCGTAATCCGAGTAACGAGTAAGTATACTCTGCTTGTGATGCCACTACTATTTCATGGTCTTCTACTATATCCAAAATTACATATGCATATCATTGTAACGCATGAAAGTCGTTCAATAGTGTGCAGTGTCTAGATAGCATTTGTCCGAGCAGAATGCCATTAGTTACAAGAATTGTCATTGACAACAAACGTTTATTAAAATTATCTTGGTCATTTAAAAACAGTGCTTTTCACAGGTGGTACAGGCTGGTCGCCTATCGTGTCTTTACATGGTGGCTTCATGGGAGGCTTGGACACCGCGTTCGAAGAGTGATACCCGCCTGTGCCGTTCGTGCCATAAGAGAAACATTCCCGAGTGGCAGCGGTCAGTACAGGGGATTTTCTCTCGCTGTGCTGCAACCTGAACTGTACAATGTGTAAACTTTTGTATTTTTGTGTCATCAAAATAAGCTACAAAATAAAACACCACATATTTTAACAACGGTTGTTTCAATTTTTTAAATCAATCAAGTGCGTCTCCATGCAAGGATGGACGTCAGACACCTGTGCTCGGAATGGGTGAATTTCAGGTTGCTGTGAAGCGGGGTGGTCACTATCTAAGCTAACCAAATATATTATCAATAATGCATGCACTAAATAACACTTGTTCAAAGTCTTTCAGTCGGTTATGTCTCTATAAAAGTCACACATATATCAATACTATCAATGAACTTTGGATTATACAGGCCTTAGGTCTAGGGTCTTGACCACTATAATACAGTGTTTGAAGTGTGGGTCTGTGCTCACAAGAATCTCTGGTATGTGGCATTTGTTATTGATAGGCAACGATATACTGCAGTAGGGGTCTAATGTTAGTTGGGGATCTGCTAGGTGGGCATCATGGCGTGGTCAGTGGTCTGGCACATGAAGAGAATACCTTGCAGGGACACAGGGTCAGAATGGCAGTTACTTTCCACTGGCGAGGGTGCGTGGGCAAGGACACGTTTGTGGAGATGAACGAGCCATGTGCATGGTTCAAGCCGGTTCACATGCAGGACCGTGATCTCAGAGAGTGATGTGTTACATTTATTAGCTGTTGCAAATACCTCTGGAGTTTTCCAGTCAGAGTGGGAACGAGGCTGTGGGCCATGTGCTCTGCGCACTGTACTATCGCAGTGAGGCCTGGTCACCAAAATGGAGTGGAAAGGGGGTACAAAAATGGATGCCCAGTGTCCTTTAACATCACATAAGGGCAAGGGACGGGCGCAAAAGGCCAAGGTGCCAAACAGCCTGTACACTTCAAAAGGTATCACACGCCCAGGGGCCATTGCTCACATGGCCTCCTCAGACCCCGTGTCTCCAGGCAGGCCTCCCCTGAGGCAGGCCGCCCCCCTGCAATAAACCTAATACCACGACCTACACACGTCATTCATTCACAAACACACCCCTGTTTCTAATACTTTATAAACCACTTGATATGTCTCATGAGAACATCTTTGTGCTTTGCAAGTCAACTCCTGAACCTTCTAGCTGAGAAGCACTGAGATCTATGCTAATCTGCTCGTCGCCGTGCTATCTTTGACCGCTTTGAGCAAACTCGTCAGTGTGCTACCTGTGGCCATCTACCTGTTCTCCTGCAACATACTGCTCGGCCTGCTGAATCCAACTGTTTGTTGGTCAAGGTAAGGCCATGTATCCTAGTCATATTTCGGTCATTTTTACATTTCAATCTATTTGCTATTAGAGTACCCAATAGAGCTATGGTCATTGGTCTCATTGCTATTGACTTGAGTTTCAATTGTTATGCTATCAATAGATCTATTTATTTTCATCTATGTCAATTGTCATCGAATTGCATCCTTCGGGGTCCAGTCTATAATGTAAGCATGGTTCCTTTTCGTGCAAGACAAAACCGAAATTTCTGTAACTTATGCAAAAACTAAGCCGCACATGATGAACTGGTATAGTTCCGGCGACCAAAACAAACCTTGCATTGAGCATGGTATGGTTCATTTTTTTTTTTATGACATTTTTATTCATCAAGGTTTTATAATAATCTTCATATTTACTTTTCAGAATTTTCAACAATGCCTGCCTGTTCGATTAGCGGTTGCCCTTCGAAGACCCATGCTAAATCTGAAGGCATGTATTCCGAAAACTGTTAGTCGAATAAGAGAATGGGTCAGACATTGTGGATATCCACTGGATGAGCTGGAAAGTAGAGTCCAACAAGTCTTTGAGGACAAGAGGGGTGATCGATACCGCATCTGCAGCCGGCACTTTCCCTCGAACATGTACACCACATCTTGGGTAACAAAGAAGAACAAATGGCGATCGACACGGAAATTGCTCGCAAACGCTATTCCCACTCTATTCATCCACAATCCGCCACTGGTGAGTCAAGTGTCCGTTTTTAGCTTTAGGCCTTGCAGTAGTGTGTAGGTAGCCGAATGATTCATTGATATTTTAGGTGTTGTTTCCAATTTGTAATACTTTCAACATTGATATGTGTATAGCTTTTTGAATAATGACATTTATCAATATATTATTTTTAGATTTCATAACCCACAAACGAAATCTATATATGGGCACAGGGAACTGTGCTATATTGCGCATTACTCAAGTATTCGGTCTCCTTACATGGCAATTTTAAATATTGGCATTTCATTATCAAACAATAAATTTACCTTTACAACTTCTTGACTATCCCTTGAATCTGAAGCAAGAACATTCTACTTCCGTCACGTGCTCGCAGTTATCAACCACTTCTAGCGCATATCAGGTAGTCACACTTGGCTATTCCGCTACAGACTTGTTTTATGCATGTCAAGTAATAGTTTGTATGTATCGTGTGATTATTTTACCAATTGTTTGGTTAGTGCTTTCCAATTGATATACACCTTAGTTGTCGTCCCCTGGTGTTTGTTTTCAGTTATAATTAGTGTTATCCATACTAATGCAAGTACTGTCTTTCAGGGAGATGCTGAAGCGTCCACCACATTGACAACAGCCCTAGATGTTCTTCAGCAGCCCGAGGTTTGGATACTGACAGCTCAACTGACCGTGATCATCAGGACTGGAACACTTGTCGTTTGATTGTTCTACTCCATGTTTCATTTGTGGCCGTTGATATGTACCTGTGCGGTCGACCCCAAGCATGTGTTGTGTTTTCAATATTGTAATCCTTACTAATGCAAATACTATGTTTCAGGCTGTTGTTGAATCGTCAACCCCTGCACTTGATGCAGAGCCTGACATTCAAGTAATTCTGGTGGATGCGGGACCATGCGGATACGAATCGGCGCAACAGCTTTCGGAAGTGCGCACCACATTGACAACAGCCCTAGATATTCTTCAGCAGCATGAGGTATGGATACTGACAGCTCCATCGAGCGTGATCATATAACGTGATTCCATTTGCTATACTTTCTTCCCTATTAACGCAAGTACTGTGTTTCAGGGAGAAGATGGAGCTTCCACTACAATCACAAGATCACATTTAGATGATGCAGATGTAAATACATTGGAGAAATAAGTCGATTAAATCTGATCATTTTTAAATATTCCTTGATTCTTTTAGATAATGCAACATTTGTGGTTATCTCTTTATATGTACCTGTGCCGTCGACCCCAAGTGTGTGTTAGGTTTACGATATTGAAAACCATACTAACGCAAGTACTGTGTTTCAGGGAGTTGCAGATGCCTCCTCTTCAATACAATCATTCGTGGCAGTCCATGCAGAGCCAGAGGTATGGATACTGACATCTCCATCGAACTAGGTCATCAGAGCTCGAATACTTGTCGTTTGATTGTTCCACACAATGTTTAAATCGTGTTTGGCTATTGAGATGTACATGTGTGTTCATCCTCACGTGCGTTTTACGCTAACAATATTTTGATACACAGTAATGAAAATACTATGTTTCAGGGAGTCGATGGAGCCTCATTCCGTGCTGTCTATGCGGATACAGAAAATATAGTCGTTGCAGCGCAAGAGTAAGGGGAGACATGCGGATACGTATCAGAGCAACAGCGTGCAGATGTTGAAGGTCGAGTCAAAAAAGTTGTAAAGAAAAGAAACCAAAATAAGGTTAGTTACAAACAGTTCATAACTTTTGAAATTCTTTTGTGCTGGGGACTATTTTATGTTTTTTTCAAGTCAATTGTACTATACTTTATCTTGTGTTTAAACTTAACATCCCTTTTCCAATCTGTCCTCTAGTTACCCGTGGGTCTACGAACTATACAACACAGACAGTGAAGCGAATGAGAGATGTTGCTTGCCAGACCATTTACACTATGGAGGAACTATTAGTTCAGATGCGGCGTGTTGAGACTCGGGATGCTCATGTCCAATGGCCACAACATGAAATGAATGTGTCCGGAGAATCCAGCAAAGTTGTATTGGACCATTGCTACAGTACGACCGCACCGCCGCAACAACATGATACTAGAAGTATTGAAGATAGCTCTGAAGTAGTCGCAGATCAATTCACACAATCTACACCCGCCAAAAAATTGCCACCAAAAAAGCTGTCGACATCGTTGTGTTCTCCCATCAATGTTGAAGTAACAGATGTTGAAATGACAGAGAATGAACCAGCAGCAGAATTCACCGACGCATCAGAACTTGATAGCAGCGATATTTCTTTCAAATGTGGTGATATGTCCTCAACGTCACCGGCAGAATCAACTTTGACGCAGGATGACAGTCTAATGAAAGGGGCAAATACATAGTATTCGACAGTTGTTTGATGGATATTATAAGTATGCTGAAATGTGGGCATTCCGTCAGAGGGAAAGTATGTGGGAAGCCATTGATTCATGTGACTCGTCAAAAACAAGGCAGTAACGTCACAATACATGCCGCCTGTAGATTACATCATACATTCTCATGGTCTGCACAACCGATGCTGGGGAAACTGCCAGCAGGCAATCTACCGTGTGCAGCTGCATCACTTTTTAGTGGCTCCAGTTTTAGAAAAGCAAGTACATTCGAAGGCAACCGATTCAGGCTAGCTGGTGATGGACAGTGCGACAGCCCTGGATTTTCTGCCAAGTACTGCACCTACCACTTTCAGGACATGGATAGTAAGAAAATTGTGAGTTCGGTGGTCGTGCAGGTAACACAATGTACATCCTCAGTGGCCATGGAGAAACTAGGATTTATAAAATCAGTGGAATATCTACAATCGAGGGGAATGCACATCGACCTCATAGCCACGGACAGACACGTTTCAATTGCCAAGACAATGAGAGAGCAGTTCCCACATATCAAACATCAATTTGACGTATGGCATCTTGCTAAATCAATCAATAAGAACATCTCGGCTGCAGGGAAATAAAAGGTTTGGAAAGTATTTCAGAGTGGTCCCAGTCTATCAGCAACCATCTTTGGTGGAGCTCCAAAACTTGTGAAGGGTCAGTGGAACTACTACTTGAAAAATGGTGGTCACTGATGCACCACTGTACCAACGTGCACCGCTGGTCAGAAAACCTACATTTCCACCAATGTGAACATGGCCCTTTATCCCAAGTGGAGGCACGGAAGAAGTGGTTGAATCCTTCTTCACCAACACACAAAGCCATTGAGAAGATTGTTTTCGATAAAAATCTATCAAGAGATTTGAGGGGACTGACAGAATTCTGTCACACAGGAGGATTGGAGGTGTTCCACAATATGTGCCTAAAGTACAGGCCAAAGCGCTTGCATTTCAGCATACAGGGCATGAGACATAGGACTCTACTTGCCGTCTTGGCCCATAACGAGAATCTCGGCCGTGAACAATCTAGGACTAAGGGTAATTTAGGGATGTCTCGCTACACTAAGGCCTTTTCAAAAAGAAGTAAGCAATGGGTGATCAAAGCAGTCTATGAGGAAATGGAGTTCGACTTTGTCAAAAGCCTTATTTTTGCTGTATTAGAGAAGCACAGATCTGGAATTTTGAACGTTTCTGTGCAGAGCACTGATCCATTGCCACCCAACATTGCCACTGTGCCATGTCCACCCAAAGGAGAGCTGGTTGTGAAGTACAAATCCCGGTTTAAATAATTGTAATACGATTGTCTTTTTGTAAATACATTTTATTGTACAGTGTGCATACAAAGTACGCTAACCCTAACCCCTACCTTCACCATCCTGGGTGCCGAACTACCCGGGTGTCATCTTTGAATTCTCCCTCTATTCACCTCATATTGCTGGCCTTGTCTATATGTGTATGTATATATTTTTGTTGATGTAACTAATTTTCGCAATCTCTTATAAATGCTGGGCACTGTTAACCGAGGGGAGGCTTGCGTATTGCAAATAACAAAACAAACAAACAATAAATCTCACTTTCAAATCAACTGCTCGGGTACTTTATACTTTCCCTAACCTTCCCCAAAAAATTAAAAGTCTCAATAGTTATGGTTCTTTGGGGCTTCAAAGCTCGCAGACAACGAGGACAAAATTGGGGCCTTAGAACGCGCCAAGCGAGCCGTTGCAGATGAGAGAGAAGCCAGTTCGCATTTGCACATTGAGGCGCACTACATAGATGGATTCGAAACTTCAAGTTCTCACAGATGGCTTTACTAGGGGATGTTGCAAAGAAAGAATGTATGCTAATTTCTAGTGAAGGTCAGCGGCTTAGATTTTCAGCTCGCGCCCTGAAGAGGCCCACAACTCGCACTGGCAGTATAAGGTTCTATTGTTTTTTTACCTTGAGAGACAGGGACCATGCTGAAAGAACTTCATTTGAAGGGGGGTTTGGGGGGGTGCAATAACGTTTGAGACGATAAGGCAGAACATTCTTAAACTAGACAGAGTTTCATGTTAGTTCAGTATACAAAAAATCGTTGTCAAGAGCACAGTGGGATTTATGGACTGCATTACGCAGAGACACAATGGAAATTGCAAATATAATGTAAGTAACTCTTTAGACACTTTTATACCGGAATGAAGAATTAATGAATGGATGCATGAATAAATGAAAGAATGAAGAGCTTTGAAAAGGTTTGTGGGATCGTCCTTGTAGCGGGCACATGTGCATGCAGGTCCACATTCCACACGCATGTAGACAAAAAGTCGTTTCTCATTGTGTACCAACCTCGATTTATTTAGTTAGTTTTCGCATTGATTTTAGAGCCGAACATACTCCATTGCACTATACTTGAAAGCAAATAGTTTCAGCTCGGCCGTAATAAATAAAATTAATAATATTAATAAAGATCGGCTGGCGAGACTAATTATAAATGTTATGTTTTCAAAATAGGTACATACTCCCGTTTTGCCCCTGCCACCAGTTTCAGACACCGGCAGACGGTTTCTTCAGCCGCCAGCTGCAGCTTAATGTAAACAACTGCACCATTCTGATGATCTTATGGGACGATCGCCAAGGGCCCATATGCCCTTACGCGGTACTAGCGGCTAGAAGCAACATATCAACCTTTACGCTGGCCTAGTGCCTACTTGATGGAACAGCCTTGCGGTTCAACGTGCGACAAAAGTGCCTCTTTGAACGAAAACCAACACCCTGTGTACCATAAAGGAACAGCGTGTGACTCACGATAACATTTTAAGGATTTGCGGATAGAGATAAAAGAAAATAAATGACTTTCGGAGTTCATATGTCAATTGCTGAATATTCTATAAACATTTAATGTCAAATAAATGTACTTTACCAAATTTACTGTGCTGCCGTTTGATTTTAAAGTACAGTTTCATATTCCGATTTGTGGCGCGCTGTGTTGTGAGCTGATCTGTGTTGGTTTCCGGGTTCTGTGTGAAGTCGCGTAGAAGACGACTGGGCGCGTTTGCCTACGCAGCCCAGTAACGTCACGGAGAGAGGCGGAGAATATGAATGTTTTGATAATGTCAGGCTCAGGGGCTGGGGGATATGATTTAGTGCCGCAGAAGCAGGTCAGCCAGGGCGATGCGGCAAGTGATAAGATTATCACAAAATGGCAGCTCCCAGATGCCTGTTTTCGCCTGCGTTTAATGGACGAAAACTCGGGTAAGGTCCATAGGAAATTTTTCTAAAATCGAGCGACTTAGGCTTAAAAACACATGGCCGACCCGTTGGGCCAATAAAATTTTTTGACCGAACCATTCCTTTAAGTGCAGAGTATGGGCATCTTCCATTTGCATTCATTTTAGAAATGCATAGGTCGCCCTATTCACAGAAGGAAATCTGGGCATTTTAAAAGGGGGGGCGGGTAGAACGAACATTCTGCGCAGCCCTTTTGCAAATATTGTATTCCAGGCTCTCATCAGAGCACAAACAACGCTACTAACATAAAATGCTAAAAAAAAATATATAGTTTTTGTCCCCGTTTGAGAGTTCGAAATGCAAGCAGGAAAGCAGCCCTTTATACTGCCGCTGTACGACTTAAAAGCATGACACGTCACGACTGACCCTTGATTGGGTTTTCGCTAACCTCTCAGGAGCTCATTTTTATCAGTGGGCGCATGGAAGGTGTAAACGCCTGGTGTAAGGCTTTCACGCCTTCCATTAACGTCACTTCCCATTTCGGTGTATTTGTATGGCAGAGAAGAGGGGCAGAACGCAACTTGCATTTGCTGGGGCATTTGTTTGGCAGTGGAAATGCAAGTTGAGATCCGCCCCTCCGCTCTGCCATACAAATGGGCAACAATGGGGCATGACGTTAATTGAAGGTGTAAAAGCCTCATGCCAGGCTTTCATGCCTTCCTTTAACGTTACGCCCCTGATGAAAATTAGCTCCTGAAAGGTTAGCCAAAAGTCAATCAAGTTGAGGTAGTGTCAGATGGCATTCGGGGCAATCTCTCTGGCTTTGCTGGCGGATGATGACTCTCACTCCAATATGGTGGCCGAGCTGACCATCTCAATATCGCAGCTGTTACGCAGTATTCACAAAGGAACATCGCACCCACCCGGACGCGTCTCTACTCCAGCAGTGACTACAAGAACAGAGTGGTCCAGTAAGCAGTGAATCACAACTTTGCTTTCCATTGCATGGACAGTCTCTATTTTCCGTGTTCTTCCTGTTTGCCACCTTGATTTGCAGCTTTCTTGCCTCCCCTGGTCCTTGCTCTCCTCTGATCTCTCTAGCGTCTTGCAATTCACTACCTGGAGTCCCTGGCTGCTGCTGTTTGGCCTTATCCTTGATCTCGCTAGTGGGGTTTCTGATTACACACATGGCCTCTACTGCGCTTTCTTGGGCAACGCCATAGGTAAAAAGAGAAGACCCCTTTAAGGCATACTTTGATAAACCTGATCTTATATATACGATATGAACGACTCCTTGACTTCCATCAGGGTAGTCAAGACATTCTTACGTGCACAACACGCTTTATACAACTGGCTTTAGAAGCCAGAGGACACATGCTTTGCCTTATTTTGTTGTGGATTAACCGAAGATCTCAAAAGACGAATTGGCCAGAGTACCTATACCTCCCTCTTATGACCAATTAGTAAAGCTGACATTACAGATAGAGTTACGCCTACAAGAGAGGAAGGCGGAACGGAAAAAGGGAAGCCAATATCTCCACATTCTTTACCTACAGTTCCACCTGAAATGACTGATCCCTCTACTGAATCATCTGAACCAATGCAAATGGGTGTAGCCATGTATTAGGGTGCACCCTACCTGCGGCAACCTTCATCGGCATCGCACTCCAACACAGAGATGGTGCCTCCCTTGGTGCTTGGCACACCAGGCAGCTCAGTTCTGGGAAACCAGCAGTTTGCCGTACCTCCTTCTTCTGCGACACCTGTGTGGCGGGTGATGTGGACCATGCAGCTCAGACAGACCGCTCCCGCACAGTTCCCTGCTGGCACACTAGAGACCCTGCAGCACGACACATGACATGCATGCACGTCAGCTTACGCGACCCTGAAGGATTCACATAAAAGCAACTCACAATGGATAATCCACGCTCCTCAACTGCTTTTTCTTGCTCCGAGAGGCGTTTTGTTCTTTTGTGGCAATTACCGAGTTTCCTGACTTCGGCTTATTCATTTTGGATTGGCTTGGTTCTCCCCACTGGCATGCTGTGTTTTGGTACGTGTCTTTGGAACTCTTCTTTGCTTCCGGAGTGCTTTTTGGATACCCTTGTGTCTGCAGTGTATTTTGGAACAGATTTTTCCCTGTAATTCGACCCAGTTTCAGCCTTTGGACAGTTTATGGATTTTTGCTAAACCACCCTGTCTACTGATCTACAGGATTGCTTTCCTTGGATTCTTGGAATTAGACTCCCTTAGTTCCGTCCTTGTTCCATCTGGGTCAGGTCCCTGTGTTTTCTTCTGTGGATTTTTTAGCCCGCAGGAATCTACGTCAGGTAGGCAACTCTGACTTATGGAGTTGCAACTCCTGGTAGGAATAGTGATAGGTGCATTGGCCATTTTACCTTTGGAATCAGGTAGGAGAACTACAAGGGGGAGGTGGAAGGTCTTGCTCGTATTCAGGGTTTTCAATAGTGTATTTGATCTGGGTTTCCCTGTTCTTGTCCCCCCGCAGTTCACGTTGGTTCCTGATGTTTTCCTGCCTTTTCGCCTGATGCAGTGGCCTTGCAATCATCCATCCTGTAATTTACAGGCTGCGTTCTCATAAGGAAGGTACCCAGAGTGTGGACCACTGTCCTTTGCTTTTCCAGCAGGGACAGGGGTGCTTGCGGCGGTCCCTCAGTTGGTGACAACAGGGGACCCTTGTCTGAAGAAGAAAGGCTCCATCATTGTACAGAAGGACTTTGTATGTACTGTGGCTCAGCGGCTCATCTTTTACGGTAATGTCCGATGGCCCCTCCAAGACATCAGGGAAATGGGAGCTTCCGTCCTTCAAATGGACAGAGGTTCAGGAGACCTTAGCAAGTCCCTCTATGCAATTAATTTCCGCAATGTGTCTTACACAATATCATAGGACTCCCTTATTAGTACTGAAGGTCACCCTCTGGTATTCGGATACCTTTTCTTGGGAGGTCCCTGCTATGGTAGACTCAGGAGCTGCCGAGGTCTTTATGGGCCATACATGGGCATTGCAGATGGGAGTCCCTTGTGTAACTAAGCATGTGGCCCTTCCAGCAGAGATCTTTCGAAAGCTGTCCGATCAAGGAGAATACAATTGACCTTCACATGCAAATCGCTCAGCACCATGAAATGACTGCCTTTGATTTGATCAAGGCAGCACACTATCCCGTTAACCTGTGCATTCCTTGGCTCACTTATCATAATCCCCAAATTAGCTGGGCAGCAAATACCTTATTTTTGGGGACATAGCAATGTTCCACAAGCTGCCATACCATGTTGGCTCCACCCAAGGCGGCTCACAGAGAGGAGAGGACGACCAAGGGAAGCAGCAGATCGGTGCAGTGTGCCATTCCCATGACGTATTCTGCTAATCAAGATTTATTCCAAAAAGAAGAAGCTAAGATTCTTCCACCAACCTGACCAGAAGATTGCAGTGCTGAGCTCCTTCCAGACACTGTTCCGCCGTTCAGAAGAATATAAGTTCTGTCTCCATCAGAGAGAAAATACCT
This sequence comes from Ambystoma mexicanum, assembly GCF_040938575.1. Taxonomy (NCBI): domain Eukaryota; kingdom Metazoa; phylum Chordata; class Amphibia; order Caudata; family Ambystomatidae; genus Ambystoma; species Ambystoma mexicanum. The sequence continues at coordinate 1,722,126,046 of NC_090929.1, read as the reverse complement.
AAAGACGTATCGCAAAGAAAGATCGGTCTCATCCGAGAATCTACCTCCCCAGGAGGGGCATCCTTACTTTTAGTTACCAAGTCGGAAAGAACAGAACTACGGTCCTGTATTGACTACAGAGTACTGAACCAAATCACTTGCAGGTTTGATACCCGACATTCCAGAAGCAGTTAGAGGTGCCACTGTTTTTACAAAGCTTGACTTAAGGGTGTAAGGAAGGCATGGTACCAGAAGTATGACAGACACAATAAGTACAGAGCAAGGGTGTTTATTGAATTTCACCAAAGAGGTTTCATAAATGCCAATCTAACCCTAAATCTACAGATGGGAGCAAGCTACGACCATCAAATAAAGAAAAATGCTGTCCTAGTTGAGTTCTGTCAAAACAAAAATGGCCTATACGAATAAACCTATTGCCATGCCGGTTGTATACTAATTGACCTTTTCACAATTGACCTCAGGAGAATTGACCTTGTGAGAATTAACCTAATTTAGAAGGTCAATTAGGACATATATTTGGGGGGTAAACCCCCTGCAACCTCCCACCCAATCCAAAAACCCATGCAACCCCCACCCAATCCCCTTATATTATTTATAATCCAAAACCAACCCAATACATATATAAAATAACTAAAATAATATAAAGGTCAATTGTGCAGAAGGTCAGTTAGGACCACTATAATTAGGTCAATTGTACAAAAGGTTAATTTGGGTAATACCTCCATGCCTTACTCTAAAGAACAAAAGGGTGTGGGGTAATGACGTGTGTAAAGAAACAGTGAGTAACAAATGTAAGGTCCACGGGGCTTAGTAGTTCAGGACTGCTGAACTGTTTTCAGCACGGGACAAGGCGGAACAACGTAGCACCTGGAGCACACTGACTTCTAAGGCCCACCAGGGTCTCTCAACATAGCGGCCTTTCATGATCATCAAGTCTCTTGGTATTTCAATGTCTTATTTCATATACAACAATATACTGATTCAACGTTCTTTCCTCTAGGTCTCCCTCAGCCATGCCCAGACCTTTTCTCTTTCTATTTCATATCGAGATCTCCCTCATTTGGGCTCAGATTCCCCTTTTGTACAATGTTCACAGGATATACTTTTTTCGCGTGACTCACAGTCCAACCTGCATCCTCCTCAGCTGGGATCAGATCCATTTTTAATACACAAGTGATCTCCCTCAGTCAGGCTCAGATCTTGGATCCTGTCAGCCACGCTCAGATCACAGATCCCCCTCAGTCGGGCTCAGATCACAAACCCCCCCCCCCCCCACCACTCTTAGTGAGGCTCAGATCTCTTTTGATTCTTCTCTTCCTTTCACACAAGTTCTCCTCATTCGGGGTCAAACTTGTTCACCTCTTCCTCAAGCGGAGGAAGTCCCTTCCCCTACGATTCTTCTAGCTATCTTTGGGGTATCAATAAGTTTGAAGACCTTCGACTGTGCAAAGGTATTTTACTGTGACCTTTGCATGACCACTTCAAACTCTTTCTTTTCTCAGAGATGCTTTTGTCAGAGACCTTCGACTGGGCTCCCCCTTGGGTGCCGGACCACTATGCAGCAGTTTATCTCTAAATAGCCTGATTTTTACACAATTGAAAAGTCCCTCTCAACATCTGGCATTTACTTGGGTTTTTCAATCAGAAAGTTGAAATTAATTGTTCACTTTGCAACACGATTGCCGCTCACAGCCTTCACTTCCAACACAAACGGTCATCTCACAGTGGTTTTCAACTCACCACTTGCTTGAAGACTTTTCATCAGCAGTTTTTGTTCTTGGAGCCAAAGACGGCGCTTCAGCAGCCACAGCTCCTCCCTGCTTCATTCAGCCACACAGGAGACTTTGACTAGGTTTCACAAATCAAAGGGCACTGAAAATACGGTGTACAGGGTGAAGCCCTAACAGGCTGGTGTATTAACACAAAGCAGGCAACACACAACTGTATGCGGTTTTTAGGAATGCAGTGAGGATTCCCTCTACCAGAAGGTCTCAGAAAAATGCAGTGACCAAGGAATAACAGGGTACGTATTGAAGACAGAAGGATAGTTAGGAAAAACTCACTATCCCTGCCTAGTCCCTAGGGGAAAAATTCCTTAGAAGGCACTGATGGACCGCTTATCTAAAAGGGACAGGAAAAGAGGATAACGAGAAATCATTTTTGGAAAAAACATAACAATCTAAGAATTGTTATACTCCCGTCTGTCCCAGGTCACTGGTATCCTAGAGTTGATAGACTCCTTCAATGGGGTTTTCCCCTCCCCATGTGATCCACCCGCTGTGAACTACCCCCAGGGGGATGTTCAGGTAGTGGCCTCCCTCCCCCAAAGGAAACCGGGAGAGGAAGTGTATAGAGCGGTCGGGGTGTGCCGGGTTACGGCTCTTCTGTGAGATCTATCAGCAGTGAGCTCCATCCCTCATCCCTTCGTTGATGTCCCCCCCTAGGGCCCACAGGTCCGCCTCTTCTTCTAACAGTATGTTCTGCAGTTCGCCAAGGAGTTCCTTCGCGAGTGTGGGGGGAGCGTATGCAGCAATTAGGCCCCATCGTTCTCCCCAGATGTCGGCGATTAGCACTACAAATCGGCCACAGGGGGGCGGGGGGGCGGTCTGCACTTTCTTGACCTGCAGGGGCACCCGTTTGTGGATGAGTATCATCGTGCCCCTGGCACCTTTCGTGAACCCCGCTTGGTATGTAAGCGGGTAATTGGACCTTCTGAAGAAGCCGTTGCCGGTTCTCTTGGTCCGACTATTATGATTTCTCGGTCTTTGTTTGGAGTCTCCCGTACCTGGGTCTATTGTTGCCATAGGGTACGCAGTATAGGCCTGTAGTAGCCGATTGTATCTCTTGCAGGGGGTTGTCTTAAGGTTGTCCTGTTGCTGTATGACTGGAGGTTGGGTGTTATGGGCGTCTCGGACCCAACAGGTAGAGTGCTTGTGTTTCCTGTGTTGGAAGGGCCTCATGTCCTGCCAGCTTGTTCTGCGGTTCCGGTTGCCAACACCCATAGAACTCCCCTCTCCCTGTACTCCCACCCACCCCCAACTGGAAGCACCTGTCGCCCAAACATTGAACTTAAACTATAAAACTTCTTCGGAAATCGATGGTGTTACGAAGTGCTCGCTTCGTCTGTTCGTAAGGCTTACTGTCTTTCCTCGGCATCCGCAGGGTCCTTGTCCTTCGGAGTCGTGAGCCGTGTTTCACTGTCCGTATCTCGGCCATACGCAGTCATCCTTTCTCCATGCCTTTCTGGCCCTCCCGTGGGGGCCTAGCCAAGTTTTGATCCGGTGTGTCGGGTTGCAGTGGTGAGTGATCCGCCCTGGTTTTTTGGGACATGGTCCCTCTTGGGGAGCGTTGCTGTCCCGGTTCATTCAGGATTTGGATCTCCAGCCAATCCCATGCTTCTTTTGGCGAGTAGAACAGATGGGTGATGCCATTATGGTGTACCTTCAGGAGTGCTGGGAAGAAGAGTGCGTATTTGATATATAGCGAGTGTAGCTTTTTTTTGACCGAGTCGAAAGACTGTCTGGCCTTCTGGACTTCCCTAGTGTAATCGGGGGAAAAAGCCAACTCGGTGGCCATTGTAAGTGATTGGTCCGGTTGCTCGGGCCATCTGGAGGATGGCATCCCTGTCACGAAAGTTCATCAGTTTTGCAATAATTGATTGCGGCACTGCGCCCGGTATTGGGCGTCCCGAGGGGACTCTGTGGGCGTGCTCGATGGAGAAGAATTTAGAGAATGTCTTTGGGGCGAACACATCGGCCAGCCAGTCTTCCAGGAAGAGTTCGGCACTGGGCCCTTCCTCCTTTTCCGGAATCCCGAGGATCCGGATGTTGTTGCGTCTGGCTCGTCCCTCGCTGTCCTCGGCCCTGTTTTCCAGTTGGGAGACCTTTTGGGTGATGGTGGCCAGGTGTTTTTCCATCTGTTTCACTGTGTCTTCCATGTTGGAGATCCTCTCCTCTGTCTCTCCCACTCCCGCAGATACTTTATAGAGGTCTTGGCGTAGGAACGAGAGCTGTGTTGACAGGCCACCCATTTTCCCCTCTAGCGAAGATCTCGACTCTCTAATGGCCTTTATGCCATCCATCAGTGAGATGGTCATCCGTCATCGTTTCGTCACTCTCTGGGGCCTGGGCAGGGAGCACCTGCGTGGCGCCCACTGTGTATAGGTCCATTTTGCTTTGGAGGGTTTGCCGCTTGACCTTGTCCTTGCCCATGTTTTCGGGTGTTGGATCAGGGAAGAGGGTGCCCCGTTCCTTCGTCCTGTGGGCCTTTTTATGCAGGGGTTGTATTTGGGGCCTTGAGAGTCTTGTATGAAGTGTAGGCCTGCACTGGTTAGATTGTGAGGGCTGTTTGAGTTATTGCTTCCCTGGGGCAGGGGCCCGTGCAACCCGTTTACCGTATGTATGGTCGCAGCTGCTGGGGGTAGTCCAGTGTGGTTAAGGCCTCTGGGGGCGTGGGGGATCTTTGGTGTGTTGCTGGTATCTGCGCAGTGTTGTCTGCAGGATATTGAGCTGTAGGTCTTTTCTGCCCTTTCCCAGGGTCTGGGTTGATGGGCGGTGGGATGGTGGGCTCCCCCCAGTTTGTTTGCATTAGAGGGAGTAGGGCTCTTATTGGGGGTTCCTTTCCTCTTCTCTGGCCTGGTGGAGATGTACCCAGGTCGCTTCCAGTGCTGTGGGGCCTTGAGGTGCTGTCTATTCTGAGGCGCGGGTTCCTTGTGGGCCTAGCACACTGTCTGCCGTTCTGTAATTGCCTTTGAGGCGGGGGTCGGCACGTGTTCAGTGGCGCTTGGGGTATGTGGGTCCTTACCGGCGCGTTCTCAGGTGTTACCGGTTGCTCCCTTCTGCATGCAGTCTGGGGCCCTGCCTGGGCACTGTTTGGTGCTGGAGCCTGTGAGTGGTGGGTGGGCTGATTGCCCTTGCTTGGTCGCGATGTATCTGGGTGGGTCTGTTCAGGCGGCGCAGTCCTGTGGCCCCATTATCCCAGGGGAGTAGGGATCTGAAGAGAAGGGGGGGGCGTTCTATGGGGAGCGCTTCACCTCCAGAGCAGTGTGGTTGATCCCAGCCTCCAGGTCCCTGGCAGGTGGCGGCCCTATGGCGTCTGTTCAGGTGGTTTTGGGGGCAGTCCGCTGGCCGCCCCCAGTCGTGGCGGGGTCCTCCTGGGGAGAACCTCCCTCACCCAGGCTGCTCCCCCCTCTCCGGTTGGCACTCCTGCGGGGGGCAGAGGGGAGAGGGAAGCCTCTCACCGCATGTCTGTGGTCTCGTGTCGTGGCAGGGCCGGGTCTGCCGCTCCTGGGGTGTATTCCGGGTGCTGCAGGAGCCCCACGGGTGGCGTGCGGCCTCTGATCACCTTCAGGGGGCCTGCAGGGCTGGTGCAGCGCATACGTTCGGCAGCTGTCTGGCTGGTGCGTTTAGCTCCTCATCGGCGGCTCTCACATGCACAAAAGCCTGTTTTCCGATATGATATGATAAGGCATTTGTAACGCGCCTATACACAAGTGTTTCAAGGCGCGACGAGGCAGGGGGGGGGGAACAAGGGGAGACAGACAACGATCTTACTAGGCCAGGTGTCATTCAGATCGCGCAAGTGCAAGGGTAGAGGGGAAGGGAAAAGTGCATGGGGGAAAGGGAGAGGGGAAAGTGCAGTACAGGGTTATAAGCATACAGCATACAGGATAAATAACAAGGGCCAGCTGGTGGCAAGTGCGAGGTAAGTGCAGACAAGTGCTGGGAAGGGGGGCTGTATGGATACAGACACAGTCCCGTAGTGCAGGGGTTGCCGTGTAGGCAGTGCAGGGGAGAGTGGCTGGGCCGAGAACGGTGAATGGCCCAGTTGCAGATTCAGTGCAGTTTCAGTAGTATTAGCAGGGGAGAGGGGGAGAGAAAGCGGAGGCAAAGAGGAAGGTTTTGAGGTGCTTCCGGAACCGGAGGTGGTTCTCCTCAAGTTTCAGGGAGGTAGGAAGGCTGTTCCAGAGGGAGGCCCCTGCAGTGGAAAGAGATCTGCCCCCAACTCGTTGTTTGGAGAAGCGGCTGACCCTGAGGGAGTTGGATGCGGATGAGCGAAGAGCTCGAGAAGGAAGATATTTAGGAAGAGAGAGTTGAAGGTATTTTGGCCCAAGGCCCCAGGCGGCCTTGTGGACAATGCAGAGGGTTTTGAACTTGATCCTCGCAGTCACTGGGAGCCAGTGTAGTGATTTCAGTCCTGGAGAGATACTGGATTCATTGTTGTTCATTGTTGTTAATGCTGGTTATGTATTCCTTTTGTCCTTATGTAAAGCGCTTTGGAGTAAAGCTCTATATAAACCGTAATAAAATACAAAAAAAAAAAAATACAAAAAAAATAAATGGTACCTTGGGCTCTATTTGATGTAAGAAAAGCCCCCCACAGTTCACTGGGATTTTCACCGTTAAAACTTCATGTAGGAGAGATCCCACAGACATTCTAGACATGTTGAGAGAAACGTGGGAAGAGGAAAAACAAAAAAAAAAGCTATTTTGCCATTATCTGAAAAAGCGCAAGGAATTACATATGGCGCTGGTAAATAAGATAGTAACTGTCAACCTCACTAAGGCCCAAGAAAAACAGTAGGGGTTTTATGGCAAAAAGGCCACACCTCGCTCCTTTTCTGTTGAACAAAAAGTCCTTGTCCTACTTCCCACTTCGAAAACAAAATGTTATCCTACTGGTATGGCCCTTATGTAATCTTGGAGCAAACCGGACCATGCAATTATCACGTCCCCCAACCGGGCAAATGGTTAAAAAGTCAAATATATCACATAAATCTCCTGAAGGAGTGGAGCTAAGACCCAGTGGAGTCTACACCGGTGGTAATCGGTCCATTACCCGAGGAAGGCAATCTAAATCTCATTCCTAATGACCTCCATGTTCAACAACAAGACCTGCAGGATCGATTGATCCAATTTCCTGATGTTTAAATCAGAGCATGGAAGAGTAAAAGGTATATATCATCAGATTAGCACCCCTTTAGGAAAGATCATTAACCTAAGACCCAACCGTATCCCAGAAGCCTGAAAGGAATTAATCATTCAGGAAGTGGAGAAGATGCTGGAAGATGATATCATAGAACCATCACAGAGTCCAAGGTCTTCGCCAATAGTCCTGGTAGCTTATCCAGATCAATTGTGGTAGTTTTGTATTGATCTGACCAAGGGCTATTTAAAGGGAAGAAAAACAGCCTTCTCCACCACCAGAGGATTATTTCAGTTCAAGGTTCTTCCATTTGGGCTTCACGCATCTATAACTGATCACCACAGTCCTAACCCAAAGACATGGTCCAGCCTCAACTAGAAAAAGTAAAAGCAGTCAAAAATACCACAGCTAAAACCAAAAGAGACCCAAGAGCTTTTTTAGGACTTGTAGGGTATTATAGAAGATTCATCCCTAATATATCCTTTCAGGACTTCCTGCTTGACTGACAAAATCAAAAATGCAGAACCACAGAAAATCAAATGGGGAAAAGAAGACCAGGCTTGCCTTGGCTCTATGTAGTGAGCCCGTGCTTAAAGTAGCTCATTTTACAAACAGATGCCTCCAAATGAGGTCGAGGGGCAGTATTGTACCAGATTTGATTTATGATGGGATAGAACACCCAGTGCTGTTTATCAGCAGAAAACTGTTGCCTAGAGAAAGAAACAACACCACAATAGAGTTAGAGCCCTTAGCATTAAAATGGGCAGTAGGACATCTCCGGTACCACCTCACACGGAGGAAATTCACATTAGTTACTGACCATTCCCCATAATTATGGCTTAGCCTCAGGAAGGACACAAACCCAGAAATTATGGGATGGTTCCTCGACCTGTAACCATTCTGTTTTAGCAAAGAGCATCGCAAAGGCAAAGAACAAGGGAATGCAGACTTCCTCTCCCGGTTTCCTTTGGGGGAGGGAGTTCATGACAGCTTAAGATTAAGGGCTTCTGATGAATCCTGAGAGATTGTCACTGCTTTGGATGGGGAAGCCTTTCCCCCATGAGTTCAGGCAGGTGAGGCCGCTACCTGAACATCCCCCTGGGGGTAGTTCACAGCGGGTGGATCACATGGGGAGGGGAAAACCCCATTGAAGATAGTGATGATGCCAGGAGAACGCTGTCATCTTTTGACACACCCACCTAACCTTATCAGACTTCCCCTCATCTAATCCCCGAGATCCCCATGTATTTCTGTAACCCATTCCAAGTAGAGACCATGGACACTAGACCGATCTCGAAGACAGGTAGTAATAATACTGAGACGAGGAAGATACAAAGAACAATGAAGATTACCCACAATGAGAGCCAACAGCGACGGTCTAGTCATGCAAGGAACCTGGTTGGTCAGCTGTGGTTCAAACCCACAGAGGGAAGAGACCATGATGTCTTTAGCATCTCAGCGTGGACCTAGAGCACGGCGGGCGACCCGAAGGAGGGCAGAAACACAAAAGGCTGATAACATCCAGGAGAGCGACATAGCCGCAGAAGCTCCACAAAGCAAGACGCACATCGAAGGGGAAAGCAGAGTCTCGCCGGTAGACAGAAATAAATAAGTGGAGATAGGTTGCCGTCAAGCAGCTGGAGAGACCCGCGGAAAACCGGAGAAGACCTGCGTACAACCTGATAGCAACAGCTAGGACTCTGCAGGTAATACGGTGGCTCAGCCAAGACTTTGGGATACCCAGAAGGGGGTCAGGGAGCCATAATGGGGACGCACATCCCAAACAGCAAACAACGGTACGAACTTTGCATCTGTGAATGAGACACACAGAAACTGAGAACGAACTGAAGATTTGGAACATTCACCTTGGAAAGGCAACCAGGTGAAGGAGGTATGGGACCAGAGTTGGGGAAAACACATCCCGAATGAGAATATGAACTGCTAATTGGGATTGAATCACACAGACCTGGGCAGGAGAGTAAACTAAGGCTGTTGGACAGTGAGAAGGCATATAACAAAGATTGAGAGACACTGAACATATTCTTTGGCAGGAGAGTGAACCAAGGGAGTATTAGAAATAGGGTCTAGGACCCTCCACACAGCTTGAAAAAGGCATCCAGGCTGTTCTTCATTGCAGTGCCTGGAGGCCAGGTCTGCTTATACGGGTCTGGGAGTCTCTACAGTTAGAGAGAACGTGAAAAGACTCCGGGAAAGGGAGTCAAACCCTTGAGCATCAGTGAACTTTGTGGGCTGCCAAGAGACCTTTTTTCCTTATTATTGAGTTTAGCTTGAGGGGGATAGATTAGGATTTGGAGACAAGATGGTGGACTTTGAGTTGGACATCCTGATACAGTTTCATTTGTTAGTTTTGTTGGAGGCAGGGAATCCCCTCCTAGAGTTAGGATTCCACCCCCCCCACCCTGTTTTTACTTTTAATAAAAGTCTCTGTCAATCAACATGCCACCCTCAAGTCCGACTCGGATTTTCAATATTTATAATGAGCTCCAGACAGACTTGACCGTATAAAGACGCAGTTGGATCAAAACACTTAATAGCACAAAAGTAAAGGAGGACGAGTAAGTCACCAGGTAAGCGGCCCTGTTACTATTTAAACAGGAAGGTTTTTAGGGCCCTCCGAAACTGAGCAAGTGTCGGACAACCCCTAATCTCCAAAATGGTATGCTATTCCACAGTCTAGAACCGAAGACAGCAAATCTTCTGTCTCCTCTGGAAACAAATACCGAGCGGCCACTACTCAGCAGCAACTGACCACTCAGGGGGTTGCGAGGACAGATTTTAGTGCTTAGACACTCTGGGGCCAATCCATTTACACACTTAAAAAATCAAGCACGCCACCTTATGTAATGCAGTCCTCCACTCCCAGCCAGTGACATGCTGGTCAAAGAGGGGAAACATGGGCTTATCTACCAAGCCGGCCAACCAGTCTGACCGCTGCATTTTGGGCCTTCTGAAGCCAATACAATTGTTTGGCAGGGATGTCCATCAGAGGACTATTACAGTAGTCCAAATGGGCGTTTGTCATGGCCCCCACCACTGCTGCATGCTCCTCCTCTGGAATGAATGGTAAGACTTGACTGAGCATCCGCAAGGTGTAATAAACTGCTGCCTCTTACTCCTACACCCTCATTGGACCCTTTCCTCTTAGGCAGGATGTTACTGTGCAACTTCACAAGATAATGCGTCTTCTACTTTATCCTTCCTTCCCACTTGCTACAATTTGCCATCAAGCGTAACCCTCTTGCTTTCAACCTCTCATACGGACGTGACTAGCATTGTTTGTTATATTCGCTTATTTCCCTCTACTACTAAACATACAAGTCTCCAGGTCTTTATTTGTATTTATGGTCCTGTGAGGGATCAGAAATGAAAGCCGGACACAAAGTGGTCATGTTTTGGTTGTAGACTGTTATTCAACTTAAAAGGGTTGGGGAACTCCCTCTCTGACCCTATGCTAAAGAAGAGATTCCCTACCTAATAAACAAAAATAAGGCTCTGTCTTTGTCAGGATGTCGTAAATTAAAAGCCGTTCTTCTGCTGTCCAAACATTCTATCCTGACCATCACTCTAAAACATAATAATAAAGTGACAAGGGAAATTTATATAACCTGGTATTCGCAAAAAAAAAACAAAAGAAATAAACCTTAAATAAAAGCATAATAGCGCTAAAATAAATGTTCAACAATGTAAGAGATCTTGTTTGCAGAGGGTGATTCCCTCACTGATATCACAAATGTCTCTTGGTCGAACAGTTCTTGGTACCCTTTCATAGCCCACAACAATCCTTTTAGAAAAAAACAACTGTTCAGCCTTGTAGCTTCTTCTTCAACACAAGTTCCTGCTTTGTTTAACAAACGCAGTCTCTGCTTGACACTCTTTGTATGTTTGCAATTTGCCTGGTATACTCACCTGCAGGACTTCACTTCTTCCACTTTAACTGCCCGGTGTATGCTTCCAGGGCTCCTTGTATACTGTAGTGCCTTTTTACTTACACTTAAAGCAACAATACCAATACCAAACGTAGCATATATCCATCTATTTGCTTTCACAGTTATTATGGGCTTTTCCTTACATTCACATTCACTTCTTTATGGGGTTCAAGTGGGCACTCGGCTCTTTTAGTTTGCGAGCAATCTTCTTATTAATTCACTTTCTGTGGCTTCACGAAGTTCAAATTCCCTTTGGCACGGTTGCCGAAACACCCCAGGGTCCCAACTCTGCTCTAGCACACTCGCCGGTTCTTTGTAGCATTTCCAGGCTTGCTTGAGCTCCCGCAGTGTACCTTCCTTCCCACTCTGGGTGCTCGGACGTCTATCCGGGCTATCTTGTGGACCTGCTCCTGATCGCTGGTTTCCTCTCGGTTCCCGGTAAGAAACGCTGCTTCTGTAGCCTGTTGGATGCCCAGGAACCCTTTTGCGGTTCTTGCACGCCACCATAACCCGCCTCGTTCGCATCAAGTTACTTTCCTTCTTGGCTGGCCAGCTTCTCTGCTCTGCCACACCGGCTCTCGCCTCCAGCATCCACACACCTGCTTCCAAAGAGGCGCAACGTCTTTGCCCAAACTGCTCCTCAGAGGTCGATGACCATTTTTGAAGGTCCTGTGCTCAGGTGTTTCCCCTCCAACAACTAGCACGTTCATTCGGCTTGACATTTCAGATGCTCTGTATCAATTCATTCATCCTCCTCATCTCACTACCTATGTGGCTGGGGGAACTGAAGTTCGCCGATATTGACTAATGATTTAGGTGGTTGTGGGAATTGTAGTTTATTGATGCATATCTCTTGTAGAGTCTTCCTTGATTTCATTTGGAGGATCAGTTCTACATAAAGGAAAACTAGAACTGAAAAGGGTCTTCTCATTTTCACGATGGGGGGGGGAACAGACACATGGCAATAGGTCATTAGGGTACTGGGCAACAGGGGGTCTTCCTCATGGGAAAATGGGGGATACCGCGCCTCATCCAATAAAGCCATAACATCTCCCCAGCGTCCGTCTCCTCCCATGTGATCCTCCCTCATATCGCCACTCCCAGGGCCAGGATGCGGTAGCAGCTGCCGTCCCCTGGCCACATGGAAGGAGGTCACGGCGGGGAATCCGTGATGACTCCATTGGATTCATCACAGTCCCAGGCTCCTTCATTCTCAACTTCGTTTCTTTTGGGTGTGGGTCTCAGACTCGCACAATGGCTTTGCCACCTCTCGGTTCACTCTCCTGCCAAGTATGCAACCCATTCATGGTCCCAGACCCTCTGCTTGTTGGTTTGGCAACACAGTAACTTAACCCTATCTAGAGAGGGGGAGGGAGGACGTAGGGTTGAATGTATTCGGGTGGGGCAAGGGGAAAGGAAGGTAATACTGCATTCTCCGATAATTGTCGTCCCATTCTATAGAGGGATCCCTTCCCCATGTGATCCTCTCTCGATGCACCAACCCCAGGGGGACTATTGTACTGTGGCCGCACCGCCGTCGCACCAATGATAGTCTTCCCCTGGGAGAGAAGGGATGACGTCCTCAGATTCAACACAGAAACTAAAGCCAAAAAAAGGCCAGGGGAAGGGAGTCATCATTGTGAAATCGTGAAACCAAGTGTAAACAGAGTATAGGGTAAGGGAGTCCATCCCCCTGGCTTTGTATGGGGGTAAATACTGAGAGCCACACATCAGGGAAGGGAGTACTTTAGAAGGAGGATCAAACCAGTGATCCAGGGGAAGGGAGTCATCCCTCCCTCGAGGGAAGAAATAACGAACATTTGATGTAAAGCCAGAAATCCTTTGTTTTGAAGTATTGAAGCTCAGGGAAGGGAGTCCTTCCCCCTAGTTAGAGACTTGCTAACAGAATTGTGATGTCCAGTCCAGGAGGAGGGATTCCTTCTCCTGAACCAAGAACATTGGTACAACTTTACTTTAGTTATAAGTGTTAGGGAAGTTTGACACAGGACGGTGGACTCTTAGTTGCAACGACATCCTGACAGACCCATCAGCACTTTTAGATGAGGCAGGGAAACCCCTCATAGATATCGGGAAAGGTAGGTTTCCTCTTTATTTTGTTCTTAAAGAAAAGTCTATAGCAATCACTCTGCCACCTGTGTGCCAGTCGCCTTCTGTACCTTTACACTGCTTATTCTACTGAATAGGATTCTGGACCTAAACATTAGGTAATATTTAGCACACCTTTAGTGCCAGCCTTGGATTTATTTATTTAATTAACAGTTGGGTGACCGGTGTGTGTTTAAGTGACCTGGAAACCTTGCCATTTCTTAGAGCTGCATTTGCAGAACCTATAACAGGCGACCCACACTAGCATCTGCCAGCTGTTTCTGATCAGTGGGGAGCGATGTGCATGCAGGGGTAGCTACTCACCTTCAGTGTACTGGCTGATCAGCTCCTCGCGGGTCCAGTTACAGGATGTAATGAGGAAATGTCCATTGTCCTTCAGCACTCTGCGCAGAGAGGCAAGGTAACGCTGCCTCTTCTCAGCCGCGCACTCGGGGTCCAGGCTAATTGCATCAAATGTCCCCTTGTCCACACAAAGGTCAAATGCCAGAAGCTCTTCCGATGGATTCAAAAAGTCCTCCACCTACAAAACAAGTCAGCACATTACAAGCAGAACGTGACTGCCTTCTACCAGATGGCGGCAAAAAAGCAAAACACAGGCAAAGGAGAGACCTTTAAATCAGTAAAAGGGCATCATCAACCATACATGGGGAGGTCATGATCCAACAAGTGGGAGACCAGCTGCCAGAAAGGGTACATCATCCATGAACAAGTGAGATGCTGTCCACCAACACGCGGCATGGCATTCCACTAACACGGGGCATGGCATTCCACCAACCTGGGGCACGTCATTCCACCAACACGGGGCACACCATTCCACCAACACGGGGCACACCATTCCACCAACACGGGGCACACCATTTCACCAACATGGGGCACACCATTTCACCAACATGGGGCATGAACAAGTGGGTCGCTGTCCACCAACACAAGGTATATCATTCACACACGAGGCACATCCTCCACCAACACAAGGCACATCCTCCACCAACATGAGTGTTAAAGCAGAACTCCATCCTTGGGTGCTTTTTGCCAACTCTTGACCCTAAACATTATTTCATGCTTTCTTGGATTGTAAACTTTACTTTTCTGACAAGGCGACTTCTACTGAAGCCCCCCTGCAGATCCACCTCCTTTTTGCTGTTCCCTTTATGGCTTGTTCGTGGGCAATGTCCCTCCGCCAAAGAGCGTGTTGGGGAGTGTCTGGTGGCAGCAACAGGTGTACTATTTGGCTACACCATGCTGTAGCCTTTTTGCGCATTAGTAGCCAAAAGCCCATATATGATGGCCATTTGGATACCAATGCCTTTTATAAGTCCTGCATCCCGTCCTTGTTTTGTAGCCGGTATGCACTGGCCACATGGGACGAGCAAAAGGGTTGTTCTGCCTGGGTAGGATTTGGACATTTCATACAGGCTCCTTTAGTGCGACTGCTGTCGAGGTCAGGCTGCATGAGGGTCTACCAGACACCTAAATTCAAATCTGTGTGGGTATGCGTGTGTGTCTGGAAGCTTGGCTGTGTGCTTTGATGGGCTGGTTACCAAATCTTCGAATGGTGCACAACTGTGGATTGGTGGGCAGGAGTACAACTGCACTGGTGTGTGCCCACAACAAGAGAGCCCTGAACTTTTAAAAGGAGGACATTTGGGAAATGGACTTGGGAAGACTGCTGGCAAGATGAGCTGCTCCAGAAGATCATGGACCCTGCTGTCCTGGCTGGGCTCGATCCTTTTGGTGATGCCTCAGTCTTTCTCTGTTGGACGAATCTCTTGCCGAGATCCTGATCTGCTGCTCTCCAGCGTTGCCTGCTGAAGCACCATGCCTGCATCATTTGTATTTGTATTATTTGTAACGCGCACCGTCAAGCCCGGAGGCATCAGGGCGCAACTTAGACATGGTTACATAACGAGCATACATGTATTCAAACTTTAGATACAGTGCAAAAGTATTCAGAGCATACAACAATATACATCATTTACAAAGTAGAGATTAGAGCAGCGCTTTACTGGGACAGGGCTCCCAGGTACATAAGAAATCCAAGTTTCAAGGCTGATTGAAGAGCCAGGCTTTCATTTTGGACTTGAAGGCACTAAAATATTCTTCTGATCTGATCTGATGGGGAGGGAGGAGGGCATTCCAAAGCTTGGAAGCTAGGGTGGGGAAGCTTAATCCACCCGCTTTTTGTAGTTTGAACCTAGGGATGGTTAGACAGTGGGTCTGGGCGGTTCTTTGCGGGCGGGTAGGCGCGTGGCGGGATAGCCGGCTGCAGAGATACGGGTGGGCTTGGTTGGCTAGGCATTTGTGGGTGAGGCCTAAGGATTTCAGTGCAATTCTCTGTTTGACAGGTAGCCAGTGTAGATTGGATCGAGATTCCGAGATGTGGTGGTTTCGCGTGATGTTTAGAGCCGCTCTAATGGCATTGTTCTGGGAGATTTGCAATTCGTTCAGATTCTCTTGGCTGGTTCCTAGGTAGAGGGCGCTACCCTAGTCAATTTTGGCCATGATGAGGGTTCTGGCCAGTGTGACCGTGTTTGGGTTGGACAGAAATGGCCTACAGGCTGCAATGAGTTTGCAGGGGTATGCAGAGGCCGGTCTGACTGCATTTGTTTGTCGGGATAGGGTGGCGTCAAGGTAAACGCCTAAGGTTTTAGTGTCTTTCGAGACTTGGATGGTGTTGCCATCGATGATAAACGATTGGTGAGACGGCTCAAGTTTACTAAGGCGTTGCGTGGTGCCCAAGATGAGGAGCTCAGTCTCGTCATTGTTAAGGCATAACTGGTGTTGTGCCATCCAAGTTTGGATGACCAGGTAGACGTCATTCAGGGCCTTAGTGTCAGCCAAGTAGTCTCCAGTGATGGGAATAAGTATCTGGGTGTCGTCAGCGTAATTCGTATAAGAGATACCCAGATAATCAAGTACATCAAAGAGCGGTTTTGTAAAAACATTATAGAGTGTTGGCGACACGCAAGAGCCCTGGGGGACGCCGCAGTGAATAGGGGAAGGATCTGCAGCTGCAGATTGAGAATGATGTGATCCAGGCCGTAGCTGACGGAGAGAAATGGGCGGCAGAGTGAAGATGCTTGCATAAGATATGGTGATTGACCAAATCGAATGCCGCAGAGAGGTCGAGTAGAAGTAACAGGGCCAGTTTGCCGTTATCCTTTAGAACTTCAATTTGAGTTTTTAAGTCTAGTAGAGCTGTCTCTGTCCCGTGTCTGGGGCGGAAGCCAGATTGTCTAGGACCTAGAAGATTATTGGCTTCCAAGTACTCTTGGATTTGCAGGTATGCTGCGCGGTCTAGGATTTTTAGCAAGAACGAGACAGTAGTAATAGGTCGGTAGTTGGTAGGTATGCTCGGGTCAAGGGAGGGTTTTTTGAGCAGGGGGATCACCCATGCGTCCTTAAGGTTGTCAGGGACAGTTCCTGTTTTGAAGGAAGCATTAATGAAGGATATGATAAATGGGGCCAAATCGTGGGCCGATTCCTTAATGATTGGGGCAGGGCAGGGATCGCCCTGGCAGTTGGATGGTTTGATCCTCAGGATAATGTTTTCCACCTCCGCAGTGGTGAGCGGTGAGAAGGCAAATCGTTTGAGATTGGGCAAGTCAGGGGAGAGGGCCCCAGCTGGGGTAGGAGGGCGATTGTCCAGTTTCAGGCTGTCTTGTTTAGCTATGAATTTAGATTGAAGCGTGGTGATTTTGTTCAGTAACGCTACCTGAATCTTAGCACACCATTTGCTATCTTTAATGCAGATGTCGGGGGGGATTTAGGGGGGAGGAGTAACGGGACTTTCGAGCTCTTTTAGGATCTTAAAGAGTTCCTTAGAATTGGAGTCAGCTTGCAGGATACGATTATTGAGGGACTCTTTTTCACCTCTATGACGGCTGCTTTGTAGGTGAGCGATGCCAAGAAGAAACCGTCTTTGTGCGCGTCAGAAGGGTGACTTTTCCAACGATTTTCAGCACAGCGTTTGGTTTTGCGGAGTACTCTTAACTGTGGTGTGAACCAAGAGTTAAGGTGTGCCCGTGGTTTGGCCTTCCTCAGTTTGATGGGGGCAATAAAGTCTATAGCTGTGAGCATGCTGCAGTTATAGATGTCAGCTAGAGTGGTGGGGTCATTGCAGGAGTCAGTGGCCGCTTTAAGCGAGGGGAGTAGCAGAGGGAGAAGTTTCTCCTTGGTTATGTCCTTTTTGTTTCTGGTCAGGAGAGCAGGCGCTATCAAGGTCGGGATATGGGGGAAGCTTCAATATTAAAAGTGATGATGTGGTGGTCTGACCATAAGCAAGGGGTATTGGCCAGGACATTGACATTGCAGTTAGAGATGGCTAACCAGTCAAGGATCCTGCCTTTGTAATGCGTGGGCACTTGGATGTGCAAGGTGAAGCCAGAGTTAGAAGGGCGTTTTCCAAGTCTAGTGCAATAGGATCTTTGGGGTCGCCAAGTCCTAGGTTAAGGTCTCCAAGGATGATAATTTGTGAGTTAGTTTTTACATTGTCAAGGAGGAGGGTAGAGATTTCACCGACAAAGGAGGGTGCGGGGCCTGGGGGCCTGTAGATTAGGTGGAGGGTGGCTGTTTGATTAGGTGTTAGTGCGAGTTTGACCGATAGTAGTTCAGCGGACTCGAGTTTAGTGTTGGTCGATACTCTTAAATCCAGAGTGGTTTTGTGGATGATGGCTAGGCCACCACCTCTGGTGTGGGAGGCAGAGGTGCGGTCACATCTCATGATGCCGAAGCCGGGTGGTAGGGCAAGGGATAAGGAAGGACCGGATGCAGCATGAAGCCAGGTTTCAGCTATGGCAATGAAGTCGAGATCTGAAGTTGTTATGAGGTCTGCTATATCTAGAACGTGCGCTGGGAGGGATCTGGCGTTGATGAGGGCGCCCTTGATAATCGGCAATTTCGCCTCTGTAGAGGGGAGTTTGCTATTGGTGGGTGCAATGCGTGAGTACGGTGGTGTGTGTAGTGTTTGCTTGGGGAGATTACTGCGAGTGGGGCGTATGCGGAATCTGGTGCCTAATCTTTTGTTTCTAAGAGATAAGGAATACGGTTGATTCAGAGTGGGTTTACTAGCGAAGTGTTCCAGCCAGAGGGCTGGGTCGTTGAAGTATGGGTTAGTGTCAGAGTTAGGGTGCTGGATGCCTAAGGTGGGTGTCATAGGGTCCATTGTGGGGGTCGCCATGCGCAGGGTCGGGGGACAAGGCTTGGGAGAGATGAGGTGAGTGATGGCTGAAGGTGTGTCGGCCGTATGTGTAGCTGGGTGATAATTGCTGCTTCAACGGGCAGAATGTGGTACAGTATAAGGAGCGCCCTAAAGAGCATGGTGGATGTGCACCTGGGGGGGAGATGCGTCGCAGCAATAGGCGTGTTGGTAGGGCAGTGCAGAGTCAACAATAGGCCGGTTCGATTTTAGCTAGGGCGGTGCAAAATCAGCAGTAGGCAGGTTCGAATTTTACTAGAGCAGTGCAAAATCAAAAGTAGGCAGGTTCGAATTTAACTAGGGAAATACACAATCAGCAGTAGGCAAGTTTACTTTTAGCTATGGCAGTGTAAAATGAACAGTAGGCAGGTTCGAATTTAACTAGGGCAATACACAATCAGCAGTGGGCAAGTGTGCTATTAGCTATGGCAGTGCACAGTCAACAGTGTGCAGGTTCACTTTGGTTGAGGCAGTGTAAAGTCAGCAGTGGACAGGTACGATTTAGCTAGGGCAAAACACAGTCAATGGTAGGCAAGATCACATTCAGGTAACGAGTTGCAGAATGCTTCAGAATAAAGGGGGACACCGATTAGGAAGTGGTCGGAACAGTGCGTGTATGGTAGACATTAGGTGATGTGGAGGTTCACGTACCTCGTGAGTGGGGGTTTAAAGGGAGCATACGCGCGTCAATTGCATGACATAGGTGAGTAGTTCTGTGGCGGAAGATTGTAATTGAGTACGCAGGTCGACAGCTCTGAGTACCGGATGAGCAGTAGTGTGTCTTGCAAAGATGCAGTGCCTCGGTGTAAGGGTGGCAAGGAAGGTTTTAAATGTTACCTCATACAGGTGGTCCGGACCAGCACAGGCAGTCGAACGGCATCGAACAGGCATGTAGCAGGCAGTAGCCAAGATTCAGTGTGCCTTGGAGAATGTACCCAAGCTCTGGGTAGTCTTGAAGACAAGTAGTTCGGGGAGTGATGGTGCTTGGGCAGAGTTTCTGGCCTCTGCCTCGGTCAGCTCCGGCACAGGCTCGAGACAGGCGCTTTTGTCCAGCGCCTTCGTCCGGGAGCCGGCTCACGCCTGCCGGCATTCTGATTGGTGCAGAAGGTGGAGGTGAGCACCAATCCGGCGCCAGGGGCGGGTGCTGAGGTCTTGGCAAGTCAGGTGGACCTGATGCATTATAGGGCGGCCATATTGGACTGGCCATGTGCTCACCTTCAGCTTTGCCTGCTGGAGCACCATGTCTGTAGCCTCTGAAGCTTCCCTGTATTGTACCATGTTCTTACCTTCACGTTGCATGCATGCTGTGAGCACCAGGCACGCAGCCTCTAGAGCCTTCCTATCCACTTATCATTCACCAGACCAAAGGAGAGCCCATCTTCTGCCTAGCTGGAACCCGAGTGGCTTGCTGCTACTATGCCTTGACTTTGCTCCGTCGAACACTGTATTGCCTCCTGAAGCTATTCTTCAAAAGGCACGTTCCTGCTGCTTGGCGGGTCACCTCCCCTGAGCCACCTATGCCCCATTTCCTCAGTCCTCCTCGAACATCCTGGGTGCGGTTGTTCTTGAGGATTTCCCCTTCATTGTGCAACATCTGCAGAGGGATATTCGTCTGGCTCCTATTCTAGTACTGACACCACCAGGAATTTACCATTTATCACAAGAGACATGAACCAGCATATAGCCATACACAAATCTGAACTTGAAACTTAATTCTGCACCCACCCTTCCTCGTCCATTTCTGCTGCAGTGTTTGGCAAGATTGTATGCAGTACCCTGTGGGAGACTACACCAGCCTCGTCCTCTTGGCCTCGTCCTCCTTTTACCCCTGCACTTGCGCCGGTCTGAATGACACCTGGCCTAGTAGGATCGTTGTCTGTCTTCCCCTTGTTCCCCCCTCCCTGCCTCGTCGCGCCTTGAAACACTTGTGTATAGGCGCGTTACAAATGCCATATCAGGTAACCCAACCTTTGGTATAAGTCTGTACTACACAAGTTGGTAGAGTGCCTGAGCAGCCAGGCTTATCTCAAGAGGGGTCAGTGTGAGCTGTAGGGTTGCAACACAGAGTTTCACAGTGGCAAGTATTCAAATAATACTTAAACTCAAGGTTTCTTGATTGAAATAATTATTTATTAATTTAACAGTCAGTTTTAAAATAAGCCTTCTCTAGAAGGGAGCAGCATGCAACACTTAAATACACTTCAAAAATGCACTCCTTCAGTTCAGTAAAGTAAGTAGATACCCTTTTGGGGTGGCACACAGACACTTCCTACACCCCAGGTGACACCAATTGCTAGGACACTGGACATTAATATATCACTTTTCACACTTAAATGGTAATACTGAAGTTGTGGACGAAAAAGGAAAAGATTAGGGAAGGAAACAATGGTTAAAACGTTTCTAACACAGTTAAGCACTTTCGAACCCCCCATGCAATGCAAGTTAACCCTTTCCCAGCTACACAAGTAAGGTATGTATGACTTTTTGGAGGGACAGTTCAACCCATAGTCAGAGTTTAAGAAGAGTCTTCAGGGTTCCAGAACAGCCAAGTCTAGAGGAGCTGAGGCACTTCTTGAAGATTAGCACACAATTCTTGCACAATGTTAAACAGAGTTTTGTTGTAAAAAGAAATCACTGTTGAGCCACAAGCTGGGAGACTTGTGAAGGGCAAAGCTGTAAGCAACTCTGCAAAGGGCAGCAAATGCAACTCTCCAATGAGAGCAAGCAAGCTACACCACAAGAGGTAAGTACCCCTTAGTTCACAGTACCTGGAGTCTGAAGAAATGGTTCCTGCTGGCTTCTGTTCCCGTTGTAGTCCTGCAGATCCTGTTGTTCCTGGGCCTCAGTCATGGGGACAAGAGGGAGGACATCTGGGGACTCCTGCACTATGATTCAAAGGTCGGCGGCAGCAATGGGCGCGATTCAGATCAGCAGCACTTCGTGGTTTCAGCTACTCGCAAATAGCACCACGGCGGTTCTTGGACACCTTGTGGACTTTCCTTGCTTCTGGGGTCCAGCACTCTGTTGAGGTGGCTCAGGCTTGGGCAGTCCTGCTTCGAGGAAGTCCGGAGGATCTTCCTGGAGCTTGGGTATGGCTTAAAGGCGATGCACTCAATTCTGGTGTTCCTGTCCCCTGGCACTCTGTACCTGCAGCAGCAAATAAGTACAGCCAGCAGAGAGAGGGGTTCCAGTAGAGTACGTCTTGTGGCGGATTGGTTCTTTCCGTGCTTTTCTAGTCGATTAGAAATTCGGAGCTTCAACACTGCAGCAGTGCTTCACCTGGCAAACCAACAGTCCAGGAGTTGCAGCAAGCTTCTTCTTCGGTGTCTTCTTCAGTTCCTTCGTCCAGTGGTCGACTCTGCCTTCCTTGCAAAAGACATCGCCTTTTATACAAGTTTCTCCCATTCATTCACAGCCTAGCTATCACTCACACAGCAGGGAGGCTGTCCTCCAAGGACATCCATCCATCCAATCACCTTTGGGTGCTTTCCTCTAACCAAGGAGACTAAGCACAGGGAGTTTCGGGAACCTCTCTCGCTTCCTGCCCTGTCAGACACACTGGAGCCAGAGGCGGGCTTCACCAGTGAATCCCACCAAAGACAAAATGAACAAAAGGGACCAAACCTGGTTTGGTGCGCAGAGTAAATATCAAGAAGGACCTTTCCAATAAGAAATGGCAAAAAAAAAAAAAAAAGACCAGGGCCATTTTGACAAAATGGGCTCCCATGGGTGCAGTACTGCAGCTGCGAGGGCAGCCTGCGTTAAAACGCACAATGGTAGGAAAAAGTAAACCACTGCCACCAGCCTTTAATTTTAGAAAGGGTAACATCAAAATGCTAAACTAGCATTTGAAACTAGACACAGGGGATACTGAGTAACCCCTCCAGCACTCTATGTAAGATGGTGTGTGCTGGGTCTACAAAGAGAAAAAAGTCAATTTCACTTCACTGCTCTTAGAAACAGTAGTTTATCCTAGAGAAGGTATTTAAACCTTAGCAGAAATCCAAAGGATTTCTCTGTGATATTGCACTGAGGGTGCTGTGTGTCAAAATAATGATGCCTATGGAGTTTGTCAGACTCCAAAACCAAGAGAAACACAGGGTTCAAATCAAATAAAAATACATGAGAGAGTGGGAAAAAGGTCTCACTCTCTCCAGGATGAAAAGTCCTAAAGTCCACCAAAAGAGCTGGGCGTCTCCAAGGTAGAAGGGAATTGGCACAGACATGAGACATCTCCCTAACATGCAGCCATCAACTTCAAGTTGTGTCTCATGTGCGACTGCTTTAAGGAATTGATGGTGGCAACAGTAAAGACAGACACAAGCGATCACAGTTCAAGGGTGTTTATTAAACTGTATAAACGGGTGAGAAAAACTCATCTAAACCTAAATCTAAGATGGGAGCAACCTACGACCATCAAATAATAAGGCAGTCCTATGGCGTTGTGTCAAATAAAAAGGGCCTATACTAACGAAAAAACAATTGCCAATCCTTACTGATAAATTACAAAAGAGTGTGGGATAATGTTCATCAGAAAAGAAAGAAGTGTTCTCAAAATGATAAGCCAGTCTGTCATGGCTGGGGTCTCCCTTCCCCAAGCACAGGACAAGGTGGGACTCCTGAGCATAGCAGCCTCCTGGGCCTCTCCAGCACGAGGTTCACAATTCCATTCAACTATACCAGGACCTTCAGAGGCTAAGTCTCTTTTCTGCAGTCTTTTCCCTTAGCTGGCCTGCTGGATCAAAACAACAAACAAAAGTTCCTCCGTTGATCTTACACATTGGGCGATTACCCTTCGCCCCCTTGGATCTACCTCTGACAGGCTCTGATCCTTCTTGCAACGTGGGCCTTCCTCACTCTGGCTCACAACGCCCTTTCACTCATAATATCGACACAATGTTCTCAAGTCTATCATGCTTCAACCCGATTCGCAGACATCCCTCAACCGGGTTTACATTTGCCAATTTCACAGTTCACTCTGCTTTATCACAATGCAGGATTCACCTCTCTTAGCTTTTCCCTTGGTTCACATAGCCATCTTTAGCACAGTGCATGAGTTTCTAACACAGTTCATGATTTGCTTCATCTCATCAGAAAGCAGGGTTTCCCTTTCTCTTGGCATCCCTCCGTCGGGTTCACACTTGCCTTAGGTCACAATTTTATCAGAAAGCGAGGGGGTGCTCACCCCCTAGCTTTCTCTCAGCAATGGGTCAGAGACTTTCAATTATACAAGGGGTTTGACGTGACCCTTATAGGACCACTCGGACACCTCACACCGCCCTCTCCTAGGGCCTTCTGGTACTTGTAGTTTCAATACAATAAAAGTGGCCAGCCAGAGTCCTTTGAATGAGCCCTCCTGTGGCGCCTGCCCACTCCGCAGCTGGCTCTTCTCTGGGCTTTCCCAAAAGTTCAAACACACAAGTTTTTTGTTCAAAAGTTATTCGCGTGCACATAATGTTGCCGATGGCAACCTTGGGCTCTACACAGTTTGGTTTTCTATCAGCTTTCTCCGACTCACTGGCTGTGCTGAACCCGTTGGCTTATTTTACTTCTGCAGTCAAGGACGGTACCATGTAGCCAGCGTGCCTCCCCTCTTGTGTTATCAATACGCGAGGCCCTCTTGCACCAATGACACCTGCCACACCACTCGCCAGCTGTACTTCCAGATTGTGTAATTCGTAATTCCCTTTTCGGAGCCTTTGCAGGTCTGAGTTGAAAAGGGAAAGGGCACTTCCCTCATCGTCGTCCTTTCTGGTCTCGCCACCTTTCTCCTTTGCTTGAACTGCCGGTCCAGGATAGGTGCTTCCTCGTGTGTTCGGCCTGGCTCGTCGTGTGCTTTCATGCTCTGCCTTTTATCCCTGTGGGGAAGGGCAGTCAGGGGGGTGTAATTAGTGTCAATTGACTGACTCTGCCTGACCTTTGTGTCGGGACATGTCAGGTAAACGGCTCTGGGGTTAGTCCGTTGTCTGTCATGGTGTAAGAAAGCATTCGTATTGGAAAGGGGGGTAAGTTAGAGAATTGAAATATCCTACGGGGTACGAAGGTGAAAAGGAGCTATAAGGAAGGGGGTGGTGGGTTAGCTCGGAAAGGTAAGATTTGTAGGGTTGGTGAAATTAATAGGGGGACTGTGGGAACGGTAATGTTCTGTCAAGGCAGACTGGGAGTTTGGGAAATAATAATCAGTGAACGTGGAGAGAAATGGAGAGAAATATCTGTACGTGTTCAGGTAGGAAACAGGAAAGCAGGGATTCGGCAAAGTGTGGTTTTCGAGTGCAACAGGGTGTCTAACGGATTTACCAGATGTGGAGGTGGTCTTGGATTCTGGTAAAGGCAGTTCATTGGGTGGAAGGCAGGTAGATGCTATACAGCCTACAAAAGCCTCAGGGACCTTGCCCCTCTTTCCTTCTTCCAAGTTATAATACCGCGTCTCACCTGGGATATTCCCCCGAGCACAACCCCGGGCTCCCCTACCCAAGTGATCCTCCCTCGCTCGCTCGCTCGTCTGCCCCCAGGGTTGGGATCTGAGAGCGCCAGCCCTTCCCTGGCCGCCTGAATAAGGGATTCTTGAGGTCTGCTTGGGAGAACACCCTCAGGTTTCTCACACTGCAGAGTGCTTTCCAAGCCCCCCTCCGAACCCTCAATGGCGACCAGAATGCTGCCTGCGACCTTCAACTTCACTCGGCAGTCATCCTTCTCTGGGCCTCTGGTTCCAGAACAGGGGTGTGCGGTTCTTCTGGTTGTGTGTATGCATGGGGTGGGGGTGGTGTATGCATGGGGTGGGGGTGGTAATGGGGGTAGCCTTAAATCTCCAGATTGATGATTTCTGCCTCTCTTACACCTATTGACTTTAAGAAGAAAATACCTTTCTGCCATAAGTACGGTAGAATTATTGGGTATGTAGTCTTAAACTCTCTGGACAAACTTTCTGAAGCTCATGAAAGTAACTAACTTACCTGTAAAAGGCCGCAGCCCCTTTCGGGTTCTGGCGTTTCCAGCGGAATCCTGGTTTTTCTAAAGTATTCCTGTGATTTTAATATGACGCCGTTTTAGGTGAAATCTCTGCAATCCTCTCCCAACGTAGCCAATAAAGGATTTACAAGGCACGCACATGGCCCGGTTTGTTCCCATATATTTCAGGGATGGACATGCTCCTTTCTAGGCCCAATAGTCCATATACTATATTTTATACATAGATTGTGATGGTCTGCTGGAGTATTCCATCATTACAACTGCCTCCTAGTGATCCATACAAAGTGTATAGTAGTGCACCAAACCTTGGCAGTTTTTATTCCCAGGTGTTACACCTCGGAAGCCATGCCGGGCCTCTCCAGCTCACAAGGTATACGTAGGTAGCAGACTCACGTCTGCTAGACTCAGTAAAGGCAGAATTCTGGCTGTTCGACTTGGCAGATAGCGCTTCTCCGCTCCTTTCCTACGGCGTTGGAGGCTCTCATGGAGACTGCGTACAGCGGCTGCTTGTTCCTACATTTCCCATAGTCCTCGGATTATCACCTGAACAGCGCCTTCAATGACGGATTAGACCCTCGACTTGCGCATGAACTGAAACCAGCTTTTCTTATCCGGAATGCCTTGCTTACTGTTTTGTCTGCCTTGAACAGATGTGAACTGAACCAGCTTTTCTTACACGGTCTGCCCTTGCATAACGTTCTGTCTGCTTGAATTACATGTGAACCGAAATCTGCTTTTCTACCGTTTTGTCTGCTCTGATTATACAGAACCAAAACAGGCTTTTCGGTTCAGAAGGGTACCCAAGTAACCAGTGCAGTAACAGACAGGAGATCAGCAGGGGAGAGGAAGAGAGAAGGCCGAAGCAAATAGCAAAGTCTTGAGCTGCTTCCGGAACCGGAGATGGTTAAGCTCAAGTTTCAGAGAGGCAGGGAGGCTGTTCCTGAGGGAAGCCCCAACCGAAGAGAGATCTGCCCCCAGCTCATTACTTGGAAAAGCGACTGACCCTCAAGGAGTTGGAAGAGGAGGAGCAAAGAGCTTGAGTAGGAAGATACTTCAGGAGAGCAAGCTGGAGATCTTTTAGACCCAAGCCCCAGAAGGCCTTGTGGATAATGCAAAGGGTCTTGAACTTGATCCTTGCAGCCACTGGGAGCCAATGGAGAGATGACAGTGCTGGAGAGATGATCCCTGGGCTTGAGGCCAAGGACAAGTCTTGCAGTCCTGTACTGGATGAGTTACAGAGGATGAATACAAGAGGCCGGCAGATTTAGTTACAGTAGTCCAGCCGAGAGGGAACCAGAGCTCTGGAGACGGTGAGCTTCTGGGGGAAGGGGAGAAAATAGAGAATACCTCTGAGGAGGTGCAGCTGGTAGTGTGACTTCTTACAGATGTCAGAGATGTGAGGAGAGAAGGAGCGTGTCAGTCGAAGATGACACCAAAGTTTTTAGCCTCACAAGTGGGAGCAGGAAGAGGGCCAAGAGAGGCCGGCCAGAGAGTGGAGGGAAAGGGGCGGTGCAGGTGTGCCTTAGAGGAGGATCTCAGTCTTGCTGGCGTTCAGGCAAAGATCATTGGCGGCTGTTAGGCAGAAACCTGTGCAGTTCCCTCTGGGACCACTGCAAAAGATTTAAGACTACAGGTGTTTGGCAGTAAACCCACTTGGTAGCAGTCTGTACCACACAGATTCACTTGGTAGCTATGGCTGAGCAGTCAGACTTCCCTCAAGAGTTAGGCAGTATACAGAGTATTCACAATAGGTCAAGAGCACACAATAGAACAAGTGAACACCGACCAGGGCTTGGTGTAAAAGAGATATAATTATTTATTTAAAACCACATCTAGAAAAACACACAGGCACTAATCGTAAGCATTTCAAAAACACGGTCACTAAAAGATATACACTCCCTTAAAAGAATATTAGACAAGTCTTAAGTAAAGCCCCACTTATTTTCAGACAGCGGTGAGCGCTTGACGTAGATGGCACTCCAATAGTTCGTTTTAAAAAGGGAGACAAAAGCAGAGAACAAATTGAAACAGATCCCAACACTTTTACAAGAACAGAACAAGAGGGGAAGGCAAAGTAAAACCGTGAATTCAGAGTCAGTAGGCCGGATCCGCTTTAAGAGGATCGAAACGAAATGTGTCCAAGATCACACGGTTTCAGTGCACAAAAGTCTTGTAATGGTTCAAAAAGGAGTTGGATCAGAGAAAGGGACCAGTTAGAGGGTCAAGGCGGCCAGCCAAGTCCAGAAGGTTGAGTTATTACCTTGTTGCAATCTTTAGAAAGGGAGGCCTGGCGGACACGGTACCTTAAAGTGGTGAGAACGCTCCAGCGGGGGCAGTTGTTCCTGGCAGAGAATGCAAGTCGGTGCTTCGTCCGGGGGAAGAGAGGATCTCGTTGTGGAGGAAGACAGGAGTCCGTTGCACTGCCAGGGAAGAAACCAGCCGCAGAGTTTCTCAGGTACAAGGAGCGGTCCGGTGATTTGCGGTTCAGTGGTGAGTGGCTATCCAGCTGCCGGGGTGCTTGGCACGGGCAGTTCGACCACAAACCGGGCTGTGGTGCGATGAAAGAAAGGTAAACTGGTTGTGCCCACCAGTCAGGGGAAGAAGCCTCTCCAGCCGGGAGATCTTCCCTGTCGTTGGGAAGTGGTGAGTCGGTTCTGCAGGGCTCCACCGGTGGTGTTGTCGTGGTAGGTCGGCTCAGCTTCTCCCTCGTCGGATTCTCAGGTCTTGTGGCAACTTCTGAAGTTCCAGTCCCCAAAGCCCTGCTTTTATGCAGAAAACCCCCATTCACTCAGCCTAGCTGTCACTCAAACATGCTAAGTGGTGAGCCAAATCACACAAGGGTGCGACTTGAGTTACCAAAGTAACTCAGTCCAGGGTGCCTAAACGCTACCCAGACAGAGTGGCACCACTTTTGGAGGCTTCTGTGGAGAAGCCTGCCAAAAAGTGGAACAAAGGGCTCGACTTGGGTTGGAGTCACAGAAGAGAACACAAACGCCATTTTAGAATCGAGTCTTGGCAAAAAATACCAACCGGAGAATTAATATTAATTAAATAAACCGGCGGTATGTTCGAGGCTATGAGAATTAAATAATTAAAGTTGGTAGCTTCGAACAATGGGAAAATCCCATAGGGAAATATTTGCGGTCGAATATAAAAATTAGTTTCCACTGCCACCAGCCAAAACTCGATCAGGGGGGACGGAGACGTGCCCCCTCGACTAACAGACCCCGGGGCAATCGAATTGCCCCGACCAGTACGTCCACAATATGATGGTTTGTACTGGTTTCTGTTAATAATTTGGGACTAGTAAAGCCAATGGTGATTTTACATGCCCTGGGAGACAGTAGCCAGTCCCAGGGTATGGAGTATATGGTCGGGTGTCACTATGACACCCCTGTGTCACTGCACTGAGGGTGCTGTGTAACACACATAGGAAACACACATGAGACCCTATGGAGTAAAGGACCCATAGCCCATAAAACACATTACCAGTCAAAGGAATACCATAAATCATGTCCAAGAGTGGGAGAAAAAGAGTCTCACTCTTGGCAGGAGGAAAAAACAAACTCCAGAAATCCAGCAAAGCTGCTGGGGGACTCACTAGGTTAGGAAATTCAGCCTAAAGAGAGAATTCTCCCTAACAGCGGCACACCACTCTTGGATAGCAGACAGACAATCCAGGATGAGAGAAGGAGATGAGGCGGCAGAGGGGAGCCTAAAGGTGAGCTGGGTGTCGTCCGCATAGCTGTCATGCATCCATTCTCCTGGAGGGTGTGGAAGCAGTGGAAACTAGGCTGACGTTAGGTATTCCTTCACGTGTTTTCCACAAGGGTGTGGTGACGGTCAAGTCTTTCTTCCCACGGGGATATGTATTCTCTCCTTTCCCAGCATGCCTTGCATTGCAACCTGATAGCTCCCACTACTGTTTTGGTCTAAACGCTTACGTTTTCTCTCTACGCTACCCCGCGCCCAGTTTGGTACTGCATTTTCGTTCGATTCTCTATCCGCACCTCTGCGGTGCTCTTCCTGCCTTTCTTTCCTCTCCCACTATCTGCTTCGGCGTCCTTGCCTCTGTAGCCCTGCCCCCCGGCTCTGGGTCTAGGAGTCACACCTTCTATCTTCACTTACCGCTAACTGAAGCTTCTCTCCGCTCCCCGAGCCGCAACTCTACTCTTCTGGTCACCACAGCCTGCATTCTAAATATTTGTTACCGCAGCCTCACCTGTCAGACGGAGAAGTCACTTCAAACTCTTGTGGGCTCTCGCCCTGCTCTATCCCAACCGGATTGCTCGACAAGGGACCACGACAATCTGGAGTTATTCGCCTTGATACGTGTCAGCATGCATCCATCCGAACTGCAAGGTATTACACCAACTTCACGCATCTCGCCTTGGAGGTTTTTTTTCTGCATCCGCTTTTTCCCCTCATGTGCCTGCTCGGGGGATGGGGTCCAAGGGTACAGCCTTTGAGCCATCACTGGCATCCCTCTGAGGCAGGCTCACTACACGAAAGAAGAGGAAGGATACATGCCAGGAGAAGGATTGTTCATACCGACAATGTCCACACTTCTACGACTCAGACTCAAGTCAATCAGGTGAGGAGGCAACATTAAGCTGTGGGTCGGAGGGTAGTGATCTCGATATTGACAATAGCACTGAAAGTTGGGGTAGAGAGCAGCAATGCAGTGGGCAAGAAGTGCCAAGTATTGGTTGAACAGTCAGGGAGAGAGGTTAGACTCCTGGGGGAACACCACAGGAAGAGATAGAAAAGAGGAGAGGAAGCACCCAAGTTGGACCTGGGAGGGTGGATCAGAGAGGAATGAAGTCAGCCACACCAGGGCCTGACCGGTGATACCCAGATTATCTCGGAGACGGTGGAGCAGGATGGCATGGTTGACCGTGTCAAAGGCAGATGAGAGATCAAGTAAGATGAGGACACAGGGGGTGTTGGAATTAAGGTTAGAGAGCAGGTCTTTGAATCCTCTCAGAGCACCGAGTCTATAGGTCAGAAATCAGCACGACGACACGAAATGTAACAATAATTAGGCTGAAGGCGAAAGGACCGCAATCCAAAAAGCCACTGGAGTACTCCAGGAATTCAGAAGGGAGACCAATCCAATCCATAAAAGACTCAAATAAAACAAAAGGAGATTGAAAACCAGGCAAAAAACAAAATCCAAGAGAACAAGGCAAACGTTTAGAGTGCAAAATACAACTGAATTAACAGAGAGAGATCCAAAGTCAGGATGTGGGTACATTATTAGTAGGCACACAGCGTAATCAGAAGTACAGGGGGTTATTCAAAAGCAACTAGTTAGGCAGACCAGAGAGTCGGTGCACAGTAGAACAGGATAGGAGAAGAGCACCAATCAACCGCATGCTGCAGAAAGGGAGAGCACAAATACAAGGAGTGAAAAGGAGCTGAGCTAATCACAAAGCAGACAACAGAACCTGGAAAACTCAGGCTGTAGAGCGTCGTCCCACGGGAGCTGGCACGTCATGTAGGGTCAGCAACTCTCAGTCTACTGCAATGTAACCTAGTGTTTCTGCCGGCCACGTGGCAGTCACGTCTCGTGACATAGGTGTTGCACGTCATGACGCAGTAGCACTACAGCGTGATAGGACTTGAAAGCCTCGCCATTCTGAGCTGCAATGGCATTTGCCGATAACCACGGCGTCGGCAGGGCACCATGACACAAGCTAGGATATTTTTAGGCCCACCAGATGAAACTAAAATCTGCACCCAAGATCCAGAAGAGCTCTGCACTTGGAAAAGGAACCAACACTGGGAATCCCAGCTCACAAAATCCCCAAAAGGTACAAAATTGGACTAAAGCCTTTTTTTTTAACAAGCGGGTTAATACATATACAGCCAACCAGTAAAGAACAGGCAGGAAGGCAGAGAGAAAATGGTGCAAATGTGGCTCGTGTGGACATACAAGCCTGTAAAATTCACTCCAGTAGATATCAGAAGATGATAGGTCAAAATAAAGTCAGCTTCATTTACAAATTGCCCAGTCACATGACAAGTCAGAAGAGACCTTTGAACTTAAGAGTTACCCAAACTTGGCATCAAAGTTCTTCACATACTTTAGCCCCATCAGTGGAACTGCGGACGAAACACGTACCCAAGAAGAAACATCTGCTTTACCAACTATCACTTGTGCAGCACGTTGCTCAGTATTCTACGCCTTTTTCACATCCAACCAAGAACTTCCCTACCTTTAAGGTTCTTTTGTGAGCCGGGTTACTTCTTGCCCGACTTTCATGGTGTCCAAACCATTTTTCCCCGAAACTAAGTTTCATCCAAATCCCACAAGGATGAGGCTCATTTGTCGCATTGTTGGGACATTCTTGATCACCAAGGTGCCTCCTCCTCTCCGGAGGTCAGTATCCCAAACCATGCAGCAGTACTGGCGCCCATTGTGGCAGTGTACATTAATACAGTGGTTATACAAGTTGAAGCTATTTTGGCTCACATGAAGTCTTATTTCCTGGAGGCTGCCAAAATTCCAACATCCAGACAACTGTGCCTTGCCGCCTTTGTGTGCAATTGGGTGGAGACCTGGATGGGCCATGAAGGCGCATTTTTCTGATGTGTAAACTCTGGCCAGGAGCTCACAAAAGGAATGTGTGGTGTTACTTTGAGTGATCACAAGGGATGTATCCACATCCCCTGAATTTGCCAGAAGGCCTGTGAAAGTATGTATGTGGTGGCCGGCATTGGTTGACTGGCAGCCAAAATGTTTCAATGGTACATGCATTTATTTTATTTATTTATAGAGCGCACTAAGCCCGTGGACAACTGGGCGCTGGTTACAGTGGTGGAAGAGCAGAGCAAAACATGATAAACTCATGGCAATGCCAAGTTTCAGTTGACTTTGCAGGTTTTTAGATTCCTCCTGAAGGAGTTGCAGGACCGTTCATTGCTCAAGTGCATGGGTAACTCAGTCCAGAGCGTGGCAGCCTGCACTGGGAAGCTGGAGCCACCTGCCCTTTTTCCGGTGGAACCTCGAAGTGACGAGGCAGTAATTGTAGGCCATTCTTAGAGGTCTTGTCGAGGAGTGTCTTGAGTTTGCTTACAAGGTAGGGAGGAGCATTGTTTGAGAGGCTGCAGTGGGCAATGGAGAGGATCTTGAAAAGTGGGCGGCTTTTCTCGCATCATAGATGTGTTCTCTCTTACCGGTGTAATGGGTTGTTCTCAGTGTGTGTATGATTGGCGTAAGGGTCACCCCATCGCTTGGCAATGAAAGCGGACACTAGACACCAAGAACTATGTCAACTGCTTGGATTCAATCCTTAAGTGTTCAGGCAAACGACTTGGCAGAGGACAGCTGTGGAAAAACTGTACTAGCACCATTTTGGACTCAAACTCTTGACAGCAAAATGTTGCCTCATTCCTGACCAGAAGGAGCCTTGTCTGGCGCTCCTTTCCTTGGATCTAGTGGGTACAATAGATCCTGTGCCTGAAGCACTAAAACAGAATACCAAGCCTCCTGTCACTGCATGGCGGTTGCATCTGCTAGACATTTTAGCCAATAACTCATCTGTAGCGGGAGCAAGCCATCATTCCATGGACATGAAGACCTCCAATGGTGTGTCCTGTTGCACATTCTTTGAACCCTGACCTGTGACCCCCTGACTAATCTCAGCATTGCTGGATTTTCAGTTTCTGAATTGCTCCTTCACCACTTGCAATTCTTCAGGGAGTCCCTCGGATGAGCACTTGGCATACAGGCCTGTTCTTCTGCTGCAGACCTTACTCATCCAGCTGTCAACCACGCCAATCCGGGCTGCTGCTCCAAGGGCTGCACTCTTCTGGGTATCTTGTTGGGGCTCCATTGACTTACTTGTGGGAGCTGGTTCCGTGCTTCCATGGCAGAGAGACTCCTGTGCCGTGGGAGACCATCCAGAACAGAACCACAACCTTCCTTCCCTGCTGGTGGGGTTCATAAGCTCCCACTCCGGAATGTGGCAAGTGCAATTCTTGTACTGGTCTACCCCTGGTAGGTCTTTGGATCCCTCTGGGGTCTTCTTTGGGTACACACCACTTATGGGACCCTGTGTGCAGAGACTGTACCCTGATAAGGATAAGCATTAATGCAATGTTTCCAATGGACCCCCAGAGTTAACATTGGTATTTGGGAGGGGGTTGGTGATTGTGTTTTTAAGACCTGTGTGCCTTTTGAAAAGTCCAGTTGGACTTCCATGATTTGTTTTAACTGTGGTAATTGTGCTGGGTCAGAAGGATGAGACAGACCGGGGTACACCATATTTCAACTCTGTTCATTAAAAATGAAAGCGAAAAGGCCTCACTTTCTGTGAGAGTGCAGAAGTAAAAGTCTGACACAGAAGCGGCACATTGGTTGGCATAGACTTATTTACAACCAAAAAAGGAAAAGAAAATCCTATCTTGCCCCGTTTACTATGAGGGGTTGCCCTACCTCTAGAAAAATACCAAGGATCCGGTCAAGAAGTCTGTAAAGCGTCCACCATCCTGTGTCTAAACATATTTACGTACCATACACTCAAACTAAGGAAAACTGTATGGCTCACTAATCCAGGAGGCGGCCCGCTCATTCTGGATGGAGACCCTGACATAATACAGAAGGAGGCCCCTCTCATTCTGGATGGAGACCCCGAGGCAAGGAGGCCCCTCTCATTCTGGATGGAGACCCATAGGCACAGGTCATTAATCCAGAAGGAGGCCCCTCTCATTCTGGATGGAGACACCGAGGCATGGGTCATTAATCCAGAAGGAGGCCCCTCTCATTCTGGATGGAGACCCCGAGGCATAGGTCATTAATCCAGAAGGAGGCCCCTCTCATTCTGGATGGGGACCCCAAGGCACAGGTCATTAATCCAGAAGGAGGCCCCTCTCATTCTGAAAGTAGACTCCAAGGCATAGATCATTAATCCAGAAGGAGGCCCCTCTCATTCTGGATGGAGACCCTGAGGCACAGGTCATTAATCCAGAAGGATGCCCCTCTCATTCTGGATGGGGACCCCAAGGCACAGGTCATTAATCCAGAAGGAGGCCCCTCTCATTCTGGATGGGGACCCCAAGGCACAGGTCATTAATCCAGAAGGAGGCGCCTCTCATTCTGGATGGAGACCCCGAGGCAAATGTCATTAATCCAGAAGGATGCCCCTCTCATTCTGGATGGGGACCCCAAGGCACAGGTCATTAATCCAGAAGGAGGCCCCTCTCATTCTGAAAGTAGACTCCAAGGCATAGGTTGTTAATCCAGAAGGAGGGGGACACACCCACAACCCCCGCTCCCACAATATATCCTCCCCAAAAATAATCGCCTATGGTGAGACAAACTGCCATATGTATGGCGATATTTTTGGTGGGGATATTTTGTAGGGATACCGAAGGAGGCCCCTCTCATTCTGGGTGGAGACCCCGAGGCATTGGTCATTAATCCAGAAGGAGGCCCCTCTCATTCTGAAATTAGACTCCAAAGCATAGGTCATTAAACCAGAAGGAGGCCCCTCTCACTCTGGATGGAGACCCCAAGGCATAGGTCATTAATCCAGAAGGAGACCCCTCTCATTCTGGATGGAGACCCAGAGGCATAGGTCATTAATCCAGAAGGAGGCCCCTCTCATTCTGAAAGTAGACTCCAAGGCATAGGTCATTAATCCAGAAGGAGGCCCCTCTCATTCTGGATGGAGACCCCGAGGCAAATGTCATTAATCCAGAAGGATGCCCCTCTCATTCTGGATGGGGACCCCAAGGCACAGGTCATTAATCCAGAAGGAGGCCCCTCTCATTCTGAAAGTAGACTCCAAGGCATAGGTTGTTAATCCAGAAGGAGGGGTTCCATGTGTTAATATCCCCCCAAAAATGTTGCGATACAAAAATAATTGCCATATGTTTGCGGCGATATTGACCCATGGACCCTGCGGGGGATACACCCACAACCCCCGCTCCCACAATATATCCTCCCCAAAAATAATCGCCTATGGCGAGACAAACTGCCATATGTATGGCGATATTTTTGGTGGGGATATTTTGTAGGGATACCGAAGGAGGCCCCTCTCATTCTGGATGGAGACCCCGAGGCATTGGTCATTAATCCAGGAGGCCCCTCTTATTCTGGATGCAGACTCCAAGGTACAGTTCTTGTGAAATAATATGTAGTTCCAATGTCCACTGCTCAAATGTTCAGACCAACATAAATAAAACACAGATGAAGCAATTTCCTGGAGGGAACCTCTTCCTCCTTCTGTGAAACAAATATTTAGCTCTCCAGTCTCTTATCAGGCCTGGTTCACTAACCTGCCAGGCCTGGCTGTAGACTTTCCCAAATGGTTCAATACTGTGACCCTCAATGGCGTATCAAGCCCGGTTCACTGCCCTGCCAGACTTTATTATCACACTTCACCTCCTTCTATCCTTTCTCAGGGTCTCTCTGACTTCCTCTGGGCTCCAGCCCACTAGTTATAGGCATCCTTGCACTGATGTGGGTTTTTTAACCTTATATACTTCACTGATGGGCCTTACCGGTTTCCATTTGGGTCTGTGATTAAACCTGTGGAGTCACTGATCCCCCACCAGACATCCCCTCCCATGTGGCCAGGGGATGGCAGCCGCTACCTGATCCTGACCCTGGGGTTCGTATCATGAGGGAGGATCACGCGGAAGGAGACAGCTGTCGGGGGGAAGGTGGTCACCCCATCAGGAGAGACGCAGTATTCTTCCCTTCTTAGAGAAGGCAACCTCATAATTCCTAAATTCAAATTCTTGATGGCTAGTTGTCGCCATTTAAGTCCCTCGCCTTGCAAAACCCAGAAACCCCTTCCTGCACACCACTTTAAACAAACGTACATTCATACCACACACACACACAC
Organism: Ambystoma mexicanum; assembly: GCF_040938575.1. NCBI lineage: Eukaryota > Metazoa > Chordata > Amphibia > Caudata > Ambystomatidae > Ambystoma > Ambystoma mexicanum. Next base: position 1,722,090,026 of record NC_090929.1, on the reverse strand, counting down.
CTAACATTTCCTGTTTCTAAGGATTTTCTAAACAAAAGTTTTGAAAAACACAATTTCAGAAATCCAAGAAACTAAGGACTTCATCTCCCATAAGGCCACAAGTACAGAGACGATGAAGGAGGAGGAGTCAATGCATCAAAGAAACACCAAGTTCAATGCACAGACCAGTTGTTTTTATGGATCTTGAGTGCTCAGAATATTTAAAGATGGTATCCACACTCTAGAGGAGAGCCGAAAAGGAAAGCAGAGCTGGAGTGGAGGGCAGAGGTAGCAGTACAGAAAAGGGCCGTGCTTGCGAAGGTCGGGAATACAGGTGTTCACAGGCAGCAGCTCGCCATTCTGAAGGAAGCTTACCAGCTTGGCTTGAGGCCATGACAGTCGCTGCGGGTACCACGAAGCGACAGTCAGTGCTCCGGGAGCAGCAGCAGAGCCACCGGAGATATGGTCGTGCCAAGAAGCAGCCGCCTTTGATCCCAGTCGTGGAGAGAAGCCAGCGCGGAGCTTCTGGGAACAAGGAAGGAAGGTCTACAGTGCAAAGGAGGCAATCCCAGGGGGGAAGCTTCACCACCACAACATGCTACGGGTCGGAAACGCTTCAAGATACCAGTAAGTCTGCCCAGAGGCATTGGGGACCCCAGGGTGCACCGACAGGCATGTAAGCAGATCAATGCAACCTGAATATTAATACCGCCCAAATAAAGCACAATACTTGAAAACAATCCCCATGTATGAGACGTCAGTGAGGTTAACGTTGGAGCAAGTATTACCTCAAGCAAATACACCACTTCAATGTAATTTTAATGTAACTGTGCTATACTAAAGGCCAGTGAAATAGAGGAACACTACAGGCAAAGATAATATAAGGGGAGGGAGGAGTAATCCTGACAAGGGAGTATAATAGGCCCTCTTGTGATGAGTCAGACATGGGAGACGGGCATATTGATGGAGTTTTCTCACAAGTCACCATTTAAAAAAAAAAAAACGGTGAAACAAACGGCCATCTTTCCCTAACAAAACAAAGACTAAATGAAAGTGACCTAGTATCTGAAAAATGTCTTTCCCTCGCACTATTACATATAATCCGAAATCATACAGGAATCATATGCCAGTTTCAACTTTGTAACTTAACATATATTAAGCTGTAAAGAAAACAGAAACTCTTATGATCACGGTTGGATCTCCTTCCCCAGGATCAATTCAGGATATTTTAAACGAAAGTTAATTTCTTTTGCCCAGTTCCAACCCAGGTGGAATACATAGTTCTTTATCTCCAAGATATCCTCCACTTGACAAAGTGACGTCTCAGTTCAATAAGGTTTCTTATTTTTAGGACAATTGTTAAAGCTTCCACTTGGCAAATCAAAAAGGCTTTTTCTTCATACATCAATGACAAAGAGATTCTTTGCTCAGGAGACCAATCACTTTTCATGACATTTTGCTTCTTCACAACTAACACCTTAATCGGGATGCTTCATTCCAAAGTTATATCAGTCAGGATGGTTACACAACAGTTCATCAAACACAGCAGTACCACATTCAAAGTGCCTTGACGTCTCTTATTCCTGGTCCACTCGCCTACCTAGACTAACCACTGTGTGACCGTATCCTGGTATGCTCATCTGCCGGAATAAAACTCCTACCACCATTTGTACTCCGTGGTATGGTTTGTTCCCAACTTTCCACTCTGGACTCTTCAATGGGGAAAGTTAAACCAAGAACAGATTTTAGGATAAGTCTTTGGATTTGTAACACCATTGGCTTATAGCTTCTTTCATAAACATGCTGCACAGAAGGACAATGATTCGACATTGGCAATGCAGGTTACAATTCTTTCCCCCTTGATCCTTTAAGCAAGAAGGGTGTTTCTCCTGCTGCCTCTTATTTCTTTCCACACAACCTATTGGCTGTTGACAATGTGATCTAAAACACCTCTGACTGCTACATTCAATCTGCCTAGATATCTCTTGGCTTTGGTAATGCAGGTAATGTCCCTCGTTTGAATATCCTTTGGGAAAACGGTATCCCCTTTATTTTATGTTTGCCCTTCTTTGGCTTGGGCAATGCAGGTTGTTAGGCAGAAACCTGTGCAGTTCCCTTGGGGACCACTGCAAAAGATTTAAGACTACAGGTATAGCAGTAAACCCACTTGGTAGCAGTCTGCACCACCCAGATTTACCTGGTAGCTGTGGCTGAGCAGTCAGACTTCCCTCAAGAAGAGTTAGGCAGTATGCAAAGTATACACAATATGTACTCAGACACAATAGCACAAGCAAACACTGACCAGAGTTTGGTTTCAAAAGTATATAGTTATTTATTTTTTTAAGAACACATAAGTTGAAAACACTCTAGCAAAGTATAGTAAAAAGCACTTAAAACACAGTTATAATGAAAGCAGTTTCAACCCTTACTCCTATCTAGACAACTCTAAGTTAACACCACATAATTAAAACAGAGGTGAGCGCTTAACGTTAGATGACACTCTAGTAGGTTCAAGAAAGGGATAAAAAAAGAAACAGAAATGGGTTAAACACACCACTCTAAGGTCCAGAACACTTGCAATAGGCTCAAAGAAGCACAAAGTCACAGGTGAGCAAAAGTCACTAGGCAGGGCCCACTCTTAGAGTAGCCGGAGCGAAAATGTGCCCAAGATCACACTGTTATTAGGGATTCAAAGTCTTGCAAAGAGTTAGAAAGAGTTTAGAGTGGTTTAGAAAGTTTAGCCAGGGTGTCCCAGGCACTCCCAGGGTCGAAAGCCGGGGGCTAAATCTACCCCGTACAGTCGGTAGCAAGGGAAGCCAGGCGGAACACGGTACCTTAAGCGGAAAGGATCCTCCAGCGGTGGCAGTTGTTCCAGGCAGTGGCAGCAAGGCTCGACGTCGGTCAGGGGAGAAGAAGTTCTCGCTGAAGAGCAGAAGAAGAAGGTCGTTGCACTGCCCGGGAAGAAACCAGCCGCGGAGTCCTCCGGTTAAAGGGTTGTACCGACTTTCGTGGTTGGGGTAAAAGTGGTGGGGTTCCGGTTGCCCGGGGTGCTTGGCACTGGTAAGGCGGCCACGAGATACCTCGAGAAGCGAAAAGAAGGCGAAAACTGGTTGTCCCCACCAGTCAAGGGAAGGAGCCACTCCGTTAAGAGTTCTCCTCGGTCGTCGGGAAAAGTGGTGAGACGGTTCAGCAGGGCTCCACCGGGTGGTGTCGTCGAAGCAGGTCGGCTCAGCTCTTCCCTCGTCGGATTCTTGGTCCTGTGGCGACTTCTGAAGTTCCAGTCCCCAAAGCCCTGCTTTTATGCAGCAAACCCCCATTCACCCAGCCTAGCTGTCACTCAAACATGCTAAGTGGTGCCGGCTCACCACTTGGGCCAATCAGGACGGAGTGCGACTTGAGTTACCAAGGTAACTCAGTCCAGGGTGCCTAAATCCCCCTCCACCCCTCCTAAGTACCCCAGACAGAGTGGCACCACTTTGGAGGGCTTCTGTGGAGAAGCCCGCCAAAAGTGGAACAAAGGGCTCCACTTTGGGTCAGAGTTACAGAGGCGAACGCCAACGCCATTTTAGAATCAAGTTTTGGCAAAAAGTCCCAACCGGAGTTATAATAATAAATATATAAACCGGCGGTATGTTTAAGGCTACCGTAAATAAATAATTAAATGTGTTAGCCTAAAACAATGGGAAATCCCATAGGGAAATATTCGCGGTCGAATATAAAAAGTAGTTTCCACTGCCACCAGCCAAAACTCGATCAGGGGGGACGGAGACGTGCCCCCTCGACTAACAGACCCTGGGGCAATCGAATTGCCCCAGCCAGTACGTCCACAATATGATGGTTTGTACTGGTTCTGTTCAGGATTCAAGACTAGCAAAGTCTTTGGTGACTTTACATGCCCTGGGAGACAGTAGTCAGTCCCAGGGTATGGAGTCTATGTTGGGGAGTCCCTAGGACACCCCTGGGTCACGGCACAGAGGGTGCTGTGTAACCCACATCACAAAAATACATGAGGCCCTATGGGGAAAGAGACCCCATAGCCCATTCAACACAAGGTTTAACCAAGAAAACACACTTCAACATGTCCAAGAGTGAGGGTAAAAGAGTCTCACTCTTGGCAGGAGAAAAAAAGAAACCCCAGAAATCCAGCAAAGCTGCTGGGGGACTCACTAGGTAGGGAAATTCAGCCTAAACAGAGAATTCTCCCTAACACAGGTTACACTGTTATCTTATAGGGTCTCTCCTCTCAGGCAGGTTGCATTCACTTTGGATTACAATATCCTTAGGCTTGCCCTCTCACTTTTAGAAAATTATTTTAAATCTGCTTAAATGTTCAATATTCAAAGTTTGTTTTCTTGCGTAGTAGTCTATTTTGGAGCGCGCTGGGGTTACCTCGCTCAGGCCAACACACTGGTTTCTCTTGGTGTCTCCACAGGGCCCGCTTCTTATACCCTGCTGCTCGCTGGGTTTTCCCTTGCGTTTTATAGCTACAGTCAAATGCTTGCTGCCCATGCGGTCTCCCAGTAGAGTTCACATGGCTACACACGCACTCCTCTGAAGTCCTCACACCGGCGTGAGATGCAGGACACAGTCTTCAGGACAGTTCGTCTCAACACTGCTTCCCGCTGAGCATCCTCTGCACCTCCTTGGGCACTACGACCTCTGCCACATTGCCGGTACGGCGTCCCCGCTATTAGCAAAGCAGCGCCTCCGTTGTCCGCTTTCTCCTGCTGCTTTTGGTGCTCCCGCTGCTCCTGCTACCACAGCCTTCTACTGACATGCACCTGACAGGACCTTAAATAATTAAAGGTCCCGCTCAGGTGTGGGTCATTAGAACAACTAGACCGCTCACTATGGTCTAGTGACTATACCCCTATTCCTCATCCCATAAGAGCTTTTTGGGACTTGAAGTCCGTAATGTTCAAGTGATTACAGATTTACTTTTAAGTTTATTACTTCAACACTCTGGAGAATTATCACTACTAAAAGTAGTTCCATTAACTCCCTGACTCTTATGTCTTCTTCATGATTATTTACAAAGAAGGTTCTTATACTTGGTATCTTGGGTAACACTGGGAGGGGAGGTCCTACGGTGACAACGTGCCATTAAATATTCAGGCATTAACAAAACCTCATCCTCAGAAGTGGATGAATACCGTGTCTCTGCTGACTGAGTCCACACATTCCCTTGATGGCTTTCTCCTTCCATGTGCTCCACCCGGCTAATAACACCCCCAGGGTCAGGATTGGTAGCGGCTGCCTTCCCCTGGTCACATGGGAGGAGACTAGGCTGGGGTTCAGTGAGGATTCATCACACTCTACCCAAAGTTCATGGAAGCTCTAAGACAATGATGGAAAGATACCTGGCAGGAGAGGATACCAGGGATCGGAGAAGCCTATAAGAAGCCCTGGTGAAAGGCGCTCATCAGGCAGAGAACACTTAAGGGGAATTCTAAGACCCGGGAGGACTCCTGGCAAGGGAGCATGCCAGGCCCTCGAACCAAACAATTCTGGAAAAGACTGGAAAATGTGGGAAAGATACCGGGCAGGAGAGTGCACCAGGGATCTGAAGAGCCCATAATGGGATTCCTTGCAGAAGGATATACCAAGAGTTCCAGGAAAGTTTCTTTGTGTTTGAATAAGATCCTTTCTGTTTGTGAACTCCGTCTAAAGCTAGAACATATTTGTATTTATTCATTTATAAAAGCGCCTTACACCAAAGCGCTGGTTGTTTGCAGAACAACATTTCTGAATGGAGTATAAAGGTCCTCATGGAATGGTTGATTGAAAAACACTTTTTTGCCATCCTTAAGAAACAGTTTAAAAGGGAACTCTTACCATCCTTAAGAAATTGTGGTTTGGAAAAGACCCTTTTGCCATCCTTAAGAAACTGTTTGGAAAAGACATGTTTGCAATTTCACCTAAATATCCAGGGGAAGGGAACCACCCACTGGATACAAGGATTTCTCCATGGAAAATAGCTTTAGTTGTCAACACTTTTTGTCAAACATAACAGAGACATTTCCTTGCACCCTTAATTTGTTTCTAGTGCGAGGGTCAGATTAGTATGTTTCGGACACAAAACACAGTTTATAAGTTTGCTGACAGACTGATCTTTAGTTTAAGCTTCTTAGGTAGGGAAACTTTCTTCAGCATAGGGACAGAGGCCTTCTTCCAGCCTTTTTGTTTTAATGAAAAATGTCCGATAATGAAAATAGTACAACTTTGTGTCCACCTCTGACCTCTCACAGGTCCCAGATCCTGTTACACAATGGAGTGGCTTCCCTGCTGTCAAATGGATCCCAGCCCCTGTTCTTCACCTTCGGCGGATTCTTGTGCCCCCTTCACCTGCTCTCCACTTGGACAGCCCTGGTATACTCTCCTGCCAGATTATTTCCCACATGGGAACATTGGGAGTAAACCTAACAACTTGAATACTTCCTTTGGTATCCCCTTCTGCTGTTCAGTATGGATGTATCTGCTTTATAAAGTTTGTATGAAATTGTAGAATTCCTCGGTCATCCCTTTTGCTCCTTGGGATGTATCCATGAGGTTTTTCAATTCCTTCAGCTGCCTCAGTGCCCCACCAACTGGTCCAACACTTTCCTTACGGAAGTCTCAGTGTGTTCTTCTCTGGAGGTGGAGCTTCTGTGTTGCTGTAGCGCTCGGCGTTCTGTCTCTCGTGGCTCCGCAGCTCCAGACTCTGCCTCACGTCTGACTGCTTGCGTCCCCATTATCGGTCTGCTTCCACTGGTCAGGCTTCCTTTTCTCTCTGCCACTGGCCATGTCTACCTCGTTTGGACCTTTTGGAAAGTCACATCTCTCCGCTTCCCAGCTGTCAGGTCTCCTGCCATGAAACGGGCATCTTGTTCCGTTCTTCCCTTTTTATGATTGGTGCTGCCTCTTGAACTGTACCGCGTGTGTTGGTTCCGTGGAGGGCTTTTGCCTCTTTGTGCCATCTTCTTTGTCTCAGTTGTATGTTGCAGGTTGTATTAAGATTGGGTAAGTGAGTATTGTGAATGAGACCCTCTACTCTACTATAGCACAGAGGTATGGGGAACCAGAGGGCCCTGATTTGGGCATGAGGAAAGTGGAATATCAAAGCATTAAGTGGATACCGCGTTCTCCTACTGCCATCATGACTGGTCCCATAAAGGGTTTCCCTCCCCATGAGATCCACCCACTGAGTAGCAGCCTCACCTCCCTGATCTCATGGGAAGGGGCTTCCCCCATAGAAGCAGTGACAATACCTCGAGTTTCATCACATTTCTGTAATCTAAGGTTGCTCTACCTAAAACTAGGGTGCTTGTCATCAGTGTACAAGTCCAAAACAAGAATCGGTCCTCAGTCCCAAAAACAAACGTATCCTGACCCTACCACTGATTCTATCAAACTCAAGACCAGGAGAATGACTCCTTGTTAGGGAGAATTCTCATTTCTGTGCTAATTCCCTCCAAACTTAGAGATCCCACAGCTCTTTTGCTGAACTTTAGGACTTTTTCATTTTTATCCAGGAGTGAGTGGGACCTTTTTCTCACTCTCATAAGTTTTGACACGATTTGGACTCTGCGTTTCCTGTTTTTGGAGTCTGACAGACTCCATAGGCATCTACTTTTTGTATGGTGACACACTGCACCTTCAGTGCAGTGTCACAGATAAGTGCTTTGGATTTCTCATAAGGTTTACATACCTTTTTATGTGAGAACTACCGTTCCCAAGAATAGTAAAGTGAAATTGACTTTACTTTTCTCTTTGTAGAATCAACACAAACCATCTTATGTGGAGTGCTTGGGGGTTGCTTAGTAGCCCCTTTTCCTACTTACTCCTGAAAACTTTTTTTATGTTACCCATACAACTTTAAATGGCTGGTGGCAGTGGTTTAATATTCCTACCATTGTGCTTTTCTACCGCAGGATGAATTCTCAGCGGCAGTATAGCACCCATGGGTGACCATTGTGTCAAACTGGCCCTGGTCTTCCTTTTTCGTCTTTTCTTGTTTGTGAGGTCTTTCTTGGGTTTTACTCTGTGCGCCAAACCAGGTTAAACCCTTTACTGGCTTTGCCTTTGGCGGTCTTCAGTACTGAAACCTGCCTCTGGCTCCAGTGTGTCTGGCAGGGCAGGAAATGAGGGAGGGGAATGAAACTCCTCTGTCCTTTGCCTCCTTGGTTACCTGAATGCACCCAGTCCCGCTATGCGAGTGACAGCTAGGTTGTTCATGAATGGGAGAAATCTAGATAAAAAGCGAGGCTTCTTGGACTGAAAACAGAGTCGACCACTGGGAAGAACAACCAGACGAACAACCGTGAACAGACGCCAGCTGCATCCTCGTGGACCTTTGAATTGCCCGGTGAAGTCCTACTGCTTTGCTGAAACTTTTAACTTTTTCTAATCGACAAGAGAAACTCCGGAAAAGACGACTTCTTCCCTTGGGCTAGTGGGACCTATTAACTGCGAGACGAACTTTGCTGGAAGACCTTCACCAACTGGCTGTACTTCTTTGCTGCTGCTGGAACCGAATGCCGGGGGGGGGAAGGGGCAAGAAATTAATAGCGGAGTGCAACGTCTGTAAGCTCGTCAAAAGCATCAGGAGTCTCCTGAGGACCCTTCCGAAGCAGGACAACCCAACCTCGAGTCACCTCACAAGAGTGCTGGACTCAAGGAGTGAAGAAAGCCCAACCAGTGTCCAAGATCTGCAGTGGTGCTGTTCACCGTGCGTCAGGATTCCAGCAAGGAACGGTTCCCTTACATGTAATAGGGCAAAGCGCAAGGCCACCACAGTCACGATGAAACCTACCCCTCATGTTCGGATTACACCGCGCTCCTAATTTCATCCACAGCCCCGAGGCACACCTTCCTGCATTTACATGAAATCATTGTATGGACATAGAGCTTCATTCCATGTTGGCTAGAGGTTGCCACGGAAACACTGGCGTCCCTTACACAGGCGCAAGTTACCGTTTCCCCTGCGGAAAACAACGGCCTATGTGGTCATGTGACATTGCAGACTTAAGCCCCTCCTGCTCACTCATCGGTGCTTCTGAATAACGTACAGTGAGCTTTGTTCTGCGCTCCTGTGATTTCTACCGTTTACTATTGCCGACCTTGTTTCTGCTTTTTGGATTTTGCCTCGTCTCGTCCCCTGACCTGTTTTGGTGATTCTTTAACAACCCTGCTTTGTTCCACGGATTGCTTTCTTCGCTGACCTTGTACCTGGCCGCCTGGTTCCACGCCGACTCGGACTGCTACACGGAGTGCCCTATTCTTCCTGCTACCTCCTGTAACCGGCCCGCGTTCAATTGACTCTCTTACTTGCTTCAATCTCGCACGTTCGCAGTACACAGTCTACAGACTTGTGTACTTGGACACTGTTAGGCGTCCTCGTGCCGTCGCGTTAGGTTTTTCCAGCAGGACTACTGAAGTCTTCCACACTCAAGTAGGCTCCTTCGTGCCTTCAAGACAGTCAACCTACGATTTGTTTTCTGCACAGAGGAGGCCGGATCTCTCTCTCTTGAACTATCAAGGACCTTAACATGGTAAGCCATCTAGCACCTTGAGCATTTCATTGTCCCCGCCTACACCTTTCCCTTATACCCCCTTGTTATATTGTTACAGAACACCTTCACCTGTTGAAACCCTACCACGTGCCTCCTGATACCCTAACTCTACAGTCATCCTCTACTGTGTTATCGGCACAGGTCAGCCTTCGCCTTATTGGTCTATTGCAATGTACAGTTGATTAACTGTTGCTCAAGTGACACTCTTTTCTTGCATTTCCTTGCAGCCATCGGTGTCTTGTGTTGTGTCCAATCTTTTGATTGACTCCTCTATGTTTATTCTTACATCCAGAGGGGTACATTAGTAGGAAGAACTGTTCTCATACCCTACGAGTTCAACTACTCGATACCGGTTCCATTGAATGAGAGTTCTGACATATTCAGAAGCCTCCAATGGATGCAAACAAGACCTTGGCTAACATTGTTCAGTTGGTTGCTGAATTATGTGCTGATATGGCAACCGTGCATGCCTCCACGCAGCACCGTATTGACGAACTGCAGGCCGGTTTACGATAGCCAGAGGAAACCTGATGCGGTTGCCTCTGGCTCTGGCTTCGCCCAGCCCTGTATACATGAATGCCCAGTTCCCGTTGGCCCCTCCCGAAAGGTTTAACGGGGACACCAAGTCCTTTTGGACATTCTTGAACTAATGTCGTCTATATTTCTTATGTCGACCAAATTCATTCCCGGATTCCAGGACCAAGGCGGCCTTTGTGTTGTCTCATTTAGGGGGTACCACTGCCGCTTGGGCTAACCCACTGTTGGAGGAGGGCAGCTACCTGCTTTACAACTGTGATGCCCTGATTGATGCGATGAGCCGTGTATTCGATACACGTTATAAGACACAGGCCACCGACTTGGAGTTGTTGGGCTTACAGCAGGTGAACTCCACACTCTTTGCATATCTGGCAGAGTTTAACCAGTTAGTGGCGGAGACCGGCTGGCCAGAGGACAAAAAGGCCTCCGTTTTATAGAGGGCTGTCAGAACTTTTAAAGGATACATTGGCCATAGTTCCTGTAGTTCCTACTGCGTTTCCTGAGCTCTTGATGTGGTGTTACAAATAGATGCCAGAAGGGCTGAGAGAAAAGGGTAGAAGAGGTCTATTCCTCCTGTTACCCTGGCATCACCAGTCCCTGCCTCCGGGTCCACTGAAACAATGCAGATTGGGGCAGTGCAAAGTCAGTTGTCCTCCGAGGTGAGGGAACATAGGAGGAAGAACAATTTGTCTTTCTATTGTGGCTCCTCTGAACACATGTTGCGGTCCTGTCCCAAGAAACCAAATAAGAAACAGGGAAACACCAAAGCTCGGCAATAGAGGGAGTCCAGTTGCCGGGCTGTTGACCCCCCCGACTCCGTTGTTTCAATCCCTTTCACTGTGTCAGTTGTTTTTGAGAATACCCATGGAAAACCATGGACGGCAACAGTGGTGCTCGATTTCGGGACTACTGGTAATTATGTTGACAGTCAATATGCCGGAGAAATGGGTATGCCTATTCCGAAAACATGTCCTGAGCTTGTTAATGCTGTTGACGGAACCACTTTGCTGTCTGGGTTGGTGAGCGAATGCACGGTGGATTTGATCATGACCACCAACTGCAGTCATATGGAAACGATTACGTTTGATCGGATTGTGGCACCCCAATTCAAGCTTATACTCGGGTTGCCTTGGCTAAAACAATACAACCCGGCAGTCGTTTGGCAGACGGGAGGTATTGACTTTCTTTCTGCTTTCTGTGAGAACAACCGTTTAGGCCCAGGCATGGAGCCGAGGAACCCTTGCCGTCAGCTTTTGGATATCGCCCCCACCATTGGAGCAGTTATTAATACGTCGCTGCCAAAGGAATACAAACCTTTTCGGGACGCGTTTAACCTTGGGAGTGTGGATGTTTTGCCCCCCTCGCCCCCCCTATAGACCGTACGACTGTCCTATCGACCTGGTGCCTGGGGCCAAGATACCATGTGGGTGTGTGTATTCACTGGCCCAGAAAGAGGAAGCCGTTCTTAAGGAATCTATTGATAAGGCGTTGCGCACAGGGTTCATTTGTCCTTCTCGCTCTCCAGCGGCCTCTCCCTTGTTTTTTGTTTCCAAGAAGAAGGGTGGACCTCCGGCCCTGCATTGACTACCGCGCTCTTAATGCGATCACCATATGAAACCAGTATCCTATTCCATTGATATAGGTACTGCTGGACCAACTGGGCTCATTTATGGTGTTCACAAAGTTAGATCTGCGGGGGGCCTACAATCTTGTAAGGATTCACAAGTGAGATAAGTGGAAGACCGCCTTTAACACCAAATACGGAGAATCGTGTTATGCTGTTCGGTCTATGCAATGCACAGGCAACCTTCCAGTATTTCATCAATGATGTATTCTGAGACATCCTTGATCAGTTCCTCGTCGTATATTTGGACGATATATTGGTCTACTCCCCTCTCCTATGAATCCCATGTGCAACACGTCTCAAAGGTCTTGCCGCGATTACGAGAAAACCACCCGTTAGGCAAGACCGTATGCAGTACCAATAGGGGGCACTACAACAACCCTGACCTCCTGGCAGTAGTAACCCAACCTTTGGTATAAGTCTGTACGACACAGGTTGGTGGTGTGGACGAGTAGCCAGGCTTATCTCAAGAGGGGTCAATGTGAGCTGTAGGGGAGTGACAGAGATTCACAGTGACAGGTATTCAAGCAGACACACACAGGGATTCTTTATAAAACAATTATTAATGTATTTATCAGTCATAATGTAAGCCAGCTTCAAAAGGGAGCACTGTTAAACACCACACAAATATACTTAAAAATTACACAATCTCTTAGTTAAGAACCAATAAATACCCATCTGGAATGGCATACAGCAGAGACCCACACCCACAGGTGACTTCAATTGCTAGGGTGCTGTTGACATTAATGTATTACTGTTGGCATTCAGAATTAGTTAAGCGCAAGTAAAAAGGAAAAGATTATTAGAGCAAACAAGGTACCACAAATATGTCTTAAGCGGATAAATACTTTAAGATTCCCCAATAAGAGTCATTCAGTTAAAACAGGCTAAGCCAAAGTCAATAGGCAGAAGTCTATATGAGCTGAAGCACTTCCTTGCAGGTAAGGAGGAAAGTCTTTGCACAATGTTTCAGAAGTCTTTGAAGAAAAAGATGAATCAATGTAGGGCCACAAGCTGTTAGACGTGCGAGTAGTAGAAGATGCAAGCAACTCTACAGCAAGAGGTAAGTTCTCTTAGACTTTGTACAGTACCTTTAAAATGAAGAAAAGATGCAGCAGATGACTCCTGTTCCTGGGCCTCAGTCGTGGGGACAAGAGGGAGGACGTCGGGGTACTCTTGCACTGTACTGTGACGGCCAAAACTTGCAACCGGCAAACTTCACTTTCAGTGGCTGTTCAGTGTTTCAGCTCCTCGCGTCTACCGCAAATAGCAACACCTTGGTTCGTGGCTGTTGAGATGGACTTTCCTTGCGTCAGGGGTCCGGCAGTCTGTTGAGGGGGCTCAGGCTCAGTCAGTCCTGCTTCCTGGGAGTCCAGAGGATCTTCCTGGAACTCTTGGCCAACTCAAAAGCAACACACACAAACTGGTGTTCCTCTCCCTGGCTCTATGGTTTCCAGCAGCAACTCTGGAAATTCAACCAGCTCCGAGATGGATGTCCAGGTGGCTTACTCTGGAGTTGATTAGTCCCATCAACTCAAGGGGAGAAGTCGTCCTGGCAGGGGCTTCTCTGTCGATGCAAACTTGGTGTTTCAGCACTGCAGCAGGGCTTCACCGGGCAAACCAATGGTCCAGGAGTTGCAGCAGGCGTCCTCTTCAAATTCTTCTTCGGTCCCTTCGTCCAGTGGTCGACTCTGCCTTCCAAGTCAAAAGCCTCGTCTTTTATGCAGTTCTCTCCCTTTCATTCCAGCCTAGCTGTCACTCACCCAGCAGAGTGGGTGTCCTTGCCGGACAGTCAGCCAGCCAATCATCACAGAGTGCATTTGGGTCTCCTAGGACACTAAGCACAGGGAGTTTCAGGCACCTCCCTCACTTCCTGCCTATACCAGACACCCTGGAGCCAGAGGCGGGCTTCACTCGTGAATATCACCAAAGGTAAAACAAACAAAAGGACCAAACCTGGTTTGGCGCGCCAAGTAAATCTCAAGAAGGACCTTTCCACAAAGAAATGGCGAAAAAAGCAGACCGGGCCATTTTGACAAAAATGGCACCCTTGCGTGCTTTAAAGCAGCTGCGAACACAGCCCGTGGTAAATGCACACCATGGTAGTTAAAACGAAACCACTGCCACCAGCCATTTAGTGAGGAAAGGGTAAGATAAAATTGTTGCATGAGAAGTTAGACAAAGGGGATACTAAGTAACCCCTCCATCACCCTATTGTAAGATAGTGTGTGCTGGGTCTAGAAAGTTACAAATGTAAGTAAAGTCAATTTCACCTTACTGCTCTGGGAAACCGTAGTTTATCCCAGAGAAGGTATTTAAACCTTAGGGAAATCTAAGAGACTTCCCTGTGTCACTGCACTAAAAGTGCTGTTTGCCACAATGTAAAAGATGATGCCTATTGTAACGCTCACCTGGTATCCACAGAGACGTCACTCAGCCTGTTCTGACCTCTTACGACCTCAAACCCTTCCCTGGAGGCTATTCGACTGGAGACTGGGCCTTGTTTTCTTGGATAGTGTGCTCTCCATCCTGCTTTCAGCACAGGGGTGCGTTGACTGATGCGGGCTCGTTGCTGCCTAGTTAGTTCACTGGCAAGAGTCCGACAGGTAAGTATTGAGTCTTTTGAACAGTTCTCTAACTTCGTTCCTTTCCTTCCTTAGTAGATGGCTGGCGTCCGGGGATGGCGGTGTTCTGCTGAGAAGAGTAGCACTGAAGGTGAGAGCTCGATGCGCGATGCACCCCTTTCGTATTTGCATTGAACGGAGTTCTTTTTCTGTGTCTTTTAGGTGCCGCACCGTTTTCAGCGTGGATGCCGTTTATGAATAACGAATGCGGTGGGTAAGCGCGTTATGCGGCGCCTCTAGATGTTTCCACACTAACCTGGAGTGTCTTTTCCCTCTTGCAGATGGTTGAGAAGTTCCAGAGACAGAGTTCCCCCAGAGGGGCTGGGATTCAGGTAAGCGTTTGAAGCTCGTACAGTATTTAAAAATAAGCGAAGATTTGCAGAATGCTTACTAATGCCTTTTTCCTGTTCTTTTCCCTTTTCCTTAGGAAGGGGCGTGCTGGGATGGGAATGACACCGCAGAAGATGCCCGCAGAACAGAAGGAGCGATGAATGATGGGCAGAAGCGCCGCAAGGTAAGGCTGTTCCTAACGGCGTTCTTGTTCTTGGAGGAGCTGAGCGCAGAAGAAAGATGCAGGCCTACTGGAGACCGATCCGAACACGCCGAGTGTCACGCTGCAGGTGCAGAAAACGCAGAGCATGTCCCTCAGCCTGGGTGTGGCTTAAATAGTCTCTGGGTATCCCAGGTGTCTCTGGGCTGAACCACACCCAAAAGACTAGACTGCACATGCAGTTCTGGGAAGCGAAATATGTGGGGGCATCCATCTTGTCCCCATCAATGCACTACAAGTCCAATCCCCAATGTTATCCTATGGGAGTGAGTGAGTCTGGTACCACAAGCGTCAAGTCTGACTCCAAGTTGGTCTTTGGAGGGATGGAGAGGCCCTCGAGGGCCATGTAGGTGATCATGGCCTGGCTCCAGCCTGACATCTTGGAGGGCTGGGGACATGAGGGGCAGGAATCATGACACCTATGGAGTTCATCAGACTCCACAACCAAAAGAAATACAGTGTACTACAAAAATCACATTAAAATACATGAGAGTGGGGAAAATGGGTCTCACTCTCTCCAGGTAAAAAAAATCAAGTCCTTATAATCTAGCAAAGTTGCTGGGGGTCTCTAAGGTAGAGGGAATTGGCACATTTCTGAGAATTCTCTCTAACACCACTTGTTCGGCAAACTGGAGAAATGCACGTTCCAGTTTACCGAGGTAGAATTCCTTGGGTATGACATTACCAACAAAGTGGTGCAGATGAGTAAAACGAAGGTTAATGCAGTATTAGAATGCCCTGTTTCGGTTACCTTGAAGGTGTTACAATTGTTTCTTTGGTTTTGCCAATTTATTTTTATAGGCGGTTCATCAGAGACTTCTCTGCTATAGTAGCTTCTCTAACGGCCCTTACCAGCTGTTAGAAAGAGTTTAAGTGGAATACTGTGGCTCACCATGCATTCGAAGCTCTCAAGGCTGCGTTTAAAACAGCACCTGTTTTGCAATATCCGGATCCTGCTTCACCATACATCGTTGAAGCAGATGCCTCGAGATGTTGCCATTGGTGCTGTTCTGTCCCAACAGTGCCCTGATGCTAGCAGTTTGCACCCGGTTGCCCACCACTCTAGGAAACATACTCCCTATGAGCGTAACTACACTATAACGGAACGAGAACTGCTAGCGGTCCGCAATGCCTTTATAGTCTGGAGGCATCATCTGGTGGGTACAGCTCTCCCTATGCAGGTATACACAGATCATCAAAACTTGCTGGCCCTTCAATCAGTCAAGTGTACCACGGCCCGTCATGCCCGTTGGCATGAGTTTTGTCCCCATGTTTAACTTCATTATCACATACCGTCCTGGGCCAATGCATTCCAAAGTAGATGCCCTTTCTTGTATGCATGGTGCATCTTCACAGCGCAGCTCGGATTGTTCTCTTCTACTACCCCACCAAGTGGTATGCAGCTGTACCTTGCGGCCGTCTTTTAAAGACTTCCCTCCAGAAGTGGGTAAAAACAACACCACCAGAATTAGTGGAGTACAATGTGGACGTGCAAGGCAGGGTTTATCTACCAGACCCGCTACCCGTCGCACAGCACTTCAATGGTGCCATGATTCTTTGATAGCCGCTCATCCTGGCAAAAGGAAGACCTTGGACCTTTTGAGATGATGGTGCTGGTGGCCGACAATGAACAAGGACGTCGCCGAGTACCTTGTCTCTTGCGCCATTTGTGCTCAGTGTAAAAGCGTCTCTACAAAGACTTTAGGCCTTTTGGAACTGCTACCTGTTCCTGACCACCCCTGGGCAATGATATCTATGGATTTCGTTGTGGAACTGTCCTCTGTCAGGGGGTATGACACTATATGGGTCATTATCGACTATTACACAAAAACGGCTCTGTTTGTTCCATGTCAGGGACTCCCGACCGCTCCTATTCTTGCAGACATGTTTTTAAAATAGATTTTCAGGTTTTTGGGCTTCCCACCATCATAATCACGGATCGGGGGGCCCCAGTTCACGTCGCACTTCGAGGGCTCTCACCGCCTCCTTCGGCATCAATGAGAGATACTCAAGCGCTTATCATCCCCAGACGGACGGCCAAACGAAGCGCTTAAATGCAACTCTCAAACAATACTTGCGTTGTCTTATTTTACAACATCCGGACTCCTGGCTTTCGGTTCTGGAAATGCCGGAGTTCACCTATAACAACTCTCTGCATACCTCCAACAGCTCTTCACTGTTCTTTGCTTTTTATGGCTAAAATCCACGTACCTGCCCTTGCTTCCTACAGTTCCGTCAAGTAATCCCACTGCTCTTGCCTGCATTTGCAACCTATCGGGAGTGCATAAGGACATGAGGTGACACCTGTTGGATGCACAGGAGCATCCTAAGGTCTTTGCTGATGCTCAACGGTTTCCCGCCCCGAATTATCAGGCGGGTATGGGAGTGTGGTTATCCACAAGGAACCTTTGCATTCCTGGTTGGAAATCCATGCTCCCTTGTTACATCGGTCCCTATGCTGTCAAGGAAGTTGTAAACCCTGTTGCCGTATGGCTTGACCTTCCTGCCACCTGGAAAGTACACCCTGTTTCCCCAAGTGTCATTGGTGAAACCCTTCCATCCTTCTACAAGGGTCCTGATTCGTCCTCTTCCTATTAAGGTTCAGGGTTCAGACGAGTATGAGGTTAGCAATATCCTTGACACCAAGGTCTGTAGGGGGGGTGCATCTGTATTTCATAGACTGGAAGGGTTACGGTCCAAAGGATCGGACATGGGAGCCTGCGGGTAACATCCATGCCCTAGAACTTTTGCCCCGTTTCTGGTCCTCCCAGAGGGTCAGGACCCCTTTGGGGGACAATGCTGTCAGTATTCCACCAAGGAACAGTTCCCTTACATGTAATAGGACAAAGCGCAAGGCCGCCAAAGTCACGATGAAACCTACCCCTCATGTTTAGGTTACACCATGCTCCTCGTTTCGTCCCCAGTCCCAAGGCACACATTCCGGCATTTAAATGAAATCAGTGTATGAACATAGAGCTTTGTTTCATGTTGGCTGGAAGTTGGCATGGAAATGCTGGCGTCCCTTACACAGGCGTAGGTTACAGTTCCCTGTGCGGAAAACGACGGCCTACGTGACATTGCAGACTTATGCCCCTCCTGCTCACTCATCAGTGCTTCTGAATAACGTACAGTGAGCTTGGTTCTGCGTTCCTGTGATTTCTACCGTTTACTGTTGCCGACCTTGTTTCTGCTTTTTGTACTTTGCCTGGTCTAGTCCCCTGGCCTGTTTTGGGGATTCATTAATGACCCTGCTTTGCTCTATGGATTGCTTTCTTCACCAAGCTTGTACCTTGCCGTCTGGTTCCACATCGACTCGGACTGCTACACGGAGCACCCTATTCTTCCTGCTACGTCCTGTAACTGACCCACGTTCAATTGAGTCTCTTACTTTGGGACACGCGGACTTGCTTCAACATCACGCGTTCGCAGTACACAGACTAGACACTTCAGTGTACTTGGACACCTTTCGGCGTCCTTGTGCCATTTGGTTAGTTTTTTCCAGCGGGACTACTGAAGTCTTCCCCATTTCAAGTAGGCTCCTTCGTGCTTTCAAGACAGTCAACCTACGGATTTGTTTTCTGCACAGAGGAGGCCGGATCTCTCTCTCTCTCTCTCTCTTGAACTATCAAGGACCTTAACACGGTAAGCCATCTAGCATCTTGAGCATTTCATTGTCCCCGCCTACGCCTTTCACTTATACCCCATTGGTATATCGTTACAGAACACCTTAAGCTGTTGAAACCCTACCACGTGCCTCCTGATACCCTAACCCTACAGTCATCCTCTACTGTTTTACCGGCACAGGTCAGCCTTCGCCTTATTGGTCTATTGCAATGTACAGTTGATTAACTGTTGCTCAAGTGACACTCTTTTCTTGCGTTTGCTTGCAGCCATTGGGGTCTTGTGTTGTGTCCAATCTTTCGATTAATTGACTCCTCTGTAGGTTTATTCTTACATCCAGAGGGGTACATTAGTAGGAAGAACTCTTATCCTACACTACGAGATCAATTACTCGACACCTGTTCCATTGAAGGAGAGTTCTGACACCGCGCACTGAAACCGCGAAGTGTTGCTGAATTGAAAAGAGCCTGTAGCTGCCACCGACCTCCGACCTTCTGTGCAAGAGTCCTCCAGATGTCCTCCCTCTTGTCCCCATGACTGAGGCTCAGGAACACAGGATCTGCAACACTGCAATCAAGACAGAAGCCAACTGGATCCTCTTTTTCTAACCTAAGGTACTGTTCTGACTAAGGGGTACTTACCTATCTGTCTGTAGCTTGCTTTTCTCAGTTGAGACTTGCAGTAGCTGCTTTTCTGGGGTTGATTTCAGCACTAACTTTCACAAGTGTAAAGCTTATGACCCAACAGTGATTTTCTTCAACAAACTCTCTAACATTGTGTAAGACGTTTTGCTATCTAAGAAGTGCCTCAGCTCCACAGACTTTGCTCCAATTGACTTTGGCTGTCCTGGTTCCCTGCAGACTCTTCTAGTCCATTGACTTTGATTCCAACTGTCCCTCATAGGTGATAAATTGGTTTTTAACTGACTTCATTGGGAAATTTAAAAGTGTTCATATGCTCTGAGAACTCGTTAACCTTTTTCCCTACCTTTAACCTTCACTTTCTACCAACCTCAGAATTTACAAAGCGCAAAAGTGATATATAAATGCAATCACTGTCCTAGTTAGTGAAGTGTGCATGAAGCATCTCTAAAGAGTATCTACTTGCTTTGCCTTGATTCTGATACACTTCAAAAATGTTTATTTTTATTGTTGCACGTTGACCTTTTTAAATAATGGTTATTTAAAGCTGACTGTTAAATAAATAATTATTTTACTAGAAAACCTTGAGTGTAAGTGTTATTTGGATACATGTATTGGTGAATTTCGACGCTACGGCTCACATTTACCCCTCTTGAGATACGTCTGGCTGCTCAGTCACACTACCAACTTGTGTAGTACAGACCTATACAAGTAGATGGGTTACCTAATACCAAGAGGACGGGGCCGGTGTAGTCTCCCCCAGGGATTCTACATCAATTCTTGCCTAACACTCCTTTCTCCTGGGGTTTGAAAGGTTACTTCCCAATTGAGTTAGTCTGCTTTAATATGGAATATGCAAACAGTGTTCGGCCATCTCTTTTACAAGTTGGTTCAGTTCTTTGATAGGACTTTTCCACGACCACGTCAAAGTTCGTTCTGCAGGGATATGGACGCCTACCTCCTTCTGTGTCTTCATCCTCTCAGGATATAGTCTCTCCTGTTCCTTTGGCATTCTACTATCCTCAAAGTTGTTGGCCAGTAGATTCTTCTCTGTCAGGTTCATGTTGACAAAGTCTCTTTCTCTCCTAGTCCTGGGATCGTAACTCTCCAGCTCTTAAATCCCTTCATTGACTCCCAGTGGATGCAAGGGTTACATTCAAAACCCTCTGCATTCTCCACAAGGTTTTCTGGGGCTTGGGTACAAAATCCCTCCATTTATCCCTCCTCAAATACCTCCCCTCCCGAGCTCTACGCTCCTCTAACTCCCTCAGGGTCAGTAGTTGTTCAAAGAAATGAGCTGAGGGTAGATCTCGGTCTTTGGCTGGGGCCTCCCTTTGGAACAGC
Organism: Ambystoma mexicanum; assembly: GCF_040938575.1. Classification (NCBI taxonomy): domain Eukaryota; kingdom Metazoa; phylum Chordata; class Amphibia; order Caudata; family Ambystomatidae; genus Ambystoma; species Ambystoma mexicanum. Next base: position 1,722,069,555 of record NC_090929.1, on the reverse strand, counting down.
CAGCCTCCGTGTCACTCTAAAACTTGAGGAGAACCATCTCCGGAAGCACCGCAAGACCTTCCTCTTTGCTTCTGCCTTTGCTGCCCCTGTCCCCTGCGGATCTGTTCTCTCTTGGCACTGTGCACCTGGCCGCCCTCTGTCCTCCGGGCCCAGGTACCTGCTCACCCTCCCACACTGCCTCCTGGCCACCCCTTGCACTGGGGTCTGTATCTATACCCATACAGCCCCCCCCCCCCATTTTTCTTCCTGCATTTATCAGACCTACCCTGTCTGCTGCCTTAAACCTAGCACTTGCAAATTGCTGGCTGCACTACCACTGTTTGTTGCTTTTATCATTTATTTATTATTATTTATCTGTTTCTCCTCTGCTTCACACTTTCCACTTCTCCCCTCCCCCTCGCCAATGCACTTGCGTGTTCTCAATGTCACTGGGCCTAGTAAGATCGCTGTTTTGTTCTCCCCCTGAGCCCCTCCCTTGCCGTGCTCTGAAACATTTGTGTAAGAGTGCAATAAAAATAAAATATCAATTCAATTAGTAGTATGGGTTGTTGCTCTAAAAGACAATCTGAGGTCTCCTGGTTTTTTCATTTCTCCCCTGAGATCTAAGTAACATACCCAGGGTTTGGATTCACTCCTTTTATGCCGATTGATATTCCGAGGACGAGTATAAAGAGTCCCACAGTTATTTTCACACTTCTTGGGTTTCTCGGCACTACTGGGACAAGTATGAGGGCTCACGTAGTTAGTCTCACTCTTCTAATAGTCTCAGTTACTACTGGGCTAAGTGTGAGGAGTCCAGAATGAAACTCGGACACAAGTTAGCCATGATTTTGGTTAAGGACTTATTGAAAATAAAAGGGGTTGGGGAAATGTCTCTGACCATGTTCGAAGAGGAATTTCCCTTCCCAAAACTAAATATTTGTCGGTGTCAGAATGTCCAAAACAATTCTGACCATCAAACTATAAAGTAAAACTAAGGTGAGATGGTAATGTCTTTAACCTTGGGTGGTATTGAAAAGTGTTCAGAAAAGAATAAATGGCTCCGACACAAATATCTTCAAGGATAAAGATCCTTGCTCCAAAGGGTGGTTCCCTTCCTCTTGTTTTTTCTTTACACTCTGGTGTTTTCACAAACACGTTCCTTGTGCCTTCCTTGGCCAGCAATAACACTGGCACACAAAACATTCTGGTTTTGTACTTTTGGTCCTTTTCAGGATACCTGGTATATTTTGCCACCAGGAATATACTGCACAATCCTTTTCCTAATCCTGATGTTTCTTCTCGGGACCTCTTTAATCCTGGTTAACGTAATCCTTTCTTGTAACGTCCTGGTATACTTTCATGCATGGGCTTCTGGAGCTCACACACTTATGATTGCCTGGTATAATCTCCTGCCAGGGTTTCTGTTAATACAGGGTCTTTACAATTTCACATACAATTTGCTTGATAGTGTATCTCTTTGATATATTATCCTGTTTGGGTTTCCCATATATCTGCACTGTGTGCATTCAAATACGTGTAATGGTTTTGCCCATAGTTCAACAACAAGTTCTTCCTCTTTTGTTACTTTATTTACAATTGCTTGAATTCAGCGTTACTCGCCGATCTGTCCCAGTGTCCCCCACCACCCCTCCCAGTCTATGGTGGGTGTGAGAAACCGGAGGGTATTCTCCCAAGCAGACCTCGAGAATCCCTTATTCAGGTGGCCATGGAATGGCTGGCGCTCTCAGATCCCAACCCTGGGGATGGACGAGCGAGCATCACCTGGGTAGGGGAGCCTGGCGTTATGCTCGGGGGAATCCAGGTGAGGAGCGGTATTCCATCAGGAAAGAGGCCAAGGAGGACGAAGTCCTTGAGGCTTTTATAGGCTGTTCCAACTCAACCTCCTTTCCACCCAAAGAATCTCCCTTACCAAAATCCAACGACCTCTCCATATATGATAAATCCAATAGGAACTCAAAACCCTCTGCCCTAGGACACTACATCCCCCAGAATAGCTGTTCTCCCGGTGTATACCCGAATACTCCCAATCATTCTTCTCCACGTCCCTCTGATTATTATTTCCCAAGTCTGCTTTAACCAAACACCATCCCTCTATTCATTTCACATACCTCACCTTTCCAAGTTCTCCAAACCCCTTAGGAAGAATCCTCATGAAACCTTTTCCCCATCCTACCCTCGTAGGATATCTAGAACCTCTACCTCCCCCCTTTTCCAACACAAACACTTTTACACTGTGACAACAACGGACTAACACCAGAGCCATTTAGATGACATGCCGCAACACAAGGGTCAGGCAGTGTCAGGCAATTACTGATAATTACACACAGCTGACTGCCCTTTCCTTTCCCCCACAGGGATAAAAGGCGGAGAAAGAAAGCACTCTACGAGCAAGGCCGAACCCATAAGGAAGCAGCCATACCGGGCCGACAGTTCAAGCGTAGGAGAAAGGCAGCGAGACCTGAGAGGACTAAGAGGAGGGAATTGTCCTTATCCTTTTCAACCCAGACCTGCGAAGCCTCAGAAAAAGGAATCAAGACCGGGAAGAACAGCTGGCGCGTGGTGTGACAGGTGTCAACAGCACACTGGGCCCTCCTGCGCTGATAGCCAAAGCGGGGAGAAGCGCTGGCTACCGTGGTGCCGTCCTTGACTCCCGAGACAAGAAATTACAGCAAGTTCAGTACAGCCGGTGAGTCGGAGAAAAGTAATAATAAACCAAACTGTCCTGGGCTCCAGGTTGCAAGCGGCAGCATTGTATGAGCAAATAACTTTTGAATGTGAAGCTTGAAAGAAAGTCCAGTAAAGGACCAACTGCAGAAGGGTCAAGGGTCCGATGCCACGTGGGCGTTCAGTTGAAGGACTCTGGCTGGTCCAGTTTGTTGAAACTATGAGAACTAGGAAGCCTGGAGGGTTATGGGGGTGGGGAAAGGGTGGTGGGAGGTGTCAAGGTTGTCATACAAGGGTTAAGCAAAACCCTTTGTACACTTGAAAGTCTTTGACACGTGGAAGAAAGAACTGTGTGTAGCCTGGCTGGGGGCTTTAAGAAAAGCAGGACTGGGGCGGAGATCTGAACTTGGGTAAACGGAAGAACCTAAGGGTCTAAAGAGACTGTCTTGAGATTGTGGCACGTGTGAACCCGACAGAGGGATGCCAAGAGAAAGCTAAGGGAAAGGAAACCCCGCTTTTTGATGGGCTTGAGAATATTGGGAGCTAAGGCAAGTGTGCACTCGATGGAGGGATGCTGAAAGAAAGCTAGGGGAAGGGAACCCCGCTTTCCGATGAGATGAGCGAATCATTGTAATTATTTATTTATACAGCGCTTATACAGAGGTGGAGTGCTTCAAAGCGCTTCAAGGGAGGAAGGCAAAAAGAATACAGTAATCATTCTTAGGCCTTGAAGCTTCTGAATTATCTGTGAATGATCATAATCAATGATCAGGAACTGTGTTAGAAAATCATGAACTGTGTTAAAATGGCTATGTGACCCTGATGGAGGGATAAGGAAAGTGAATCCTACGTTGTGATAAGTGAACTTTACTACATTTTGGTAAATGTGAACGCGGATGAGGGATGCCTGCAAATCAGAGTGAATAGGAATACTCCTATTAACATTGTGTCGACAAGCGTGAACCCGCCGAGGGATGTCCACAGTGAATGGTTGTTTAAAAAGACATTGAGACTCTTGAATGTTACCAGATGGTGATATGATGAATGAAAGGCCGTAGTGAAACCGATTGAGGGAGGCTAACACAGAGAAAGATCGAAGCCCAGCTGAGGGAGAACCAAAGGCGAAGTGTAATCGCCCAACGTGAAGAGTGCGTTTGTTGTTTTGATCCATCAGGCCCTCTGAGGAAGGAGACTTTGAGTAACAAGAAACTTGGCCACAGAAGGTCCTGATATTATTGGAAGGAACTGTCAGCTCGCGCCGGAGAAGCCCAGGATTGTGCTGTGCTTAAGAGTCCCTCCTGCCCTGCCACGTGGTTAAAACGTGGGGAAGGGAGACTTGGACCATAACCTCCTGACTTATCATTTTGTGAACACTTCTTTCTATTTCTTGTGAACATTATCCCACACTCTTTTGTAGCATAACGGTAAGGATTGGCAGTAGGTTTTTTTAGTATAGGCTGTTTTTATTTGACTAGACTCCACTAGGACTGCATTATTATTTGATGGTCGTAGCTTGCTCCCATCTTAGATTTAGGGTTAGATAGGCGTTTATCGCACCCATTATAAAGGTTCAATAAACTCCCTTGTACTGTGATCACTTGTGTCTGTCTTCACTGTTGCCACCATGAGTTCCTTACAGTAGTACCGGCTCTCTGAGTCTCTGGAATCTCCTGTGGTCAGCCAGTGAAGGTTTCTCACCTGCTGTCTTCTCACGGCCGCTTCCTCTTGGTGTTCCCATCTCTCACGGCTTCCGCTTGGCTCATCTGCTTCATTGCAGGCTCCGTTGAGTGATGTGCTGCTTTCTGGTACCTGCAAATGCCAAGGAGTCCCTCGCCGTCTCCTTCAGCATGTTATCCTCATGCAGCAGCTTCTTCCTCCCCGATTCGTGACCTGCTTTGCTCCTCCACACCAGTCTCAGCCTTTCGGATTCTTGTCACTTATGGAGAGGCAGAGCTCTCTCCTGCCAGCAGCAGACCTAGAGACTCTGCTTCTGCTCTTTAAAATGTCCTGGTCACAAGTGTAGGCAAGCAACAACTAGAACTCTTGCTGGGCATGTGGTGTCTTTTGCTCTGCAGTGTTCGATCCTTCTTCCTCATCCCAGTATTTGGGGTATTCTGGGAAAGGAAGTACACTCTTGGCATTTGTCATGAAGAACATATATGATAAGTCATTTATAAAGCACCTGTAAACAAAGGTTTCTAGTTGCGACAAGACAAGGAAGGGTGGACAGAGGGGGGACAAAAACAAATTTACTAGGCCTTGTGTCAACTTGAATAAACATTCGTAATGGTTTTCAATGCCAAGTCAGTTCTGGATGATTGATAGGTGGAACTGAAGAAGGTGTTTCCACAGGTTTTATAAGGCAGACTACCATTGTAAGGTTGGCCAATAGGACTTGGGACAAGGTTTTCCATATTCTTCATAGGAGGACGAGTAGAGGTGTTACCATAGGCCATGAGGTTATGCTGTATGGGAAAGTTCTCTTCAAGGGAAGATGGGGGGATACCAGGTCTCACCCGATGAAGCCATGACAGCTCCCCAGAGGTTGTCTCCTCCATGTGATCCTCCCTCATATAACCGTCCACAGGGTCAGGAAGCGGTTGCCGTACCCTGGCCACATGGGAGGTGGTCACTGCCGATAAATCTGTGAAGACTCCATCGGATTCATCACAAAGGTCCCCCGTAGATGATATTCTCACTCTTATAGTCTCCGTTACTAATGGGACAATTGTGAGGGGTCGCTCAGTTATTACCACTCTTGTTTTTTTTTTAAAAAAAACTTTTATTTATATATTTTGTACAAATGTCCAACACATACGAGTATCAACAATATTCAAACTCCAAAGTCCTTAAAATGTTGAAATATACATTGTCCAATAACATTGCGTAACACAAAGTACCAAAATAAATAAATAATAAATACAAATGTAGTAACTATCAGTACAATCTAAACGCCAAACAGATAACTTATGGACTAATACACAAACAACACAATACAACAAAAAATAACTCAGTCATATAAGTCATTAAAGGTGCCCCATAACAAGAGGTATCGATTTTCACAATCTTTATTTAAACAGCACTTTCTTATACTTAGACAACATCAACATTTCCACTATCCAAACTTCTGTAACAGGTTTTTTTTTCTCCATTTCTTTCAGAATCACTTTACAGCAGTCAAAGCCTTCGTCAAACTCTCTTGCAATTGAACACCTCCCACCACCTAGTTATAGGATCACATGTTCAACCAACCTAGGAAAAGTAATATTCAAGATCATGCCTATTCTGTCCAGAAAGGATGTTTACCTCATGCTTCCTTAGGATGTCCATCAATGGACGACGATAAAGATGAAAAAGTAAGGGAGACAGTGATTATCCCAGAGGGACTCTGTAATTCTGGGGTAGAGGGTCCAAGATAACCCTCACAGTCTCATGTGTTGCTGCTGTTCTGTTAAAAATTAATCCAACCATTTAATGGCTTTTTCGGATAGATTTCTGCTCTTTCTGAGGTAATCAAGTAAGATACGGTGATCCACCGTATCAAAGGTCCAACACGACCAACAGGGATATTTCACCTTGATCTGCCACCTGCAAGAGTTCATCCCAAAACTGACAGAAGAGCAGTCTCTGTGCCAAGCTTTTGGCAGGAATCCTGATTGAAGAGGGTCTAATAAGGACTCTCTTTCAGCATATTGCTGTAACTGAACTGTGAAAATATTCTCGAATACCTTGCTGGGCCATGGGAAACCGGCCACCGGCCGGTAGTGCTGGAGGTTTTTAGGATCTAAATCAGATTTTTTCAAGAGGGGCGTAACAATAGCCTTTTTCATCTCTTGGGGTACTGACCCGAGTAACAAAGATTTATTTACTAACTAAAGTCATCAATGAGATCTCAGGTGCCAGACGTCTTGCGACACTGACTGGTAGTGGAAAATGTTATCATTTGTCGGCTTCAGGCTTTTCAATAAAGCCTGGATGGACTCCTCCGAAACTAATGTAAATTCAAAAGGCAAAGCACAGTGCAACTCAAAGTGCAAAGTGCAACCGTTTGAGTGCAACTGAAAAGGTAAGTAGAACTTAAGGACACTTTGTAACTTCTTCTTTGAAAGAGATACACTTACCACACTAATTCTTTCACCAAGTAAGTACATTTACACTAGTTATACTTTAAGACAGAAGCCTTTTCTTATCCAGTCCTTCCCTAGTCTATTGCAGGAGTTCTCTCATCTTCCTCTTTGGTTTGAGCTCCAGTGGTTGACTAGTCAGCAGCTTCCAGGTTCAGAGAATTTATCAGGAACTATTTAATTCCTAGTAGTTTCCGATTAGGTTTGTAAATACGTGTATCTTCATTTTTGCCTGTTGTATATTTCGGTTGTACATTTTTGTATATTTCTTGTTTCTCTATTCGCATGTGCTCTTGTAACTAAGCTTTAAGTTGTCTTATAAAAAGCGCCTGGTTACCCCAGGGTCTGGTGCGCAATACAAGTAATAAAAACAAACTAACAAATACAGTACAACTTCTGCAATCTCCCCCTTCATTTTAGAGAAAGGGGGGCGGTCTGGCTGTCCAATCAGGATAGACAGCCCCTCCACTCGGAGTTGGCTCCTTTCAGGCAAGGAGGAAGACAAAGGGCTGTGGAGTTTTGGACTCCTCCCTCACTTCTTGCCTTCTCAGACACTCTGGAGCCTGGGCGGGGAATCCACAGGATTCCCACCGAAGACAAAACTTCCACGGAGGTCGTTCCCACCTAAAGTGGCAGAGGAAGGCCACAGAAACAACAAGGATACGTAAAAAGGTGAAAATGAAGGAACCCACCATTCTAGCAGAATGGTTGTCCTTTTGTGCATTACCGAGGCTGAATGAACAGCCTGTGAGTAATAAAGACTAAACATCATTAAGGTAAAACCACTGCCACCAGACATTCAAGTAAATATGCAATTGTAACAAAAATGCTACAGGTAAGTAAGCAAGGAGATAGATACATTGTATCCCCCAGCACTGCGCAAAAGGTGGGGTGTGCAGGCTCACTGTATACAATGTAAAGGGGATGAAAATACCCTTTTACCCCTTGGGAACAGTAGTTCACCCAAGTACATTAAAAAGAAATTAATAGGGAAGCTGAAAGGGGCCACCCAGCCCAAGCCCAAAAGTTATAGGAAACTAGAACTCCAACCATACACTATGGAGAGACATAAAAAGGTCACCCATAAAAAGAGTAAACGACTAGGTGAGGGGGGGGGTATTCCCACTCACCAAGGGACAAGAAAAATAGTTACCCAGTCAAAGCAAAAAGTTCTGCCGTTGACGCAGGTCAGGAAGATTTATCACAAATATGAAAATCTTACCTAACAAATCCACACAGATCAAGGGACTAATTTCATGAGCAAACTGATGGCCGACGTGAAGGAGATCATTCAGATTGCGACAGACTATTGAGCCCTCTCAGAGTCCTGGTCCTCGCCAATAGTATTGGTAGCCAAGCCCTATCAATCGTGGAGATTCTGCATTGATTTTCGCAAACTAAACGCTGTGTCCCTGTTCGATAACTACCTCATGCTGAGGATAGATGACCTGATCGACTGGGCACAGCCGTTTAGATTTCCACAACTGGTCTCACCAAAGGCTATTGGCAGGCCCCTCAGAAACCTGAAGACAAGTAAAAAACAGCATTCTCCACACCTGTGGAATTATTCAAATGCAAGGTACTTCCATTTGGCCTTCATGGAGCTCCTGCAACTTTCCAAAGGCTAATGGAGCACATACTAAGACCTTATTCTGGCTTCTGTGGAGCCTATTTAGAAGATATCATCCACAATAAAACGTGGGAAGAGCATATGACACACCTGTATCAAATAACAAAAGCCCTACAACAGGCCGGAGTACCCGCCAACCTAAAGAAGTCTCATTTAGCACAATCTGCTGTGAAGTATCTAGGCTTCTTTGTAGGCAACAGCTTGGTCCAATCCCAGGTAGAAAAAGTTAGGGCTGTCAAGTAAACCCCTATTCCCAAAACGAAGTCAGATCTGAGGGCTTTCTTGGGACTTTTTAGGTTACTACCGATGCTTTATTCCCAACTTTGTCTATTATGGCCTGTTTAACTGATAAGCTAAGAAACGCTGAGCCACAGAAAGTGGGGTAAGGAAGAACAAAGCTGTTTCGATACCATGAACAACATAATCTGCAGCAAACTAATCCTTAAGGTCCCCAACTTGAATAAAGAGGTTGTCCTCCAAAGTTACCGATACGTCACGAGTGGGCCTAGGAGCAGTACTCCCACAGACATGACAGAACAGAACATCCGGTCATGCAAGTTAGTAGGACATTATTTCCTAGGGTACAAATTATCTAAACTACAACTACTACAGAACAAAGCCCTACAAACCGCAGCAACCACATCTCCCGACCAGACAAGAAGTGCAGGCTGCCCATAAAAGTGAGGATTCCATTTCAGATCCTGACTCTGGCTCACAAGTCACAAGTGCATTTACAATGATGCAGTTGCAGACCTCAATGACAGAATCACCCTACAAACACAACATTCTGTAAGATCGGTTGCCATCATCTCGCTGTACATTTCAAGGTACAAGAGCAAAAGGGCGGGAGGCGCCAGCTTCTCTGTTGCAGCCCATACTCTTTGGAACACTCTGCCTGCATCCATTAGAAACTAACAATCTTAATCTACATTAAAGAAACAGGTCAAAACCTTGCTTTTTGACAAACATGATTGATGCCACCTGTATATGGCCACATGATTGTTGTAACTGAATAATATGCTGTAATAAACACTGTGATAACCCTGGGTTTGGGCATTCAACAAATTATATAAATAAATAAATAAATAAATAAATAAATAAAAATAAATAAAACAAAACTATGCAACTATAGAACTTGGGGCACTGGCAATAAAGTGGGCAGTGGGATATTTAAAGTATTACCTCACTGGAAAAAGTTTACTTTGATCACAGACCACTCACCCCTCACGTGGCCTTGTTAAGGAAAAGACACAAGCTCCAGCATCATGCACTGGTTTCTCGATCTGCACCCCTTTTGTTTTAGCGTGGAACATCGCAAAGGCAAGGAACAGGGTAATGATGATTTCCTGTCCCGATTTCCTTTACCAGATGGAGAAGCCAGCTGCATGAGGGTATGGGGATGTGACGAATCACAGGGTATTGTCACTGTTTCCATTGGGGAAGCTCCTTCCCATGAATAGATTCTCCACCTTCCTATCTGTCTCCACATTCCCTTGCCACTCCGTACCCTGTAGTTCCCCACCTTTACATTCACCTTTGTAGAGCGGATGAAGTTAACTCTCAAGAAAACACTGAGACTAAGAAGAGTGGTAGTGATTTCTATAGAGATCAGCAGTTCAGTACTGTGATGAAGAGGCACGGTAGAGCAATGAGGACTATTGATGTGAACCGGACGAAGCAGTCTAGTTGTTGGGGTCTGCCTATTGGCCATACGGAATACAAATGAGGACTAAATAAATAAGGTGTCAGGCCTGCCCCGGAGGAACAGAGAGCAAAGCTTGCACGCGGTAAAGGTAGAACCACAGGAAGAAGCTGTAGACCGGGAAGACGGTGGAACGAGCCCGCCGTCTGCAGAAGTACTGCCATGAGCCAGCAGACACCGGGAAGCGAGAGAGAACCCAAGTGCAAGAAACACTTGGGATGCCACCTGGAGCCAAGCTGTGCTGCCCGAGAAGTAGAAGCAGAAGGCAGCTGTACAGCCCAACACGCTGAAGGCAAAGCAGGGTCGCGGAAGACAGCACAAGCAGGAACAAGAGGAGCAGAAGGTTGACCAGAGACTCAGAGAAACTCAAGCAGGACGCCAATCACCCGGAGCCTGTAATCATGGTACGGGTGCTTCCTGGGTCTGGAAACCGAACAAGGGGTACCCAATGATGGTCAGTGACCCAAAGCAAGATGAAACTAAAGACACATGTGTCAAGGACCCCAAGAGGATTAGAAGGACAAAACAATGCGCCTCATCAGTGAACACTTGGTGGGAGAGTGAACCAAGTGTCCCGGAGGGCTAATGTAAGGGGGTCTGGGGCAGAGGGGACTTACAGAAACTATGTCGATTCATAGACCCGAGAAAATTACAAGGGGAAAGAAAAGTTGAAACGAACTGTGTAACACATCATATGGGGGAACAGTACCTGGCAGGAGAGTATACCAGGTCTGTTCTGTGGGACAGTGCAAGACGCCAGGGTCTGTGATCCATATGAAAGTGGGCAAGGCCCACAAAAGAAAGCCACAGGGGCCAGGGACCCGCACACAAGGAAGAGACACTTCAAAAGGGCTGAGGCCCAAAGCAAGTCGGGGAGAACATGGGAAAGTCAAAAAGGGGTCTGGGATCCACGTTGGAATGACGGAATCAGTCGGGTAGAACCAGAGACAACCCAGATGGGTCTGGGACCAATGTGGAAAAGTACAAGAGAACAAAACAAGGGGTCGAGGGCCCAGTTAAGAAAGAGGCATTTGCTTGAGCTCGGAATCCTACAGTCAAGTCTGGCAGGATAGTTTTCCAGAATTGGCATTACAGTTTACAATCCCCCACTTTTTGGACACTTAGGAACTGTAGCAGTAATTTGGTTTTCACGTTGTGAACTGAACTTTAAAGGGCCGTGTCCAAAGAGAGAGAGAAGGCTTCCCCTGGATTAAGAAGTTTTTCCCTTAGTTAGTTTAGTCTACGGGTCGAAATAGGTTTGTGCGCAGGATGGTGGACATTTTACATTACGGACAACTTGACAGAGCAGAGTCCTTAGTATTTTTGTTGAGGTAGGGAGAACCCTCATTGTTTATAATAAAAGTTTTTTGCCAACAAGCATGCCACCACTGTGTCAGACTCATACCTCTGCAACCTTACACAACACACACCTGCAATTTGATACTCCTGCACCGCTCTTCCCGCTCCATGATGCTCTTGGAAAGTTCGATGGCAGCTGCAGAGTAGTCAATTCCTGTGAGGTTTGTGTAGCCAGAGTTTGCCTGGAAAAATAGAAATTCCCAAAGTGTGAGCATCTGAATAATAATCATTCTGAAAATGTTAATACCCCCAATAATAAGAGTCTAATAAGAGTCTGTAAGCACTAAAATACCAGGTGTTATTACCCAACTAAGTGGTACTCCCATCAACGACGGGAGGATTACAGGCTAGGGTAGGCTTGACCGAGATGCTGTTGTGCGTCCAGACGCTGGTATATGGCTCTCAGAGTACCAAGTGGAATAGGGAAGCAACAGAGGTAGATACAGAACCAGCCTACTGCTGCCTTGGAACAATTTGGGGTGATAAATAACAAAAATAAACATTTATGTCACAGAATATCTGCATCAAAACTGATTTCACTTGAATTGCTATGATCCATAGAAACTTACATTTTATCCCTGTTTTACTTGTTCATCCTGACTGACTAAATAACCGTACACAATTCTTGCTCATACATCAACATCAGAACAAAGCCACCTAGTGATGTGCAAATGAATCGTGATCAAGTGTGTCACCCAAATGTCATGCTTCTTTATTTTTCAAGAGGCATATCCTGTGATGCTGGAAATGCATCGGAGGGACAGGGCCTCCGTATCCTTGTCCTTTACTGCTTTTTATCGTGTGTTCTGTCGTGTTTTCCGCGCAGGAGTTCATGTGGGACTCCTGGCGGTGCAGCTCTCTCTCTTTTGGTTTGGTGAACAGGCCCGTGGGATACCCTTATGACACCCATGGGTGGGGGTACAAACCTGTGCCCCTAGTGTATGTTTTTGGGCACCTGTGGGTGGCCCACAGAGCAGGGTATGGGCTGGTGGCAGCTCCATGCTGAAATTGACAGGTGCGCGGAGTATCCTCCATTTTGGGATACCCCGGCCCTGCCATTGGGATCAGTTGATTCCTGATGGAAAACAAGATGGCCCCTGTGGCCTCTTGCTTTCTATTACCCATTACCTTGTTTTCCCAAAGTCCTGGGAAGCCCTGACTCTGTCCCTTCCACTTGACTGGCTCAAGGGTGGAAATGCCATATATGGTGTTGTTGTGAAGGCCCGGCCAGACTAGCTGGAGCCTTCCCGGTGATGTATGTTGTGGGTACCTCCTGTGGGTGGGACCTGGGTGAATAGAGTGTGTGACGAATATGCATTCTGTGTTGTGGTTGTCTAGTATCTGGTGGTTGACACAATGACTGAGACAGCCTTACCCGAAACCTGTATGAATGCAGCTTCGAGTGTTGAATGGCTCGGTACTTGTGCCAATACACATAACTTGTTGTGAGTGTCTGGAGGGAAGTGAATGGCCGGAATACCTTGTGTGCCTGATTGGCTGCCTGCCTGCATGAATGCCATTAGGTGTGATTGGATGCTTGAGTGTGACCCAGCGGAATGAATGGGAGATCCAACAGTATATCTGGGGACCTCCCACTGCTAGGAATCGTGTTCAGAAGCTGAAGTCCACTACGACGAGTAAATGGAGTAACTGAAGCTTGACCTTGAAGCCCCGCTGGGCGAGAAGAAGTGCTGTTGCTCTCCTTCACAATCTGAAAGCTGCTGTGCCACCAAGGACTGACCCAGAGAGGACCTGGTAAGGCGCCCTCTTCCCGAGCTACGAGGGACCATCGTGCATAGCTGATCTTTGCCAACGCTCCCTGGTAGACAGACCTTCGACAGGCTGCCGACCCGATATGGGGACTGCTGCGGAACTCCAAGGAGAAGCGCCCAGACTGTTCTCCGCCACTGTCGACAACTGCCGTCGCCGACCGGAGCCGCCGTGCTCCCGTTTGCCTAAGAACTTCAATTGATCATCGGATGCTCTCGTCTGCATCGTCAACCGCTTGTCTCCCGCTGGAGAAGGCCCGACCGTCGACGCGCCGAGGAGCATCCGCTGGTGGGTTTCCCACCACCTAAAGACCACAGAGATGCCGACGACTCGACGCCCTTGCTGGGCCACCGTTCTTCATCATCTCTTTGCGGTCCAGAACTATCGTCACCGAGGTGCCCCGCACGCCTCTTCCTTGCAGGACGCCAACGCTCTGTCGTCGACGAGCACCGCTAGGAACGAAGCTGCCACTTCACTGCCGTAGTTCAACCTGTTCACCGTCGGACGTTCGACGACCCGTGACTCCTGCCTTAAAGGGAGGACACTCAAGAAGGGCCGTCGATTCCCCGACACCGAACGCTGAGTTCCTCGACACCTCTCGACGATCCGTGGCTCCTGCCTTAAAGGGAGTCACTCAAGAAGGATCGGTCGACGCATCGTCGGAGAACTCTACTCCACCAGGTACATTGGGGGGGGGGGAAACCTTAATAGGAGGAAGTAAGACTATTGGACATCATATGGACTGGGCTTGTGCTATATATCTTTATTTACAGGTTGCCCAGGTGGGGCGGGGGGATCTCCACACAACTGTGCCTAGTGGTAGGGGTCAGTATTCTGCCTACTGTTTCAACCATTTTGCATTCCTTCCTATCTCTATTGCTGGTTTCCTCGTTATTGATCTGTGTGACATTTTAACCGTACAGTTGATGCACTTAAATGAGATTCGATAACATTGGTGGTACCACTTTAGAATTGTATATATTTATCATTATTGACTTCCGAGTACAAAGTGCATTATTGTGATCGTGTACATACCTTTGAATATTAATTATATAAAGACTGTTTTCAGTAATACAGTGTGTGGACATTCCTTTGTGGGGGTTCGGGGACTACACTGTACTTAAGAACCAGTCTGCATCACCTCCTGAAAAGCTAGGCCTTGATTGCTCGACCATGTACCAATAATAGAGAATCTTGGCTGGGGTCCTCTGTGCCTCTCCTCTACCATATAGAGAGCGGAAGTACAGACACCCCCTACCAGTCTTTACATATCCCCCAACAGCTTTCAGTCCCAATAAAACTCTGGCAGAAGATCTAAAACCTGAATGGGATGGATCATAGGATCAGGAACTGAGGCATATATAGGGAGTCATTTATTAAAATCTATGTCACTGTGAGAGTGTCCTGGGAGCAACACTTCACAGGATGCAGTGACGGGCTTCTTATATGCCCTTTGATCCAATGTGGCTACAGGTAGCCTGCGCTTACCTGACAATTACAACGTTGTCTTTTAGTTATTTTGCTATCTGCAGTTCTCCTTGGGTTTGGTCTTCGCTTCAGACCCTGAGAGCACTACTCTTTCCTTCTGCTCTCGTCAGTAAGGCCAGGTGTATCCTTCATCGTCATTGCATGTGCCAAACAGTTCTACAAACAAACTATCAGAAAACCATGCACCCCACTTGTGGTGATCTTTCTTTGATAGGCCCACCCTCTCTCGCCCATTGGTTGCCTTCTTTCCATACCGGCTCCTTCCTTGGTTTTCCCTCCTGTCTTTGACCCACTCTCCTTTCAAATTGGTAAACAGCCCCAGACACCGCCCTCTCAGGTCCAGTCTGAGCCTCCAGTCATGTACCCCCCCAACCCACTCTTCCATGGTTGCTCGTTCTGCGTGTCTGTCCCTCTGGCCAGTTTCCCAGGTAAATGGGTGCTTTGGTGGGTCAGGTTTTTGATGGGGTGGCTGTGGTCAGGTTTGACGCAAGAGGAGGTCCAGGCGCTGTGCATGTTCTATGTTGAAGGTGGTCGCCACACCGTTGGCGTCTCAGTCAGCATGGCATCACTCTTCTGGGTTCCGGGGTTTGGTGTGGCAAAGGCACATGGCACTCTCAGGCGACTTGCGTGGTGTGATTCCCCCACCGCTCCCGTTGGTGGTCAGGTTACTCCGGAGTGGGGCGGCCCGCACCTTTGCTGCCCAAGCATCACAGTCCCATAATATGACGGTTCAATAGATCGACCTTGTTTTCCGAGAGATCAGGTGCATCATTAGAACCAATCTTCTCTTTTGTCCCTTATGGGCCATTTTTTATTTTTAAATGTTTTGATTGGCATTTATGAATATACACAAAACCATTGTGTGGATCACATCGTCTAATACATATCTCGTATGCCATATAAAGCATAGGTAACATTAAACAGTAAACAAACAACAGTAATAACTCTGACTGTCCTTTTGTCCTCTGACTTGTAGTGCTCCATGTTTCTTATTCGGACCCCAGCCCCGACGCCGCTGCACTCTGTTGGCTCTTCATGGAACGTGATGTAGGAGTGTGTGTGGGTTTGACGTTTCAGTTTATGGGTTAAACTACCGTTTGGTGTTTGAGGGGTAGATTCAGGGGGGTTTGTAGCTTGTTGAAAAGATCATGTCCCTCAGGAGGGTCTTCCAGGACTCCAGTGTGGTGCTCGCATATTCTCCACCACGGCTGTTCCCCTCCTCCCAGGCTCTAGTTTCAGCTGCGGTCCACCTCTCCATCTCCTTAATCCAGGGTTCATACCTGGGGCCTGCTGGCGATTTCCAGGCCATGGCGATCGTTCTCTTTGCAATACACATGCTATGTCCATGAGCTTCACTAAATGCCTGATTTTGCTCAGTCTCGGGTGAGTGCCCAATAGGCACTCCTTAGGTGTCCATTCATATTATCTCCAGTCCGGCTTTCCTGCAGGTCTGTTCAGCTGCGAACCAGAGTTTCTGTGATTTGGGGCAGGCCCAAAACATGTGGATCATATCGGCATGGTCGGATGGGCACCATGGACATGTCGGGGTGACTGTCGTTGAATGTGGTTATTCTGTGTGGGGTCATGTAGGTCCTGTAGAGGACATTAAGCTGAATCAGCCTGAACCTAGCATTCCGGGACACCTCCTTCGGGTATGATAGAGCTCTCGACCATTCGCCCTCTGTGATTTCGGTCCCCAAGCCGGTCTCCCACCTCTCTTTCAGACGTGCACTTCTTGGGTTGGGCCTGTCATTTATTTGGGTGTATAACCTCGACGTTGGTTTCCAGCCGTCGCTAAGACCATACATCTCCTGCACAAGGGAGTGCGTTTCCGGCTCCTCAGGCCATATATCCCATTTCTCTTTGGCAACGTGTTTCACCCTTTGATACCATAAGAATTGGCCCGGGGCAAGTCCGTCCTTCTCTTGCAGTGAGTCGAAGTCTCTGAACAGCCCCTCGTCAAACATATCTCCCCATGTGTAGAGGCCAAAGTTCTCCCATCTCCTCATCGTTGGTAAGTCGCCGGGGGTTTTGCATACGTCTGCTAGCATGGGAATTTCAGGTGTGTATGAGTGTTGTAGTCCAAGCATAGATCTGACCTTGTTCCAGACCTGTCGCCCCAACAGTACTATCATGGGTGGGTCAGGGGGCCCAACTCGTGTGTTCCATATTAGTTCTTTAGGGTGCATGGGTGAGGTTAGTTGACGGAGAAGGTTTGTCTCGGCTGTGGGTTCATCGGATAGCCACTTTGCGACATGAGTCAATTGTGCCGCCTGTTAATATCTCTGGAAATCAGGTAGCCGGATGCCACCCTCGGCGTAGGGAAGTGTGAGGATGTTCAGTTGAGTTTGTGTCTGGCCCGTCCCCAAAAAAAGTCTCTGATTAAGGATTCCAACTTCCTGAAGAAGGAAGGGGGAACGTAGTATGTTATGTTAGTGAAGTAGTAGAGGAATCTAGACAGTATTATCATTTTGGATATTGCTGCTCTAGCCATCACAGAGAGCGGTAGCTTCGACCAAAATTTGATGGATCTGCGTACCCCAGACATTGCAGCCTCCGTGTTGCACTCATGGGTGGAGATTGGCGCATGTCCCTTATGGGCCATACGGATAGGTCAGGGGCAACGTGCCGGTCTTGGAAGCAAACACTGATCAGCATAGGTTGGATACCATGCTTGGAGGCTGGATTCCAGAATAAAGTGCAATATAAAAGCCACATTTAATTCAAATCTTTAATTGTATTTCTCTACAAAGAGGATAGACCTGCACAAGAGCGATTGAAACAGGTAATCAAGTCTCTTAGTGTTTTCTTAGAAGTGCCACTTATTGAGAAACAGCACACACCTTTCTGCATGCTATCGCAGGTTGCGAGTATGAAGGCGCCTGCTGGTGCCATTCATGGGGCCCATAGAGCGAGCATTGCTGTATGGCTGGATTACACAAGACGCGCAGGGCAAGTGGTACATTACTAGCAACCATGGACGTGGAGTCACAACACATGCTCATCACATCGATGGCACTGAGGCCTGTAAGAAAGCGCTCACCAATCATTAACTACTTGCTGACACTATAACCAAGTGCATGGATTCGATCTTACCCAGCTGCAGTCTCCAGAGGACTGCAGGACTGAAGGCGGGAGAGTGTTACCTTGGGACTCAGCAATGTGGTGGTGGACTGAGAAAAAGGATCTACTTAAAATCCTGCTCCCAGTGTGAAAGCACCATAAAAGGGCAAAGATAAAAAACATGCCACTTGGGACACTATCGCCAGCCTGAAGGTGGCTCCACCTGGAACTCGATATTACTTCCTGATGGGGAGATCATTTTAATGCTTCATCCCCTCTCCTAGAGAGACCCCCAGCCCTTTTTTTCTGGATTGATGGACCGGTTTCTTCCTATCCTGAATAACTGGAGCCTTTTTCCACTCATGCATTCTTATGGGCTCTGTCTTTTGGAATACTGTTCTGTGTTTAACCTGTCCTATGGAGTCTACTTTCCTCCATTCCTCTTAAAGGTATCTGTGTTTTACTTTTGCAGCACACAGCTCCTTAAGGGCAGTTTTGCTGGGAACCCTTTGGGTTCTTCTTTGAGATTCTTTCTTTATCCTCGAATGACTACAATTCTAAGGATAGAGGGATACTTTATATCACTCCAAAAGCATTATATATTAGCCCACGCCACCTTATGTGGAGTGCTAAGGGGATACCTAGTATCCCTACTTTTCTCTGCTCCTGTGAAGTGTTAGTCACATAGACAACCTTCTAGTTATGGCTGGTGGCAGTGTACGTGTTCTACAAACTATTTAGTTATTTTTTACCGCAGACTGTTATCACAGTCTCGGTTGTGCACAATAGGGTCACCTAGGTAGTAACTTGGTGGCTCCTTTCTTTTTTCGCCTTTTCTAGCATGTTTGTTCTTGGTTAGCCCTTCTTCTACCATTCTGGGAGGGGGAAGTCTGTGTGTGTGTGTTTTGCCTTTGGCAGGAACCCTTGAGTGTCCCCACCAAGGCTCCAATGTGTCTTGGCAGGCAGGAAGTGGGGGAGGAGTTCTTCACTCCACTGCCCTTTGTCTGAGTGCCTGAATGGAACCGGTGCTCACTGGGGAGGCTGGCTGTCGGCATTGGACAGCCACACGCCCCTTTCTGTAAACCGTTGAGAGAGATTGCAGAGGAGTGTGTGCTGAAACTGAATAAAAGGTGAGGTTCCTGAGGTGGAAGGCAAGGCCACCATTGGAACTTCAAGTAACCAAAGAAGACAACAACCAGAGACACCTGCAGACCCTTTGCAACACTATGAAGCGATCACTGAGGTCCTTACCCTGTTTTCTATGCGACAGAGGAGCTCTTAAGAGGACGACTCCTTCCTTTTGGCTGATGGGACTAACCAGCCCTGAGGCGAACGACAATCTGAGCCATCTCCAGAGGTGCTGTGCCTCTCCAGAGCTGCAGAGCGTGAAGACCAGGAGACCTCGGACCCAATTGCAATGCATCGTCTTTGAAAGGCTGAATCCGTCCAAGTCTTTGCTGAGCTCCAGGTGAACTTTCCGAGACACAGTCTGACTCATCCAAGTCCCCTCACCAAAGTGCTGGACTCCAGGAATCGAAGAGGATTGACCAGGCATATACTGTCCTTTGTTGGTGCTGAGAAAAAGTCGGCAAAACCGCAGACTGACCCAAGAAGCTAAAGAAATCCATGCCAAGGGTTCTCTCTCTCTCTCTCTCTCTCTCTCTCTCTCTCTCTCTCTCTCTCTCTCTCTCTCTCTCTCTCTCTCTCTCTCTCTCAGAGAGAGAGAGAGAGAGAGAGAGAGAGAGAGAGAGAGAGAGAGAGAGAGAGAGAGAGAGAGCTGCTGAGATTTCCCGTCAAACGGTCCGCTGGTCACCAGACTGAGGAATCCAGGGGTCGGGTCCAGCGCTGACACATCGAGGAGAATCCAGCTATGAACATTTCTTCAACCAAGAAGGCACTCCAGAGCGTTGGATTGCACGATGAGGTGTGCAGAGTGTCCACTCTTACCTCTGACCCAAGCCGTCGGCTTGTTTCCCCTTTGCGAGGTCTTTAACAGGGTCTCCAACATTGTGATAACGCTTTTAGCATCTTTAACTGGAGACGGAACGTATCCTCAGTAACATTTGCTGGTCTGCTGCTTCGTAAGACTTTGAGCCCTCTACAAACTGACTTTTGCATAGAGTTAGGGTTTTGCTAACTAAATACAATTACTGTACATCTTTGTCTTATAATACATTAGAGCAGTCATTAGTGTCAAACTCTGTTACAATTGTACAGCGAGCATCTACCAACTAAGCAGTGGCCTTTGAAAAAGGGTTTAAAAGTAATCCTATGTGTGTCGGTTAAGTGGACTAAGTATTTCAAGATAGTAACTAGGTTCTGTGTACTTACCTACAGCTCACATCTTCCTCTCATGATAAGCCTGAGTGCCCTGCCATTCTATTAAGGTTTCATGAGTAGTACAGAATGATCCTAAGAGTTGGGGACCTGTATACCAGCTCACATTTTCCTCTTATGATAAGCCTGACTGCTCTGCCATTCTATTAAGGTTTCATTAGTAGTACAGAATGATCCTAAGAGTTGGGGACCTGTATACCTGCTCCCATTTTCCTCTTATGATAAGCCTGACTGCTCTGCCATTCTATTAAGGTTTCATGAGTAGTACAGAATGATCCTAAGAGTTGGGGACTTGTATACCAGCTCACATTTTCCTCTTATGATAAGCCTGACTGCTCTGCCATTCTATTAAGGTTTCATTAGTAGTACAGAATGATCCTAAGAGTTGGGGACTTGTATACCAGCTCACATTTTCCTCTTATGATAAGCCTGACTGCTCCGCCACTCTACCAAGGTTCCATGAGTAGTACAGAATGATCCTAAGAGTTGGGGACCTGTATACCTGCTCCCATTTTCCTCTTATGATAAGCCTGACTGCTCTGCCATTCTATTAAGGTTTCATTAGTAGTACAGAATGATCCTAAGAGTTGGGGACTTGTATACCAGCTCACATTTTCCTCTTATGATAAGCCTGACTGCTCCGCCACTCTACCAAGGTTCCATGAGTAGTACAGAATGATCCTAAGAGTTGGGGACCTGTATACCTGCTCCCATTTTCCTCTTATGATAAGCCTGACTGCTCTGCCATTCTATAAAGGTTTCATTAGTAGTACAGAATGATCCTAAGAGTTGGGGACCTGTATACCTGCTCCCATTTTCCTCTTATGATAAGCCCGAGTGCCCTGCCATTCTATTAAGGTTTCATGAGTAGTACAGAATGATCCTAAGAGTTGGGGACCTGTATTCCACTGGGATAGTTTTATGACGTCTTACTTCAAGTGGACTTTAGGAAAACTTCCCTAACACTCGTGTTTCCTTACAACTGGGAACAGCCTATTGACTTGGTCCAGTTGTTCTTTGGGCAAAACATTACATCTAAACTTTGTTGAATATTTATTTAGATTGTAATCTGCGTTAGGTTAGGTAATTGTCAAGCCAGAGGGAGGATACACAACTCCTGCCTAACCACGGAAGCTGAATGGAGTACGACTCTCTCACCTTGATTGGCACGGTGCTGATGTGATACTACCAGGACACTGCACGTCAGCCAATGGTGGAAAGAGGGTTAGGGAGAAGCTGTGGATAGGTAAAGGTGGATAGAGTGTTAGGGTACTTGATTGGATAGGAAGGGAGTTTCAGGGAAAATGACATTCAATACACAATGAAATGCTTTCAGCAATATCATACTTCTGAACCTGCAAGCTTGAACCCTATTCCTAACTGCGGTCTTGGCAGGCCACCCCAACCACCACTAGCTGGTTGGATGAGGTTGAAAACATAGTGGGACATACTACATGATGCACATATAATTATTGCATGAAGGACCAAGTACAATGAGCACACGTAATGATTGCATGAACTGCCAAAAACTCAGCCACAATATAGTAAATAAATGAAGCGAGAAACACAGAATAGCAGCCCCTTTAAAAGATCCTAATACTTAATTCTATGAAAAGACTGGAGGCGAGCATTATGCTTAAACTTCAATTTATTACTCTTCAGCAGTTTCAACAAACCACACAAGAAAACGCTGAAAAGTGTCCATAATAAAACTTTTCTTTTCTTAAAATAAAACTCCCAAGTTCCTTGTAGTCCAGTCCTGCACAGCCCAGCTATGCCACACATCCAGTCTCTGGGCTCCTCTTCTTCTTTTACTGTTCTTCAGCAGATAAGTACCTCTTTAGTACCTCTCCATATAACATAGCTTGTTTAGTGCATTATATGTAATTAGGAGAGATTGAAACAAACAGAATGTTTGTTTTAAAGATTTGGACATATTGTGGGAAAGCTACACGAGCGCAGCAAATATATTTGACAGAGCAGAGGGTCGGGCGCACTCACACGCAGCGCAGGCGCGAGGCAGAGGGACCACATTTGCGCCGTGAGGCGGACGGCCCTGTGCCATATTACCGTCAGGGTCGGACTGGGACAAAAAATAGGCCCGGACATCCCAAAAAAAGTGTCCCACCCCGCGCCTCAAAAAAGTGGCCCACCCCGCGCCTCAAAAGTGGCCCTCAAACCATCATCCGTGATTGGTGAATTGTGTCAATTCACGACTTTCCAGAGAATGCTACTTAGGATTCACGTGTCTGTTACATTACAACACAACTCATACAATAACATAACTTTGCATACAGTTCTGTGACAGGGTCCACAGCTCTGAGGCGCAGGGGTGGCATGAACACGACCTTTCACCCCTTGACAAAACAGGAAGGAGCATCAAATAGCATTGTTCCTAAGTACACTACAAAAAATATGGTTATGAATTCACTAATGTGATGTACATTTCATACAAGAATGGATCCCCATATGTATCATTAATATCTGTGTGTATAGATCCATATTGTCAAATTACTGTGAATGCAAGCAGACATCTAAGGCCAAATGATAATATGTTATTGTATAGCACTTACGCTTAAGCTCTTTTTTTATAGAACAAATATGCATACAATATCACCCAACCTGTGTTGGTACTCATTTATTGATCTCGGAAGGATGAAAGGCTGAGATGGTTCGAACCTGCAACCTGTAGATCACACACTCATCGCAGCAGCGAGCGCTCAACCCACTGAGCTATCATATCGGCTATAGTAAAAGGAGCATCTTCAGGCCTGGTGCAAATTTGGCCGCATTTCAAGCCTGTGTGCAATGCATCTACGTTTCAGCCTATGTCTGTATTAGAAGTCACTCAGTATGGTGTGACCAGTGCGCCCTGGAGATAAAATGGCCCAGGTGTGACCAGGCTATTAAATGCCCCAGTGCCACCGGGAGAAACAATGGCTCCCGTGCCACCAGCTTATAAAATGCCCCCAATGTGACCAACAGGGTGCCTGCGTGACCGATATATAAAATGCCCCCAGGATGAACAGGCTACAAAATGACCCGAGTGTGACAGGATGTACATGTGCGCCAGGGTGATCATAATCTAAAATGGGCCCATTGGAATAACCACGTCATAAAGTGGCGCCTATTGTACCCGGGTATACAATTTCTCATAGTGATCTAGTGTACAATGACCCTGGTGTGAGCAGGGATGTCCAGAGTTTTATCAGGCTATCGCATGGCCCCAGCATAACCCAGATGTCAAATGTCTCCTGTAAAGTGAACTACGGAGGATCCGGGTGTGACACGGCCCCAGCATGACGGGGATGTAAAACAGTCACAGCACGGTGACGATGCAAAGAGACCCTGGTATTGCCAGGGTGTATTTATGCAAGGTGGTTTTGGGGTCGCTGTTCATTTTATTTTTTTACATCTGATTGGGGCAGTACAAAGTGCACTCTCACCACAGACCATTGAAGAGGCGCTCTTCACTGTAGCCAAAAAAGGGGTAAAATCGCTATAAGAAGTACACGCACCCAAAAAACACCTGTAACGGCTTTGCTGCTGTGCCCCAAATCAGCACTTCTCGGGGCAATGGCATGCGGTTATAGCGAAGAATATTGTTTCCATACGAAGCGCGACAAAAAACGACCTGTGCTTTCAGAAAAAAACAAAATATGGTATGCGAGTGACGGTTTTCGGCAGAGTTTATAAGTCATCTCTTTGAACATGCCATCTTCTGGAGTTTTTAAAAAAAGGCTGAAAATAGCCATAACATGAAGAAAGGCCGAGGGATGGGCTGTGCGCGTGCGAGGTACAGAAGAATGCTTCCGGAGCACTTCAATGTTACCCTGACATTAAAAGGACCAGCTGATACACGACGCTTTATATAGCGCTTCATGCCAGATGCTGCCCGTTTCAAAGCACTGTAACAGAAATGTGTTGCTTTAGCTTACTTTAATGGTACTCGGTTCATCGCCCTCTGAAGGGTGGAGGGCTGAGTCAGCGGAGACTGCGGAGTTACCATTGAGAGCTGTCCTGCAGAGTGAAAACAGAAGGCTTAACTTGCTGAGCTATCTAGTTTGCAGTTTTAAAATAAAGTGCACTTGAAAAATCATGTGTTACTTAATTTGGCGAGCACCGGGCTTTAAGTGCCATCCCCCAAACGTCGCCTTGACCATGCGTGGCTTTAAATGCTTTGACCGAATACTTCCGGTGTGGGGGGGACCGCGGCATTGCTTACACTACTTGTCGAGTCAGCCACTGTGAGGGCTTAAGACCCTCCCAAACTGAGGAAGGCAGCCCTCTGCCGTGACTCTCAGCCGGGGAGGCACTCAGGCGCTGCAGTAAGAGACCGTCACATGTCTCACCTGTGAGAGCAGGCAGTGGGCTTGATTTTATGGAATTTTTTGCGCGGTGCAAAGTCACTTTGTACTGGTGCAAATTGGCTTTGCGCTTCAAAAATACACTTTGCACCGCTCTGTGAATCAGGGTGTTTGTTGGCAGTGGAAAGTCACTTTGCACCGCGCTAAACATTCCATAAATCAGGGCATGCAAGTTTAAACAATCAAAGATGGATCTAATGAGCCGAAGGAAGGCATCATAACCAGCCTCCTGGTTGCAGAGGAATGGGGGAGGGCGACAGCGCAGTGGGTTAATGCACCTACTGCAGTGATGTATGTGGAGCAGGCAGAGCACCCAGCCCCGGGTGAGATACTGATACAGGCTTGCTTGCTACGCTGGGACCTACAGTCACATGACATCCCCTAGCTTTGATTCTCAGCACATGTAATTATCCACACTGTCCCCCGTGGTTCACTTTTTTCAGGAAAGTTGTGGGACAGTTCAAGCATGAGGTTTACTGAGGTGAGAGTACACAGAACAAAGGCACGTCATAGCGCTACACAGAGCAAAGGCACTGCTCATAGCGCTACACAGAGCAAAGGCACCGCACCGCTCATAGCGCTACACAGAGCAAAGGCACCGCTCATAGCGCTACACAGAGCAAAGGCACCGCACCGCTCATAGCGCTACACAGAGCAAAGGCACAGCTCATAGCACGCACGGTTAAAACTCTCCCCTTTCTTCACCCAATCCGCCCCTTTCCTTGGTACACAGCCAACAGGTGCTATTGGGAGACCAAGGGCCCGATTCATGGCATATTTTGCCCGGTTCAAAGTGATTTTCCACTGCCCACGCCCTGATTGATGGAACTGTGCGAAGTGTATTTTTGCCAAAGTCCACGCATAGTTATTTTTGCAGTACAAAATGACTTTGCACGGCAAAAATACACTTTGCACAGTTCCACGAATCAGGGTTTGTGCCGGCAGTGCAAAGTCACTTTTCAGCAGTGCAGAGTCACTTTGAACCGTGCAAAATATTCCATATATCGCTGCCAAAAGTCCAAAAATCGCGGCATTCGGGAAAACAAGCATTAGTGCTTCCGTTGGTCAAATGCACGTTTTTTAATTAGACAGCATCTTGCTGATAATGCTGCCACATACCTCGGCGCGTTTACCTTTCTTGCACAGCAAGGATTAAAAGAGAAAGGTGAACACACACATGTATTAATCACTTGTTGCTGCTCTTGTAAAGTTTCTGCATCTGTTAGGGAACTTTAAATGGTTACAAAGAAGTTCTGTTCTGTTCTGTCTGAATACTAAGATATACCTCTAGGTGGCCAGGCAATATGCTGACTATGCGCTTCTATGCGCTGTAACCAGAACAAGGGAGAGTGCATGTTGAAATGTGCACCCAATTTGACGCCAAAAGGTGCCTGACTCAGAGCCACGCTACGGGGAGACCCGCTGCCTCGCTCCGGGTGGGCACTAGTCTGTTGGCTTGTACCCAGGCAACTGCACCTGGGGTATTCAGACACGTGCTGTAAATGCCCCCAAGACTCTAGCGCCTTAAGGATGAGAGCGAGCGTGAACGCCCCTCGCTTTTAAGAAAAAAACAGTGTGCAAAGACAGGTGAATCTCTCGGGTCAGTGTACTTACCACGCGCAGAACCTCTCGTCTCCCCAAAAATGTAGAGATGGGGAAATGGTGGGCCCGTAGCACCTATTACTTGATGTCCCGCCGCTGTGGTGTGGCCTCCGAAGGCGCGTCTGCCTTTCTCACGGTGTCGGTCCCCGCTTCATTCAAAGTCTCCCTCTTCGCTCTCGTTCTCACCCTCTCCGTGTCTCTGACTGTCTCCTTATTTCCGTCTTCCGCTGCTGCTTCTAGGGAGGGACTGGAGTGTCTCTCGCCTCTCAGGACGGACAGGTGCTGACTGTTTGCCTGGAGTGTGGCCTCGTCGTCTCATGGGCTGGGTCCGCCTTGGCGCTACGCTGCCTGCTGCTGCCGGTGTCAGTGTTACTGGCCAAAATCATCATGCCCAGGGACGGAGGAGAGGCCCAAGTTATCCTCTCTCTAGTCAAGTGGTATGAACAGTCAGCAGCGAGTGGCGACACTGAGTCTGGGCCACGGCCTGAGCTACAGACAATTCCCAAGTCCCTGCCCAGCCCCCCAAGCACAATGGTTGCTTTCAACTTTGCACAAAGGGCACTTCCTAAAGTTGAAAGCAACTGTTGTTATGGTAAGGTGCCGCCTGGGGAGGCCAGATTGTGCTGTGCCCCGGAGGCCCAGGCCCAGCCCCCCGGCCCAACCCTGGCAGCATGAGGCCGAGGGGGCAGCCAGGCAGGCAGGCCTGCTAATGTCTTTCATTAGCATTTCAGAGCAAGCCGGGGGCGGCCCGGGCCCAAGGCGAGTGAGCACCATACCATTTGGCTGGAACGACTGCCGGGGCCCTGAGGCCTGAGCTCTGGCATCTGCATAATGCATCATGCATGCATGCAAATTTACAAATGATTTATCAAATCATCAAAGCAAGGTAACAACGTGTGTGTTGTTACCTTGTTTTGATGAATGTATGATGCACTGACAGGCTGACAGCCCTCCTGACCCCTGCCCGGGTCCTGAGTGCGACTGAGGTGTCAGTTTCCTTTCCGCTAGCAGGCGAGGCAGCAGCAGCCAGCCTAGCCCAAGCCCCCCCCCCGCCCTACTTGTGCGTGATGCTGATGCGACAAACATTCCATTAAAAAAAAAAAAAACACGCCCCAGCTTGGGCCTCCCACACGACCCTGGCACTGCACACTGACTCACGCAAGCAGCCAGTGCCACGCCACGGCACTGCCTGACACAGTGGCTGGCTGCCTGGCGAGCTGTGTGAGTCAGTATAATAATTTAGTCAAGTTAAAGAAAAAACGGCCCAGGGACGGCTTCAAGAAAAACCGGCCCCCAGGTCCCCAAAGTACATCGGCCACTGGCCGATCGGCCAGTCCGACCCCGATTACCGGCATCCCAGGGGTTCAGCCCGGCCTAGCAGAACCGAGCGGATAGACTAGCTCTCCTCCCCTCCCCACCTTTGCGTGGGTGGAGGAGAGCAGCAGAGCGCTCCGGCCCCACCCTCTGGGAGGAGGAGCCGGAGCGCTGAGGAAGTCGCATTCAGAAGTGACACGAGAACGTAGGAGACACCGGGCCCGGCGGTGATTACCTGAGCTGTTAAGCATATAAAAAGGGAATTATATCCCTAGAATACTCGACGCGAATTAGCATTTGGAGCGTCGAATCAACTGATATACAGCTGCCGAGCGGGCTAACGACCCGCGAAGTGCAGAAGATTGTTCTTCCCACGGGAGCAGGCTCACTACCGTGATAAAGGTCACACAACCACCCGGAAGTGGCAGTTTGGGCACGAATAGTCCATTGTGCAAGCAATAATCGGTCTGGTGCAAGCCACATTAAAAAAAAAAAAAAAAAAATATTTCTGATTAAAAAGGAAAAGAAAAGACGATAAGAAGTAGCTTATCTATATATAATCAGTAGCATCAGACCAAGCAGCGTGGGCGTGCATTAGACACCTGTTCAGGTATCAGGCACACATCACGTTTGTGAAAGATGTCAGAGTTTGAGTGGAGTGAGGAGCAGCAGCCTCTCAATCTCTCTGCTAGCTTTAAGGAAGCACTGGGAAGGTCGATGCAGTGGTGCAAGGGGTAAGACCCCTGCAAGAGAGGCTAGAGACTCTAGAGACAATGCTAAATCAGCCTCCTGAAAGCACCAAGGAGACTGGAAGCACGCCCACAGAACCCTCGAAGACAGGGTTGAAGGGGAGTATACAAGCCCGAAAGAGGAAATCCTCTTACGACCCCCCCCCCCGGGCTCAACATATGGGGAGAAACAGAAGACTGGAGGCAGCCGATGTGTTTGCTAAGCTTAAGGACGCTTTCCTGCAATGCCAGGCAGTGCCAGACCTCATGACCCCCACTCCAGGGGAAGATAATACAGGAGAGGATGACCCGGGCTCGGAAGAGGAGCCGGCAGAAGGTGACCTGTCCTCTCACGAAAGAGAGGAGGTAGCAGAGGAAGAATGGGAGAAACCCGGCGGGGGAAAGAGAACCCGCAAGGAGAAGCACCTAGAGGAGTGGCAGGAGGACACAATGGCCATGTTTGACCCGGAACGTATGCGGAACCAGAGGTCATCAGACTGGCAGCCCTCTCCCAGGGTTGCACAGTATATGACCATAAGATTGCATAAAGCTCTCGACAAGGAGGTGAGGCAACGACCTGCGTGCAGAATGCCCACGCCCAGATCTTCCAGGAAAGGTAGCAGAGACCCCCGAGAGATCCCTGAGTTGGATCCCAAAATGTTGACCTTCGTGTCTAAGACCAGTAATGATCTGAGAAAAGGAATTGACGGATCATGGAGGAGCTGTCAGGAGAAGGCTCTAGACTTGTCAGGACCTCTCGCCAAAATTATGGACTTGGTGGAAAGGGCTAAGGATACGGGAGAGGAAGTAGACCCCGACCAGTGGTCGGAGTGAGCGGGAGCGGTGCTCCTGTACTTTTTTTAAATGACCTTTTCGGCTCCTATACTTTTATTTTAAAAATAAACCGTTCCAGAATTGTTTCGTTTTAAAATAAAAGTGTAGGAAGAAGTTGAAACATGCACTTTCAGTGCACTGCACTGAACATTCCCTTTAACAGGTGCAAGTGTTTGGGGGTGTGGATTGTGTGTGGGAGGGGACGTGGGGATGGGTACTTTTTTTCGTACACTTCGACCACTGACCCCGACGCTCTAGTGAGCTGAGCGCAAAGGGCAGTCTGCCTATTGGGTAACGCAAACTGCACGATTTCTTCAGAGAGAAGGAGAGGTCTGATGCTTAAGATGGATCCAAAGGTGAGCGACCTCGCTTCATACGAAGCAGGAGAAGGAGCACAGGGCCTACTTTTCAGAGAGACATTTGGAAAGGAGATGGGCCGCTTCGTCGGCACTTATACTTCGTTGGAGAAGGTTCAGGCCTCCATATGGAAGGTGTTTCCGAACAGAGTTTTTGCAGGACCCAGCCTCTTCAGGGGTCGTGCGGCAGGTCGCTCGCAGGGAGGAAGAAGGGCTCCCCCCCACCCCTAATCCCAGCGACCAAAACGGGGAAAACAAACAACAGGACACCTTCTTCCCAGCCAGGGGACATTTCCCTAGAGGGAGCAGAGGAAGAGGAGCTGGTCATGGACAAAGCTTTACACCAGGTGATAGAAATGAGTTAGCCTCCAGTAGGGGGAAGAATTAATATGCTTTGGGGAAATAAGCACGCGCTTTCCAGCAATGTTTGGATTTTGCAAACCGTAAGAGGTCTGCAGCTGGAATTCATACAGTCACCCATACAGACAGGTTGGCCGCACCAGCAGCGCTCATCTCTAACAGATCAACAATGTTTAGATCAGGAGCTAAGCCTACTAGCGCAGAAAGACGCCATAGAGAGGTGCACACTATGCCCCAGATTTGTGAGCAATATGTTTTTAGTGCACAGGAAAGAGAAAGTTTGGCCAGTTCTGAATCTAAAGGAATTAAACAGCTGGATTGTGTACTGTCATTTCAGAGAGGGAGACTGGCTGACATGGCTAGACCTGAAAGACGCCTACCTAACGGTACAAGAGGATTAGAGGTCATTCCTAGCTTGTCACTGGAACGAGCAGCTCTGGCAATTCAAGACGATGCCATTAGGGCTTGCCTCAGCTCCTTGCCAGTTTACCAAGCTGATGAAGCCAGTAGCAGAAGCGTTCCGGGAGAAAGGGATCAGGCCAATTATTTTTCTAGACAACCTGCTACTCCTAGAAGAAGACGGGCACGTACTATTGTACCAGATAAGGTGGGTGCAAGAACTACTTCTGTCACTGGGGCTCCTAGTGAACGTGGAAAAGTCAGACACCACGCCAGCGCAGAGACTAGACTTCCTGGGTTTTGCTAGAGCTACCGGCATGCAAGATGAGAGATATCAAAAGGGAGATCAGAGCGTGTCTGAGCAAGCGCGTGATTTCACTCCTGGCGAGGATAGTGGGTTTGCTAGCAGCCTCCATTCAGGCCATATTCCCAGGACCGTTGCACTACCGAGCTCTGCAGAGGCTGGAAATAAAAGCCTTGCAGCAAGGTTTAAAGTATCATCAGCAAGTACCTTTAGATCAGGAGACCATCACAGAGCTGGAGTGGTGGTTGAAGAATATGTACGCCTGGAATGGTCGTGCCATCTTTGGAGATCGCCCTGACCTAGTGATAGTGTCGGACGCCAGCAGCTTAGGTTGGGGGGCGAGATGCAGAGAGCTAGAGACAGGAGGGAAATGGAGCAAAGAAGAACTTCAGCTACACATCAACTGCTTAGAACTCCTGGCAGGTTCATTTGCGATCAAAGCTTTCACAATGTGGGATAGTGAAGTTGTGCGTCCTGCTAAACATGGACAACATCTCGGCAGTCCGCTACATAAATCACCTAGGAGGAACAAATTTGTTAGAGGAGCTAGCAAAAGACTTTTGGCACTTTTGCCTCCAGTCTGGAACACCAGTGACAGCAGAATACCAGCCCGGGGTGGTGAATGTAGTAGCAGAATGTTACTCCCATTACCTGACAGACTCCAGTGACTGGAGACTGGATCCAGCAGTGTTTCAGGTTCTGAATGCGAAGTGGGGTCCGGTACACTTCGACCTCTTCGCTTGCCAGCTCAATACTCAGACAGCGCATTACTTCAACTGGAGACTAGATCTGGAGGCTTAATGCACGGATGCATTCCTACAGGAATGGTCGGGAGGACCCCACTACACATTTCCCCCCTTCGTGATGCTGAGCAGAGTTCTAGCGAAGTGTCAGAGGGAGAGGGCAGAATTAATTTTAGTAGCACCTCTGTGGAAGTCACAAGTGTGGTTTCCGACGCTGGTGGAGCTGACGGCGGATTGGCCCCTGGCCCTTCCGGAAGGAGACAACTGTTCACGGACCCAGTTGGGTCGTATCATCCTCTGAGAGTGAAAGGGACTCTCCTGCTCGTCGCATGCAGAATATCAGGAGATGCTGGGCGCTGCCAGGCATTTCGGTCCAGGCAGAAGAGCTCATCGCAGAATCCTCGGCTTCATCCACTAGCAGGAGCTATGACGCGGCTTGGGCCAAATGGTCAAACTGGTGTAAAGGGAGAAATCTTCATCCCATTTCAGCCCCTGTAATGTCAATT
Organism: Ambystoma mexicanum; assembly: GCF_040938575.1. Taxonomy (NCBI): domain Eukaryota; kingdom Metazoa; phylum Chordata; class Amphibia; order Caudata; family Ambystomatidae; genus Ambystoma; species Ambystoma mexicanum. Next base: position 1,722,037,902 of record NC_090929.1, on the reverse strand, counting down.
TTGAATTATTAGCACATCTGTTGCAAGACGGAAAAGCATTTTGCACCATGGGTGTGTACAGATCAGCAATTTCGGCGGGACACTTGCCAATTGAAGGGGTCCCAGCAGGGGAACACCCGGCAATAGTAAGGCTTGTTAGGGGAGCCAGATATAAGGTGCCACCAAAGCCCAGATATTACACCGTTTGGGACGTAACAGTAGTACTGCGTCTATTGGAGAGCTGACCAACAGATAAATATCTATCGCTGAAACAGCTATCCAGTAAATTAGCGATGCTTTTGTGCTTGATATTGTGTAAGCGAGTATCAGACGTCAAAGCGTTGGAGATTTAGTAGGAGATCTTTTGGTCCAGAAGGAGTGACTGTCTCCATAGTCGCAAGGACTAAGATGGGGACCAACACGGTCCATTAAAAGATTGCAGATAAGCGGGAACCACTCAATTGCTTATTGCGCGTAGGAAGCCTTTTCAGGTGGTAGCAACCGCCACCATCTGAGATGAGTTAAAGAAGTGATGCAGGCAGCAGGCAGTGATTTGGGAATGTATGGGGCACATTCTGTAAGAGGCGCAATGGCTACCAGAGCCTTTACAGCAGGGGTGTCACAGAGATTATCCTGGCAGCTGATTGGGCTAGTGATCGTACATTTGAATAGTTTTGGGCCTAGCTGTTACAGTGTTGGGGAAGTGTTGGGGAAGCTTTGAAGCAGCATATTGCTCTCCTCCAGTCTTGTCATAGCGCAGCTAGCAGGGGTAATCTTCATTCCTGGCTCACTCAGTAATTAAAATCCTAGGCATGCCGCTCCCTGTTGCTGCACAGAGAGTAACAGTACTCGGTTGAAAACACGAGTCTTAACGCACTCATGGATGAGATAAAGATTTGCGTAGAGCCTCCAGAGTTCCCATTACATCACAGTTCACAAACTGCATTCCATATCAAGCACAGCAGAACACTTTTCTCAGGCTCCTCTATAAAAGGTACTCCGAGCGGATGAAAGCGAGCAGTGGCCATTGGCGAGGAAGGATTTCACCATAGTTCTTTCCCAGGTCTGGAACGCGCTCTGAGCTTCAGTTTGCCTCTGAGCATAGCCGACAAACTCCCCTGCTGAAAGAGAGAGGTCCCACACAGAAACCAATACCGGCACCTGAAGCGAGGTTCTGCCCGAGAGGAGGAATACACACCGTCACCCTGCCTGTGCCCCACCAAACAAAATTACCAGCACTTGGCACAGGCAGGGCTAGCCTCCATAACCATGCTGCTGTGCATGCTGCGTGTGCACTGGCGCACAGCATCATGGGAAATGTAGTCTGAGATGGAATAAATGGTCTGGGGTCCCAGAGTACAACATCTATAGGGCTTTTTGGCCCATGCTTGGTGGCTCCGGCCACAGAGGCCTCCAGGATCTCCCCCCCCCCCCATAACCCTGACAGTAATTCTGTTCTGTGATATTTTACTAATTAACTGCTTGTAAACACCTTTTTTCAAGCATAACTGTTAAGAGCATGGTTAAGCAGAATTTCATTTTTGGAGGTTCTGCTGACCCTTTTTATGGTCCCCAAAGCACCCTCACCCAATCCATTTTAGGATCGGATACCTCTTTTTGAGAGTGGATGGTCCTGGTTAGCCGTTAGGACATTTTTATTGTTGCTTTCCCCTCAATAGGCATCAATTGGACACCCACCTTTTGCTGTTTTGCACCTGCTCTTACATTTGGGGGATAGTGAAGGCCTTGCTAAGCCCATCTATTTTGGAGGCTGTGATCAGTCCCTATGGCCATTGCTGCTGGAGGACTCTTGTCCCCCTTGTAAAATGCTGTTTATTTTTTGTCACTAATTTTATAGTGCAATGTGGCAAGGACACTTTGTGCCTGTAGCTGTGTTATTTGTGATTTTGTGGCTACTAACTCGATGTGTTGAGGACTGGCTGGTGGTAGTGAATACTTTTATACTGCTTTTGTTTTTATTGTCTCATGCACTTTTGCATTTGACCACTTAATGCCAAATAGAGTACCATATACTCTAAAATGGCCGTGCCACAAGCGTTTTGCTTGTCCTTTACCCATCTTATTGTTTAGCCTTCCTCCTGCTCTCAAAGAGCCGGAATTGCCATAAAAGGAAAGCCCTTTCCCAGGGAAAGCTTCAGTTTTCCTGGGCACAGTGGCTGTGTGTGTGGCTGGACGTGGGAGCTGGGACTGTCTGGTGCTGGTCCACATCCATGACTAAGTGGGTCTGTTGCTGGGCAGATTTGTTGGTTAAAGGTTGCCCATAATGGACCTCCCCTGTCAGTTTGAATAGCGCATATCCTCATCATTGGTGTGTTCGGGGCAACTCCAGAACGAATCCTGGATGAAAGGGGGCTCCTGCAGCCATTCTTCAGTCATTGGTGGAGCCATTACTCCTATGAAAGCCAGCCAGCAGGGCCCCCTACAGCCAACCGAGTGACGCCATGCTCCTTTGCTTGTCTTCTGAAGGCCTTCGTTAGTGCTTCAACCCCAGCTCTGGGATACTACCTTTGGAAGTGTCCCAGAACCATCCTGTGGGCTGACCAGCTTCTTCCTGGGCAACCTCTCTTCATCGGTCATCGTCCAAGTAGAGCCATAGGGCTTCTGCAGATCCTCGACTTGCGAAACAAGAATCAAATACCTTAAGTTGCAGCTCTCCAACACGAAGAGGGGCCGTGCAGGCCTAGTTTCTTTGTTTCCAGCATGAGGGTCGACTGTTACCATTTCTTCACATTGGTCATCAAGATCGCTGCCTGTATCTGATCCTAGGGGTCATCAGTAGTCACCGAAGTGATGATCCTTTCTTTAGTCCAGTAGAGGTGGCCAGAATCGATTCACAGGAGCCCAGAACTGTTGACTAGCCAGACCCAAAAACCAGATGCCAGAAGCGGCCTCTGCACCTGCAACCCCTCAACTTCCTTCAACTGAATGAAGGCACAAGAAAATGTGGCCCAGTGATTATAGGAAGTTCTATCCCCCCCACCCCTCCATACAGTTTGACAGGTGTAATGTCCTTACCCACATCTTCATTTCCTGTCTGGGATTGGTTGCGTACTGGTCAAGGATTCCCCCCTCCCCCCCCTCAGACTTCCTCCCAGGTGGTTTTCTAACCTTGAGACACTTACAAATTGCCTGTTGGCTTTGCCAACTCTTGTTCGGACTCTTAAAAAGACTCCTAGCTTTCTGAAGAGAACTGCATTGAGACCTGTGACGAGGACCCCTCTTTTATAGCTAGGGAAGGACTTTTAATGTGTAGTGCCTTCGTTTATAAGGCTTTGTATGGTGTTTCTTACGCCTACATTTTCAGCATATTAGTTCTCCAAATCATAGCTAATGGCCGGTTCTTTATTCACTTGCTTTCTATTGCACAGTATTCTGAACCGGCCCCAAACTATACACTAAAGGTGAAGCGTCGGTGCCCTTAGCAGAGCACAGCAGAGAGAATGTGTATATAAGAGAAGCAACTGGAAAGTTGCACTATTTGACAACATCATGTCTTAAGGAGAGTTTATTATCAATCCAAAATCCAATCACTTTAACGGCTGAAGTCAAGATGGGCGAGATTCCATGAGCAGCTTCCGGTGAAGCCAAGACGGGCGGGATCCCATGAGCAGCTTCCAGAAAATGAGAAGCAAACAAAGAAGGAATTCAGGGTTTTGACGAATGTAATGGAAGATTCACGGAGATCATGCAAAACTATTAAGCTTGCTCTGAATTTGGAAATCCAAGTCCTACTCTTGGCAATTTGGTTACTTAGGCTTCTTCTGTATGCCAGCCGCATGCTTTCCCTGACCAATGTGGTTGCGCGCACATGGGCATATATTGTGCCCAGCCATGCACCCTCCATAGTGGTTTGAACTGCTCTAGCCCACTTCCTGGTCCTGGACAGGCCATCACACTTCCTTTGGGGCTGGGGTGGGAGTTTGGTGGTTTTTGGGGCAAACCGGATTGGCCACAAAACCCTTTGTAGGGAACCCTCCTTTTGTGACTGGTGGGCTGGCTTAGGGGAGAACCTGAAACTAACCTCAATGCTGTTCGAATTCTGCTAGGATTTTTGTGAGATGCAGGTTTGATTACGGCAGGGAGCGTTTTTACAGTTTTTGGGCCATTGCTGCATTTTGGAACAGATCTGACCAGGCCCTGTACATTGCCCCTTAAACATGGTTGGCTTGGTTTCCAACGTATAGTTTTAACTGCCTTCTGATGAAGGCCTGGACCAATGGCATCACTTTTCAGGGGAGTAACGTAAATACCATTGGATACCAGCAACAAGGGAGAGAAGCAGCCGGAGCGTGAGAAGCACCAGCCTGCTACACTGGGCAGAGGAGGGAGCCCCTTCCTCACAAGAAGAACCACGTTGTTAACGTGGTGGGCGGAGACTTAAAGCAGCCCACAGAACGTTGACACTTGGGCACCGGAGGAGGAACTGGAAAACCCGGTACCCCCATCGAGAGGAAAACCCAATTCCCACCATGAGCAGTGGCCTGCAGACTGCAGCCAATGCCGAGAGACGGCAAATCCACAGATGCACATCACTGCTCAAAGAGGGAGTGGCCAGAGGGCGGTGAGGTCACAGCAAAGTCCAGACTGGGCTACAAATCCGTATACTCCGGAAGCAGGTGGAAGGGCTGAGCAGGCCCATAGCGCACACAGGGCTGAACATGAGAATACCCCAGGAGGGTTTGGGCAAAGTTACCAAGCAGAGCTGAGCAGGTCCATAGTCCACAGAGGGTTGAAAAACCACTTGCCGCACAAGGTGCTGAAATGAAAGGACACAATAAAAAGGGCTGACCAAGTCCAAGGCCTGTCCAAGACCGAGAAGCTAAAACATTTCGACAAGACAAGGAATGAACTTTGGTTTTGTTTTTTTAACTGCCAATCGATACAGATATGAAAGAGATTTCCCAGGAGACGGGATCAATTAAAGGCTGTCTGGAGTGTATGAGGAGGACAATGGGCCTAATTACAACGTCGGCAGTAATCCCTGCCGGAGCGATTGGCGGGTTGCCTCTAACCTCCTAACACCATTTCCAGCACCTCGCTTCCCGGTGCCATCGGGACATTACAGTCCCGGCAGACCGGGAAGCTAGGTGTTGTTAAATGTTAGTCCCCATTCCCGCGGAGTCCCACGGGAGTGGGTTCACAGAAGCACCGGCACCGTTATTAACGGTGCCGGTGCTTCCATGATGAGTCAGTCCACCGGGTCCGCTGCGACCGGCACAATCAGTCCCAATGGGCGCAGTGGCCCACGGCAGGCATACTCGGAGTGCGACAGTCCGGAAACAAGGGTGCCAGCAAGCTTACCGGCACTTTGTTTCCGGACCGCCACACTCATAATGAGGTCCATTGTCTTGACCTAAAAGAAAGCCGAGAGATTTTGTTTTTCGTTTGGACATTTTTGACACAATCCAGAAGTGGAGGCGATTGTAAGAACCCTTTGGTAGGGGTCAGAAATCCAGCCTCCATCAATTTACTAACAGAGAGAAGCAACACTATTCTAAGCTTAAGTTCTCGTTTCTTCTTTCATAAGTGGTAAATTAGTTGGTAGGTCAGATTTGGACAGAGGACAGTATTTAATTGCAAGACATCCTGACGAGCACCAGTTTTTGTTAATTTGTAGCGAAGGGACTATGGTTAAAGGAGGTTTTCTTTAATTTCTCAATAAAGATCATGATTGAACCATGGCCTCTGTCTGTCTGTTTTAGGAAATATTTTAGTTTTCCAACTTTCCCTCCATATTTTTCTATAGAACCCCATTCTTTTTGCTTTGTTTTTTTATTGCGGCCCTGACTCATTGAGGGCAAGCAAAGCCTTCAGCTTCACTTTCCTTGCCTTGCCTTTGCTCATTGTTATGGGGAAACTGATCAGTCCTTCAGACGATCAGTACTGGGAAACAAGGTTTCCCTTTTGAATTCTTATATTTTGACTTTTCTATCTCCCTAACATTTTACACTTGGGATTTTCGGTTACTTTTGTATGTGCCTAAAAACAAGTTGGTGGCAGATTTTGCTATATTTTTTATGCGCACATTCGCGTTTGCCACGTATGGCTGCTAAACGTGGCTAGTAACCCTAAAACGGCCGGGCGACGGGATTTTCGCATGCTTCTTTGGCCATTTTGTTGTTGGGCCTTCTTCCTGCCCTGCCAGGCCAGGAAATCCTTATGAGCCAAGAACTTGCCCGGGAAAGCTGCTGCTTTCGCTGGCTACTGAGCCTTAGTGTGGGTCTAGTCCCAGTTCACATCATTGGTTCCATAAGGTCTGCTGCTGAGGTGGATGTGAAACCAGCAGTTCTTGATTGGACAACTACTGGCTGTTTGAGTAGAGCAGATCCTTTGCATTGGTGGACTATAACTTGCTTTCAGCACCTGGATAAGAGGAGAATTCCTGAAGAAAGGCTGCAGATCGACATTGGAGTCAAGAATCCTTCGATGAAGAGCAGCCCCTTGATGACCCGAGGACGCCTTCTGCAGCTAACCTGCAGCCTCTCTAGTGATTGGTCCGGTGAAGCTCTGCTCCTCTGCCTGTACTCCGAAAGCCCTCGTCAGTGCTTCTGTCCTTGGACTAGTGGGACCAACTAGTCTCGTGGTTGTATGCCCCAAGAGTTTTCAGAAGTGTCCCTGGACTGCCCAGTGGACTGACCAGCTTCCTCATGGGCTATCTCTAAGAAATCTTAGTTTTCAGGTTAAATTAACATCTGTATAGAAACAATCTGAATTTCCTATTAAAAATGCATTTTTACTTTCTTCAATTGAGGGTTAGATCAGGTTGTTACTGATTTTTGCTTTTTTATACATGTTTTAAGTAACCAAACATACAACAAAGATGAACAGAACAGTACAAGTTTTTTGGGGGCGAGGGGGGCAGGGTGTTGGTTTTCCTTTCTCCATTCTGTAGTAGACCAGTGAAAGTTATTGGTCTGTTGTAATCCCTACACTGCACAAGGAGTTACATGTTGTCATGATTATATGGTATGATGTATTAACAGTGTGTTCTTTTCTGCTATATTATGGAAATGTGCACCATTGGTGCACATGTTCACACTTTGTAAAGATACAACACAGAACTGAACATCACTTCAGACCCGAAACACTTCTAATAATGCTGGAACTCGGCCCCTGGGGGCGGAAGATGCTGGGTCACATCGAGTGCTTCCAGGCATCATCTGGGAATGCACGGGCACGTCTCCTGCTTGCATGGTCAAACTGATGGGGAGAAGGTGGGACACTTACATAATAAAGTATTGCTGTTGAAGGATGGGATAAAGATGGTCACCCTGTTAAAAATCAGACAATAGGAGGGGTGCAAACGCTCTACCCAAAGGTGTCTCCCTGACGAGTCCCCAGTGATTGGTCATCCAGGTTGCTAGGACACGGTCATTGCTAATGGATCCAGTTCCTGGGGGTGGATCAGTAAGGGAGGATCCCCTGGATGGGTCCTCAGGGAGTAGAAGTATGACGTGGTAACCCCCTTCTTTTAACACCTTTTCCCCAACTTAGCACATAGGATACTCAAGCACTCTAACCCTCCCACTTTCCCCACGCGAACACTTCGCACATCACGAAGGACGACGGATTAACACCCGAGCCATTTACCGGACGTGTCCTAACACAAGGGTCAGGCAAAGTCAGGCAACTGAACAGAATCACACACTCCTGACGGCCCTTTCCCTTCCCCACGGGGATAAAAGGTGGAGCACGAGAGCAGAATACGAGCAAGGCAGACCGCATGACGACAGAGCCAACTCAGCACGGCAGTTGAAGAGGAGGAGAAAGATGGCCTGAACCGAGAGGGTGACAAGGAGAGACGTGACCTTGCCCTTTCCAACCAAGGCCTGTGAAACCTCCACGGAAGGAATCACAAGAATAGCTAGCGTGCGTTGCATCATCAGTACACAGGGCCCTCCTCTGCTGATAACCAAGCCGGGGAGAGACCCTCGCCTCCGTGGTACCAACCTTGACCCCAGAGAGAAGAAAAGCCAAGCGGTTCATCACAGCCGGTGAGTCGAGGGGAGAGTCGAGAAGAAACCGAACTGTGTTGAATGAAAAGTAGCGAACGGCTAATTGAACTGTCAAAGTACAAAGAACTGTTGATACCAAAGGGGGGAAAACCAGCAACAGAGAAGTCTGGCACCACATGGATGCACAGCAGGAAACTCTGGGCGATTACCCAATTGTTGAAACTACCAATACAGTCGAAAGTCTTTGACCTACAGATGATTGTGAAGCTAAGGAAAGTGAATCCTGCATTGTAAGAACGGATTAAGGAAAAGGAGAACCCTTATCCTGTGCTTAAAACGTGGGAAAGGGAGACCACCACTACCACATCCAGACTTATTATTTGTGAACACTTCCTTCTTTCTTAGGAACATTATCCCACACTTCTTTTGTATTTAGTATAAGGATTGGCAATAGGTTTTTCTTAGAGTAGGCCCCTTTTATTTTGATAAGACACCACTAGGAAAGCCTTATTATTTATTAGTCAATATGCTCACAGCCAACAAAGGCTTTGCATATAAAAACACCAGAAACACTCCAATTCCATTACATAAGATAACATCATCATTCATAAAATCAATTGAATAAGAACAGTGTGCCAACAGACAGTTCCATTAAAATAGATAAAACAAACTCAAAAAAATTCATCATGTGGAACATAAGATTCAGATAATTTACATCTAAAAGAGATTGCCATACGTCATGCATATTCTCATGACTGTATCCATTGCCATATGTCATGCATATTCTCATGACTGTATCCATTGCCATACATCATGCATATTCTCATTACTGTATCCATTGCCATACGTCATGCATATTCTCATTACTGTATCCATTGCCATACATCATGCATATTCTCATGATTGTATCCATTGCCATACGTCATGCATATTCTCATTACTGTATCCATTGCCATACGCCATGCATATTCTCATGATTGTATCCATTGCCATACGTCATGCATATTCTCATGATTGTATCCATTGCCATACGTCATGCATATTCTCATTACTGTATCCATTGCCATACGCCATGCATATTCTCATGATTGTATCCATTGCCATACGTCATGCATATTCTCATTACTGTATCCATTGCCATACGTCATGCATATTCTCATGATTGTATCCATTGCCATACGTCATGCATATTCTCATTACTGTATCCATTGCCATACGTCATGCATATTCTCATGATTGTATCCATTGCCATACGTCATGCATATTCTCATTATTGTATCCATTGCCATACGTCATGCATATTCTCATTACTGTATCCATTGCCATACGTCATGCATATTCTCATGATTGTATCCATTGCCATACGTCATGCATATTCTCATGATCGTATCCATTGCCATACGTCATGCATATTCTCATGATTGTATCCATTGCCATACGTCATGCATATTCTCATTACTGTATCCATTGCCATACGTCATGCATATTCTCATGATTGTATCCATTGCCATACGTCATGCATATTCTCATGATTGTATCCATTGCCATACGTCATGCAGATTCTCATTACTGTATCCATTGCCATACGTCATGCATATTCTCATGATTGTATCCATTGCCATACATCATGCATATTCTCATGATTTTATCCATTGCCATACGTCATGCATATTCTCATTACTGTATCCATTGCCATACGTCATGCATATTCTCATGATTGTATCCATTGCCATACATCATGCATATTCTCATGATTGTATCCATTGCCATACGTCATGCATATTCTCATTACTGTATCCATTGCCATACGTCATGCATATTCTCATTATTGTATCCATTGCCAGACGTCATGCATATTCTCATTACTGTATCCATTGCCATACGTCATGCATATTCTCATGATTGTATCCATTGCCATACGTCATGCATATTCTCATTATTGTATCCATTGCCATACGTCATGCATATTCTCATTACTGTATCCATTGCCATACGTCATGCATATTCTCATGATTGTATCCATTGCCATACGTCATGCATATTCTCATGATTGTATCCATTGCCATACGTCATGCATATTCTCATTACTGTATCCATTGCCACACGTCATGCATATTCTCATGATTGTATCCATTGCCATACGTCATGCATATTCTCATGATTGTATCCATTGCCATACGTCATGCATATTCTCATTACTGTATCCATTGCCACACGTCATGCATATTCTCATGATTGTATCCATTGCCATACGTCATGCATATTCTCATTACTGTATCCATTGCCATACGTCATGCATATTCTCATGATTGTATCCATTGCCATACGTCATGCATATTCTCATTATTGTATCCATTGCCATACGTCATGCATATTCTCATTACTGTATCCATTGCCATACGTCATGCATATTCTCATGATTGTATCCATTGCCATACGTCATGCATATTCTCATGATCGTATCCATTGCCATACGTCATGCATATTCTCATGATTGTATCCATTGCCATACGTCATGCATATTCTCATTACTGTATCCATTGCCATACGTCATGCATATTCTCATGATTGTATCCATTGCCATACGTCATGCATATTCTCATGATTGTATCCATTGCCATACGTCATGCATATTCTCATTACTGTATCCATTGCCATACGTCATGCATATTCTCATGATTGTATCCATTGCCATACATCATGCATATTCTCATGATTTTATCCATTGCCATACGTCATGCATATTCTCATTACTGTATCCATTGCCATACGTCATGCATATTCTCATGATTGTATCCATTGCCATACATCATGCATATTCTCATGATTGTATCCATTGCCATACGTCATGCATATTCTCATTACTGTATCCATTGCCATACGTCATGCATATTCTCATTATTGTATCCATTGCCAGACGTCATGCATATTCTCATTACTGTATCCATTGCCATACGTCATGCATATTCTCATGATTGTATCCATTGCCATACGTCATGCATATTCTCATTATTGTATCCATTGCCATACGTCATGCATATTCTCATTACTGTATCCATTGCCATACGTCATGCATATTCTCATGATTGTATCCATTGCCATACGTCATGCATATTCTCATGATTGTATCCATTGCCATACGTCATGCATATTCTCATTACTGTATCCATTGCCACACGTCATGCATATTCTCATGATTGTATCCATTGCCATACGTCATGCATATTCTCATGATTGTATCCATTGCCATACGTCATGCATATTCTCATTACTGTATCCATTGCCACACGTCATGCATATTCTCATGATTGTATCCATTGCCATACGTCATGCATATTCTCATTACTGTATCCATTGCCATACGCTTGCAAATATTTACGTCTTAATAGGTTAAGACTCTCACAGCAGTTTTGCAGGTTCTAGGACTAAAGAACCACAATCTACAGAATATCAAATGCCTAGGGATACCTAGTTTTGCTCCCACAGACCTCCATTGTGTCACGCATATTAAATTTTAGGAGGAGGTAATGTCTAATGGTATTACGATCATGGAAAGCGGCTTGATATATAGGTTTATTGAGACTCTTGAGGCCAACATTCTAAAAATAGCCCACTATTAGATTTAGTGGCTAAATTAATCATATCACGTTCTTTGCCGTGGAATAACATCGCTGTTTTCAATAGCTGTTCAGCCTTGCCTTAAGTATATTGTAGCCATAAATGTGCCTTCTCTTTGGCCCAAGTATGATGCAACTTATTCAGTGCAGCTATAACACTTACATCTTGCAAGTTCTTATTCATGTCAAAACATTTCATTAACTCAACTATAAAAGTATCATTGTTTAAACTGCAAAGTTTCACATAAAGCATAGCCATTTTATATTCTAAAATGTCGCTGGCACACATTAAATTACATTCTAATAAAAGATATTCAGCCGATATTGATTGAGGCCTTCTAAATAGAATCCTGAGCAATTTAGCTTCAAAGTTATTCAATTCTTTGATAAAACCTTTTCCCAAATTTCCGCAGCATAAAGAAGACAGGATAAAAAACAAGAATAGTACTAACAGAAAAACCTCCTTGTTGACGAATAAAATGAATCAGAGCCATGGCAGTCTTCATGCATTTCATTTTTATATCACTCCAGTGTTGTTTCCAGCTGAGGTTCTGATCGATTATCACTCCCAAATATTATAACATTCAACTACTTCTATTTCTTGATCAGTAATCCTCCACTTATGGTTCGACGAGAACATTTTATTTTACCCTGAAAGGAAACTATTTTGGTCTTACTAATGTTAATTTTTAGACCATTCACTTCTGCAAACGTAGCCAATGCCTTTAATTTGATCTGTAGTCCTTTTGGGGTATAGTCTACCAGCAAGAGGTCATCAGCATAGCCCAAACAGCCTCACAGTTCCTATTTTAATGTCATCTGAGGGTATGGCATCTAGGTCAAGCAGGAGATCGGCCAGATACATGTTAAAGAATGTTGCCACCAATGTGCAGCCCTGCTTAACTCCTTGCAGTGTTGGTACAGAATCAGATAATTTCCCTTCATTATCAAGACGTATTCTCACAGAGGTTTTCAGTGTAGAGTAATTGAATCATATTAAGGTATACCCCATGCTTTAAGTTTCCACCATAGTCCTGCTCGTATTATAGTGTCAAAAGCTGCGGTAAAAATCAATGAATGCAGCGAATACCGGAAGCTTACGAGTATACCAAGAGTATTCAATAGCAGCAACTAAGTTTGCAATGTTGTGCCTGGTAGAGGATTGCACTCCAAAACCGGATTGGTTAGATGGCAGAATATGGAACCCATCAATCCATTGATTCAACTCAACTAGCAGGATCTTTGCAAAGGTCTTTGCTGGGGTATCTAGCATTGCTAGCATCCTGTAATTACCAGGATGTTTCCATTCACCTTTCTCATGGATTGGCAAAATTACACTTTTTCTAGTGCCCATTTATCAGGTGACATCCGAACAAGAGCGTTGCAGGTGCCGTCCGGACCTACAGCCCGGGAACTGCCAAGTTCTTGATCTGTTTACTTAAACTTGCTAGGGTATAATTACCATACCAAACTGAAAGGTCTGGCGGGGCAATATCCTCCACTGGCACTGAAGCACCAAGTCTTTCTTCCACATATGAGGTCCAATCACTTTCAGCGACAGTTTATGGGTACATTTTACTTCTCATAATCATTAATAACAGCCCAAATTCCCCAATTATTATTTTCCTTTGCATACAGAGCTACTGTGCACCAGATCTCATCGACACTATGAGAACGATGTCGTAGTCATATACAATGGTGTTTTATGGCCATTCTTATCCTCATAATCGCATCTTTGGAGTTACTATTCTTAATCTCTTTGCTTATTAACCCTAATTGCCTTTTTGCATTGTGGATTTCAGCAACATAGGGGGGTCTTCTTATCATACTTAAGTTCCATAGCTCATAGTTACTCAAATATTTGCGGTTCAGACTCGTAGCAGCCTGAATAGCTACTACTACTTGTTCAAATGGTTGTATCATGTCAATAGGAACCTTCTTCTGTGAAGAGACCATCTGTTCAATAAAATGTCCTAACTCATATTCCGGAATCATTGTACTTTTTTCTAATCTATGGAGATTCCAAGTAATCTGATTCCTCGCATTATTAACACTTATGTTACCATTCATTTGAAATTCATGGCACTTCATATTCATATTGGTAGGCAACAAGAGATATAGAGGAAGATGATCGCTTTCTTCGCGACATCCTACAGCTATATCTAACACCACTGTGTATGCACTTTGATTTATTATCATATAATTGATAGTCGACAGGCTAAATCCACTTACCCGCATTACACTACGATTAGCGTCACTAATGCTGTTTCCATTTAATATTCTCAGAGAGTATTTAAGAAACAGATTAGCCCAGGGTTTACCATAGACTCAGGTTCTATCGGGCCGGACCTCTGCTTTTCTGTTAACGGTTCATCAGAGTATCTCATTTTCGCATTAAAATCTCCCATAATGATAATAGGGGTGTTAGGATCATTTCCTTCCAAAACGTTTGTTAACGTAGCTATATTTACATTATTAGCCACACCGTTAGGTGTATATTGACTATCAGTAATGAGGAAAACAGCAGTTGGTTGCAACACACACGCACTACCAACAGCATATTCGTTGACCAGATAGTGTCATTGCCTGTCCAGGAATGTCTAATGGAGGTCAACAGACAACCCTTAGGGCGACTCTTGGACCCCTTTGTTGCTACGCTTTGTATGGTACTCCGGCCATCAATGTCGCATTTAACGTACAACCATGTTTCCTGTAATGGGACTATACAAAAGTGTTCGATATTCTCCAATTATCCCCCCATCACTAGTGTAATGTGTGTTGCCTCTCGTATTCCAGGATACCACCACATCAATGTCATCGAGATGGATTCTCGAAATTACTTTTTAAATGCCATTGGTAGCCTTTGCCAGTAGACTTCAGTGCTTATTACCCCATGTTGATCTAATTTTGTGGAGATTTTGATGTTATTACTACCTTTATGCAAGGATTCTTCTAAAGATACCCCTTTGTTTTTTTGAGCTAAAGTAGCTCCCAGGTGCAGTAAGGTTCTATGACCTAAAGAACTCTGGGGGGTCATCTGATTTTTTTATTTTTGGCATCATTGTTTCTTTACAAGTTTAGCTGCGATGAATTAGAATATATTAGAGAGTCAGTATGTTATGCAAGGTGGACGTATTACCTCTGGACCTGGAACACCGTCTTCACGCAGAACGGGTTATACTCATAGAACTGCTAGACCTTTCTATTATAAATGGAGGTTGTTTGATGTCCTGCCGGGAAAATGACGTTTGCATTATTCATGTTGTTGAATTCACGTGATTTAGGGTAGTCACGTGTTTTACTGCATTATGTTCATAAGCAGCGTGGAGGCGTTGCTCGCTGCTTCTGATTAAACCATCATGGTGTTTGGTAGCTGAATCCTTGATCTGCGTCTTCGCATCTCTTCAGTTACTTCTTTGGCTCTCTTCGGCGTGTTTCTTCCGCACGTGAATTCCTGGAGCTGCATTCTAGAAGTTACGGCAGTTTCCTGTTCACGTGAAATACTACATGCTATTTTCAGCAATCGTCCATGAGAAGACCAACAGACGGCTTTCTTTCATGCGCGAGTTTTGGAAGCACTGTCTGCGTGTTCTTCAGTCGAGTGTATCCACACATGCGGGTTCCTGATCTCTTTGCATGCTGCTTTTCTGACTGCGTGTAAGTTTGTTGCGTGTAAAAGCACACACGGTTTCTTGAACTCATAAAGAGCGGCTGTCCTGGCTGCGTGTACTTCTGTTGCGTGTAAAATCACACGAGTTTATTATACTCTTTACACGCTATGGTCCTGGTTGCGTGGACTTTTGTTGCGTGTAAAACTGCACGCAGTTTTTGAACTCTTTGAAACGTGTTATTCCACACGCAATTGTGCTTCGCTTTCGATTGAATCCCTGGCACCTGTGATGAGATAACAGATGGACTAATTTCACCAATTTTCTGTTGTACGTGGGAAAGGAAGTATTACCAACAAATGTTTATTTGAAGGTGATTGTGCACAGTACTTTGGGTGCTATCCTGTGGTGCACCACCCCAGTATCTAGCGTGAGCCTCGTGCCGTTCGGGATAAGTCTCCCTTACTAACCTTCCCTCCTTTGTCGTTGTTTCAACGCCTGGATTTCTTCAGAGACTTGTTGGTGGAGATTCCAGTTCTAAGCCTACAAGTTAGTGTTGTACTAGTGCTATTGCTGTGCTATGTAGGGGAGGATTGGTCCAAAAGACCCCCCTTGCCTACATCCCCTCCCCAGGTGAGGGCCATGACTCATCGGGCGTCCCCTCCTTACCACCAGGGCCCAGGTGGTGGATGGCTCACCTGCTGAAGACATTGCCCAAACGTATTGAATTTAGCTAGGCCCAGAAACCATTTTGTCTAATAAAGATGGTGTGAGCTCGGCGCACTGCAGCACGGCCCCCACCTTTGGAGAGTTTCAATTATCCCTGTGGCCGCAGCTCCCTGGCAGATCCGCTGTGAGCCCATTCCCACGAACGAGACGGACATGAGCTAGTGTAAGATACCAACACTGTAACATTTCACCTTCCGCAGTGTATCGCTGCTCCCAGCATGACAGCATGACCCGGCCAGCAGAGCCTGGGTGGAAAGAGAACTGAAAAATGGTCCTTTAATAAAAGCAAACGTTCCCAAAATACTAATGCCAAAACTACTTGCAATACGTGCATTTTCTCCACAAACCCCTTTGATTAGAAAATTTGTAAAACGTACAGATATGGCAGAATACATGCTCACATGGCATAAGCAGTGAATCACCCCCACCACTGCAGTTGTGGGCAAATAATAAAATCATCCCGGGGGGGTGAGGGGGGTTATTTGTTATGTGCCTCATTGAAAAGCTTACACCCCACGGTCCCGCGCCACAACCAAACTAATGCTGCTAGAGTGCAAAGAAAGACAAATGCAACCATACTGAGGGCTCATGAGAAGGACACGCGAGAATGCACCCTCCATGTGTACAAGTCCAAGCCCCTTATGTGCCACTACTGTCATGTACGGTGGCAAGTCATTTCCTATGTGCTCCACCAACCTCACTACTACCTCACTTACTGCAAATGCATATGCATATAACACAATGTTGTAGTTGTTAAAACATAGTGTACAAATAATGTGCTCGGACTGGCTAAATTCGAGAGGCATTAGCAATGTTAAGATGTGAGCTTTGCAATGACTCAATTAGTATTGTATGTTATTTGAATGTTTATGATGCTTTCACCGCAAATCGGCAACACACGAGGAAGATGTCTGTGTGAGTTTATGCAAGGCCATTCCCCCTCCCTCCCAGTGGGGCCTGCCAGACGAGAGGGCAGAGGCCCGCGCCGCGCTGCTCCACCTCCCCCAACTAGGCTGGAGCTTCAAAGATTTGTAGTCCCCTCTGCAGCACCTAAGGCCACGGCCCGCCACCTGAATTATTTACAGCCCAGTAGTAAACCTCCGCCTGAATACACAAATCCAAAGGCGCCCTCTCTTAAACCCCACAACCCACCGGATCACCTTAGGATTATGGCACGTGTAAAATTAGGACACCCAATACTATGAGAACATACAGCAGCACATTCATAACGACTTCTAACAAGACAAAAAGACATGTACCGCCTGTCCCATGCCCTGAGACCTAGCCCCCCGACCTGTGGTACCCGGTCAACAGGACACTGGTAACCAAGTACTGATGAATCGCCATCAAACCCCTCTCAAGGTGCATTCCTCCGATGTTGCATTAACCTGTAGAATAACCTATTGAAAGATTTACTAAAGAAGATAATATTGCAATAACTGAATGACTGCGGTGTGCATGGCCTAGGGCAAATAAGTCAGGAAAAGACATTCATCTCTGACACTGGCCACAGTGGCACAACGACACTGTCCGGATTAACTCAGCCGACCTGCCAGCCCAGCCCAACCCACGAGGGTAACCAGTGACGTCCTCCAGCCAAGGCCAACCACATCGCAGCAGCGCCTATAGCTAGTCATCGCCACCCAATCCCATTGAACTTGTGCCCCCTATAGTGTGTAGGTTCTGATGACGTTTTTTGTAAATATATACGCCTGTCTTTGCTATTGTCAGACAGAGCGCTCTCGGAGTTTGCAGAGTTCTTTGCATGCCCTATTCTGATTGATAAACTCCCATTTACGCTCACCCGCACTCTGTCTTGGCCTTATTCCCATCTTGGGAGAGTCCTTCATTGTCTCTCATTGCGGGGAGGATCGTGCTGGTTGGGGACGCTTGCCTTCAGTTATTAGTGAGAGTTTAGTTGGGACACTTTCTCATGATACTTTATTTTACCCTAGGCTGACTTCCTATGATGCTCCCACGCCCTTTCCAGTGATCCCTCTCTCTGCCTGTTTTATTAGTCAGAGAGTTGTATCATTTGGAAGGTCTAATTTGACTTCACTACTGTCAAGCCGTGTGAAATATCAAGGATCCGGAAGAGCCCTACCAATTGTATCCTTTGGTTACCGTATCCTTTTCATAAGATACCTTGGTGATTTATGACACAGTATTTCCGAACACCATACGTTGGTAGTCACTTTAATCGGAGTCACCAATTGATCTACTATTTTAAAGTCCTTGGAAGTCACCATCCGTAAAGGAACTAAGGATTTACATAAACTCAAGATACGATTCCTGTTCAGAGCCACCAATTTTTTTGCAGAATCAATTGCCTGAAATTGAATAGCATATACATGATTAGAATAAACAATATTGTCCCCAACCAATATATCCTTTATATTTTACAGGATTTCCTATAGATCGAACTGATTTACAGGCGCATTTAGCACCGTTATCGGGCATCTGTATGGGTTTGAATGTCTTAGCAATTTCATTATTCTGACAATCATCTTGGTTTTCTTCCTCGAATATATTTTGTAAATCCATCAACACTGCATCAGGTATCCTGTTATGCTTTTTTTCTTCCGTTAATTAATTTGTAGTACCTGACCAGCATTCTAATGGCTTCATGGAATCTTTAGCTTCTGAATAAACCAAAAAAGGTCCAATATCAGATTTGCCTGTGATTCTTTTCAACCCTATCTCAGTTGATTGTTCAGGATTAGCATGGGCAGATACAGAATGGGTCCCTAAGTAGTTAGGCTCTTTACAAAGTGGAAGGGGTTTTCCCAAAAGAGATTTGAAGACTATTGCAGACTGAGATGGACTTATTTTGGTAGCATCGATAACACTAGTTTATCAGTTATAACACATCTGTTCTTATTACGACCCGGGAGTCTATTACTATACATTGCTGCCTGTGAATAATGTTTCTTCTTCTTATTACAAACTTTTCTCAGGTTGATATTACTATTAAAATAATCAAAATCAGATGTTCTAGGTTTAGTAAGGGAACGACCATGATTTTCAGTTTTAGTATATCCATCGTTTTCTTCTATAGACAATTCAAGTCGCTCCTGATTAGTTAACTTTCCCACACTCGAAGGCAATTTATTCTCGTTCACTAAATGATCAGTATTTGTACTGCCTTATTATTGTTTGATGGTCGAAGCTTGCTCCCATCTTAGATTTAGGTTTAGATGAGGCATTTTTCCAACCTACCCATACAGTTTAATAAACACTCTTGAAATGTGATCACTTGTGTCTGTCTTTACCGTTTGCCACCATGAGTTCCTTAGATTGATCAGCAAAGCATTTTCTGTACGCCTGTCCCACCCATGCACAGCACAATGCCCCTTGCACACCTGCAATTGCGGGCAAGTCAGTGGATCTGGCACATAAGAACTTGAGATCAATAGGGCCTTTAAATGTGCACTACTGTGATCTGAGCAAATTTCCACAATAACGTATACTAACCAGTTCGACCAGTAGCAGGCCATTGCCAGTTCCAATGTCCAATATGGCGGCATCCAGCGGCACCTTCTGTTTTTGTAGCCACCTCAATAACCGAGCAACACTTTCTTCTCCAAACCTGTAAAGATCAAATGTTTATCAAGAACCGTTCAGAAATAAAACAATGCACACACTGTCACCTAGAGGTATACAAAGGACCCTCGACTGAGACACAGAACGGCTGCAAACTGCTCAGCACTTCCACATAAACACAGACTGATCATCCACAAAAAAAGAAAAGGCCCTGCACTGCCACACCCACACAGAGATCCACCACACACACACACATCGCAGGGAATCTTCAGAGTGGTTTAAGGATTGAACTCTGGCCTGGAGAGCCTGAGCCTGGTGGCACACGTGTGATGGTGAAAGAGTTTAGGAATCTCCACAAACTCGCCTTAACAGGTGGTTATTGAAGAACAGAGCTTTGATGAATCCAGCATTGAGATAGCAAGTGGCTACTATAACACACAGTGGGCAACATCACGACTCACCTGGTAGGAACAAGCTGGTCAGACCCACTAAAAATCAAAGCTGAGTAAACATGTCAAGCAGCCAAATCCCCAGAAGTTCTCATGAAAGAATGCCCAGGCTTACCAAGCAAGGTCCGTTTTTAGGGCTAAACAGAAATATGTGGTCAGCTAGGCTCTAGAAGGAGGAAAGCCAGATTACTTGTGCAGGCAGCAAAAGCCCCCCGCGCCCCATGCCTGTGCTTGGGTGGAAGTGGTTTGTTTTTCATCAACATCCGGCACTTCCATCGCTGCCTTCTCCTATCCACTTCTTATGCGTTATCGCTCTGCCTCCATCAGTGCACAACCAGCATTCCCTGCTCCCACGAGCCACGGCTCGTCTGCCGAACAGATGAGAATGCTGTTGATTGCTACGACGGGACTGAAGGGGCAGCATTCATGGCTGGCAACGACTCCAAGCCCTTCATTCGCCAGGGCTGCATCATCTCGGGATAGTGGTCCCTTGCTACCCATGAAAGTGTTGATGCAACGGAAAAGGAGCACTTCAATAAGAGCTTCTTGTCATGGTATGGAGATTGCACCAATGACACCAACATCAACAAAGGTTATACACTTTCCTTGAAGGACTTTTTTAGCCTATTTGTTGGCAGCCAGAGAGTGCGACAAGTGCAATACCAGTAAGAGTGCCAATACTGCGAAACGTCTTTGAAACAAGGTATACATTCAGAAAACCCTATATGGATCCACGAACAATGATGATCTTCTGAAGGAAGTTCCGGAAGAAGTGTGAAAACGAATGAAAGAAAGAACTGGTGATGTCACATGAAGTAGAGGTGACGCACGGAAAAGATATAAATTAAGTAAGGATATAGACCCTATAGAAACTGATGGCGAAGTAAGGAAGTATGTAACATTTCACCCTTGAAATGAAGATTGCATGTGCAGAGAGGCACCGAAGAAAATACAAAACCAGTTTACAATTGTACAGACGCAGTAATGCAAGTAGATGAAGTAATCATGAAGGCTGGTTATGTAGTGAATAGATTGCGCCCCTGCGCCAATGTATATACATTGGCATTATATAGAATCTGGATGTTCCATAACGCACTTTAGAAAACTTGGACCCCGTGAACGGAAGACATTGAAGTAGGGCACAGCAGAATAATAGCTGACGGCGAAGGAAGATTCAAGAAAGGCTTACCTGGCCCAGTGTCAAAAGTCGGATCCACTGAGAGCCTTGCCATGTACTCAAGAAGATACAAAAATGTGAGAAGCAAGCTCAGCTTCCATTTGAGGTGTAATGAAAACCATCAAGGGTGCCAAGATTTCTTCATTTAATGGAATTCAAATACAATGAAGAGCTTGAAATGTGTCTCCAGTCACGTGATCAGATGAGAATAGACTTTGGGTCGAGTTACACCGAGACCAGAAGATAAAACCATGCTTCACTCCCTTTCATTCCCAGGTGCAGTGAGCCTCTACAAGGCCAAGTTCAAAGGATTAATTAAATGGCAGACCGCAGGAGTGATGATGGATGTTGGTCTAATTGGGTGGGGAGGCATGGCCAGGCCAACCCTCCCAGCACCTGGGGTACCAGCTTGCTTGCTGCTAGCAAGTGGAATATTCCAGAAGGGTACAAGCGTGCCAACCAATGATAGAGGGCCACGTATTAAGGAGCCCTATAGTTTGAGAAGCCAATAGGGTGACGTGTATTAGTATGACACGGAAGATGACTTGCACTTGGGATGGGCTTAGTTGCCCACCTGACCTTAGAGATCCAATCACGTCCCTGGAGCCCATAGAAAGTATATGTAGATGTTCCCCGTTGACCAACCACAACCCCTGGTAGGTTTTCTTATTTTGCCATGTATGCTGACATCACTCATGACGAATATTTAGTATAAAGTCAATGTTTTTGTATTAATTATGTGGAGATAAGTCTGTGCGGGGTCTGTTGATGTCAGTTGTACTCCCGGTTTTAAATACTTGTGATTAAAACAGCTTGAGCTTTTGCCAACTTCCTGAGTCGGTCTGATTATTGATGTTTGAGTAAGATCTGCATCCCCATCCATCTCAGATACTGTTACCTCATCTTAAAGGACCCGCTGTCCAGGTTCAGACGTATAATAAGTAGGGGAAGAGACATTAGCCCAAGCAATAATGACCCCTGCCAAGGTCTATACGGCTTTTAGCACATATTGGTGGCAGCACTGCATGCTTTGGAGTTTTGGTGGTGAAAAAAAATAAAAAATAAAACTTACTTTAGTAATTATTAATTCTTCCTTTCCTTTCCCGACCACCTCTGATGAACCAATTGGTGGGTGAAGTCAATGTTCTCACAGACCATATTATGATAAAGGTGCATTTCGCAAATGGTTAAACATAATCGATGTACATGTTGTTTGTCATGACTGATTTTGTTTAACTTGTTTTAGCTCTTCCATGGTTCATGAAAGAGTCTCCTGTTTAGGAGGTGTGAGACAGTAGTGTACTGAGTCCAATGATACCATTATTCCCTTTCCAGCGGTGGCCCCTCCCCATGTGGCATTGGGACAGCAGCCACTGCCTGATCCTGGGGGAGGCTATGAGGGAGGATCACATGGGGGGGGGGGGGGGAAACAACCGGTGGGAGAGAGTAGTGGTATCAGAGTATGAGACATGGTATCGCCCTTTCCCCTTACAGACTGAATCTCGCATTTCTAACACTAATGGCTAATTGAGATTTTGTACATGATCCCTCAGAGGTGAGAGTGCTGAACCTCTCATTCCAACTGTGAGGAATCAGAGTGATATGTGGACACAAGTTAGCCATATATTTGGTTAAAGATTTTTATTGGAAATCAAAGGGTTGGGAAAAGGCCTCTCTGACGCTGCTCTAAGAGGAATGTCCCTACCTGAACCAAAACTAAAGCTCCGACTGTGTCAGAATGTCAAAAACTGTCCTTGTGTCCAAAAATGTATTCTGACCCTCACACTATAAACTAAACTAGAAGGTGGAAAGGGAAAGGTCTTTGACCTTCAGTTGTTTTTTCAAAAAGAGTTTGTGAAGGAAGAATAAATAGTTCAAACACAAATGTTCTCCAAGGTTAAAGAGTCTTAGTTCCATGAGGTTGATTCCCTTCCCCTGGATTCCTCTTTAATACAAATAGTTTATATCACAGTCCCTTGTGTCTTTCTTGGCTCACAATAGCGCTGTCATCTATTTCTTTCCAAACTCCTGGTTTCCTTTTCTACCTGCATTTTGGCACCTTCTTGTCTTGTCAACACAGTCCTGAAATTTCTTCTTAGGACTTCTTGTGTCTGCCCACTTGTAATTTCCTGGTATAGTCTCCTGCCAGGGCTTCTTGTATTCACAAGGTATTTCTATCCACTTCCACAGTTGTTCATCTACTGGTTTGGATAATAGATCCTCTTGATATTATTTGTTTCGGGTTCCCCGTATATTTGCTCTTCATGCATTCACATACTGATAAGGATCTTAATTGTAATTCACTTCCCCTTTTTACAATTGGCCTGTTCACTTTCCCTCTCCCTTTAGTATTGTTTTGCATTTTACGCAGTCGACAATATGCATGTGTCCCTGTTATACTGGGATTGACTTACCAGCTCTTATTGGCGTTCTCGGGCGGTATCTGGACTTTCCATTGAAAATTAATTAATCAAATTGATTTCCATTGAGTTTTATTAATTGAAAATACTTTCCATTGAAATGCATTTTCATTCAATGAAATTTGATGGATTTTAGGCTTAGGGTTAAGGTTAGGGCAAGGGTTAGAAATAGGTTTACGGTTAGGGCAAGGGTTAGAATTAGGGTTGGGGCAAGAGTTACGGTTAGGTTAGGGTTGGGGGGTGTCCTTGGGGGCTGAGAGGGGGGGGAAACCCCCCCATTAAATAATAAACACTAAAACGTTACATGAAGCTGGCCAGTGCCGAAATACTTTGAAGTTTTCAGCACTGGACAGTTCCATGTAATGTTTTAACGTGTAAAATAAATGCATGGAAATGCTCTCTTTTACATGTAAAAGTACATATCCATCGAAACGTGTCTATTCCTATATTCGAGGGACAAGTTTCGATGGATATGTACTTTTACATGTAAAGATAGCAATTCGATGCATTTACATTCGAGGCATTTCCTTCGATAGATTTCATTTTTGATTAAATGTTTTCGTTGAAAATACCATAAACCTTCTCAGGCTCGTTCGTGGTTAACCGGTGAAGGTTCACTGCCTGCTTTCCTCTCGTGACTGCTTTCTCTTTGTTCTCCCGTCCCTCCAACACACCTGCTTTGCTTCAGGCTTTGTTAATAAGGTGCTGCTCTCTGTGGTCTGTGAACGCCCAGGAGTCGTTCACGGGCTTCTGGCGTTTCTGTAGGGTGTCTTGTTCTTACAGCCTCACCAGTCTCCATGGATGGCGAGCCGCCCAGTTCCGCCATGCCCGTCTGAGCTTCTCGGTTTGTCGAGCCTCGCAGAGAGGTGAAGCGTTCTCTTGCCAACAGCAGCGTTTAACTCTTTGCTTCTGTTCATTACATTTCCTGTGCCCAGTAGAACCAACTAGAGCGCTCGCTGGGTTTGTGGCTTCTTCAGTTCTGCACTGCTCTTTCCCTCTTCCTCGTCCCAATATTCGGGTGATTCTGGGAAAAGAAGTCCATTGTTGATTATTGGTTTAAAAAGCTTGTTTGATCACTTGCAATAGTTCTAAATGGTAAATCAGTCCTGGATGATGGATAAATGGAACTGGAGAAGTCAGTCTTGTAAATTCCACAAAATTCACCAAAGTTGGGATTTTAGTTTATAGGATTATGGGAAAGGTTGTCCCTACTTTTGCTAGTAGGAGGTGTGCACGTATGACAGTAGGCCATCAGGGGATCAGGTATGAGAGGATTGTCTTCAAGGCCAAATGGGGGATACCAGGTCTCATCCAAGGATTCCATGACATCGACCTGCAGGTTGTCTCCCCGCTATGTGAGCCTCCCTCATATGGCTGCCCCCAGGATCAGGTAGCGGATTCCATCCACTTGCCACATAGGAGGAGGCCACCGCCGGCAGATTAGTGATGACAGCGTTGGGTCAATAGCCTTTTTAGAAAAACCAAATAAAAAAAGAAAAAACGATTTAGAAAGACAGCTCTGTGACCAGAGCAGTCTTTCTAAATCGAACAGTTAGCAGGGGCGGACAGGCATGCCAAGACCGTGGACAGGCATGCCAAGACCTGAAGGCGGCCACGACAGAAAACGGGGTGTGCGTGTTTGTTTATTTTTACGGAGTGTGGGGGTGCTGAGGGAGGGGCTTTCGGGGGTGAAACAAATCCCGTCAGTGTGGGTTTTCGCTTTTTGTTGGGAGCCCCATCAGCCGAAAAAAAACAGTCTTGTTGTTAAGTGACCTAGAAAAAGTGAAATCATCACAGAACTGTGTTGACTGCATTGGATTCATCACACAATCTACAAACCAACTTATTAACACTGACTTGCTATCAAAACCTATTAGAAGCATTCCTCCAATGTTTCTGTGCAAGCCAGCTAAAAAGGACTCCTGTTCCCAGAAACATCGTAACACTGACACAGAAAACGAGTGGAGGAATGCAGAGCAGGAGACATCCCAAGCACAGGCAATGCTCTGCTTGATGGGAGCCCACATCTGTGTGCGGGACATTTAAAAGAAAACCGCCAGAAACCATGGTAGACTGCTGGTGGGAGAGGGCTGCTCCTCTCTGTGCGACCAAAGGGGTAAGAGAGACGGTGGAACCAACTGGCTCAGGTGCCGAGAAGAGGAAAGCTGCATGAGGAAAAAGTAACACGCGGCGGGAATGCCAGAAGCCAGAGCAGGGATCCTGGGCATTCGCAGGTAGAAGGAAGCAGTGAGACACTCACCTGAGACCTGTGTGAAGCAGAGAAGCCCAGCTGGAACCACGGGAAGAAGTGACATAGAAAGCCGAGCTGTGCGATCAACCGAAGATGGTTATCAGCAGGCTGCGAGAAAGACAAGGTACGCCACGAAGAGCCAGTGAGCCATGTTGGGATTAAGGGAACACATGGGCATATTGGTGACCACGCCGCATGCGAGTAATTGAACAAAACAGGGAAAGAAAGCGGTTTTCTAAAAGTGAATCTGCATCTGCCCAAGAAGGGAACCTTTCAAGTTTACCCATATTGTAGTCGTAATTTATACAGCGTCATTTCCCCATTTGTACGGCCTCAATGCACTTTGTGGTTGGACCCAGCACGAGAGGACAGTTCCACTTGCAGCTATCAGGTTATTCGGTGGCCAAGTCTTGTTCACAAAATGAAAGTTCATTTCCCACAGTTCACATTGGGGGATGGTTTCACCCCTGGGTCCCCCTCTTCTGGGCGCCGACCCCTCTACTTTGAGCCTTCCTCCTCCAGGTTCACTATGGCTCGTCTTTTCACTTCTCAATCTTAATGTCTTTTTAAACAGTTCCAGGGGACATTCGTCAGTCTGGTTCACCTTTGTAAACACACTGCTTCTTGGGACTTTAGGCTTTACCCCCTTCTCGTCAGAATCCCTCTTCCGGGTTTACTCTTGCCAACTTCATATTCACTTTACGCGCTATAGAAATCTAAATAAAATAAACCATTGAAAGCAAACAGCCCAAGGGCATCAAGGCGCTTTTACATGTGACAGGCTTAGTTACAACGGGCGTCAGACGCTTTTGAGTCAGATGCAGGTAAGTTACATACATGTGTGATACATTTGTAAGACAGTCTTGCCTCTGGTGGTGGACAGGTGGTGAGATTATGTGAAGAGTAGGGTCTTGACTGCTTTGCGAAAGGCATAGTGAGAGACTTCTCCTCTCAGTGTTGGAGGGAGGGTGTTCCAGGGCTGGGCTGAGAGATCTGGGAAGCTGGCTCCACCAGCTCTAACTCTCTTAATTCTGGGAACTATAAGCATGTTGGAATAGGGAATTCTGGTAGGTCTGGAGGACGTGGGTCGGTGCATTTTTTTGGTGCAGGTAAGGAGGGGCGGTTAGGAGGACTCACTAGTGGGTTAGAGCAAGGGTCTTGAAGATGATGTGCTCTCCGATAGGTAGCCAGTGTGCCCGTTTCCTGGTTTCCGTAATGTGTTCTTTTGGCATGCCTAGTGCTGCACAGAGCGTGTTATTTTGAATAACCTGCAGCTTCTCGATGTTTTTTTGATGATGTGCCTAAAAAGAGGGTATTACAGTAGTCAAGACATGACCCTGTAATGGCCCTAGCGATGGTAAGGCAGTTGTCCTTGGATAAGAATGGTCTAGCTGCGTTCAGAAATTTGGCATGGTATGTAGCGACGGAGGCTATGGCATTGACTTGTTTGGTCATAGATAGTTTTGAGTCTAGGTATACTCCCAGTGTTTTCACAGAGTCAGATACTGGTATAATGATATTGTCAATCAAGAAGTGGGTGAATTGGGAGTCAAGGTTCTTAAGTATTTCGGGGGACCCTATTATGAGGAGCACCGTTTTGTTGCTGTTCAGACAGAGAACATTGAGGGTCATCCAGGCTTGGATAGTCGAGTAAATAGTGTTAAGGGCTTTGGTGTCGGAGTCCTAGTCACCTGTCAAAGGAATGAGGATTTGCGTATCCTCTGCGTAGTTCGTGTAGGAAATGCCTAATGCGTCGAGGATGTAGAAGCGGGGCCTAGTAAAGATGTTGTAGAGTGTCGGTGAGATGCAGGACCCATAGGGCACACCGTATGATATGATGGTGGGGCAGGCAGATGCTAGGTCGGAGAAGACTTGCATAGACATCCCCTGTACGAAGGAGGCGATCCAGGCAGCTGCGTTATCTGAGAGGTTAGCTGTGGAAATGAGGTGGTGGCAGAGGACATTGTGATCGACGAGGTCAAATGCTGCAGCGAGGTCTAGGAAAAGGAGGAGCACCTGACTGCCTGCGCCTCTAGCCTCATCCATCTGATTTTTGAGATTTAGTAACGCCCTCTCAGTGCCATGGCCTGGGCAGAATCCTGACTGCCGTAGCCCCAGGATTTTGTTCTCTGGTTTGTGGGAGTCACTTCCCTGGTTTTCTCACGAGGCGGGATGCACTTCCCTTACTTTCTCTACAGGTCTTCGGTCAAAGGCTTTCGACTGTACAGGGATTTTGCTTGACCTCCTATAGGACCACTTTGACCTACGTTTACGGCTCACCTACGGCCTTCTGGTATTTGTAGTTTCACTCAGACGGGGATCGACCAGAGTGTCTTGAGTTAGCACCAGGTTGTGCCGGTTCCCTCTGCAGCAGGTCTTCCCCTCAACACTTACAGTTTTCTGAACTCAGTACAACTTGCCACTTTGCGTCTTTCACCCACCACAGCCCGGCTCTTATCGGCTCTCCCCTCAACTCGCAGGCTGTGATGAACTTTTGGGCTTTCCTCGTAACTGGAGTCAAGGCCGGTACCACGGAAGCAGAAATCCCCCTCGCTCCCGCTTATCAGCGTCGACACGCTCCATAAACCATTGACATCTGATGCTACACACTTGGGCTAATGTCCTCGGTCTTACGATTGGCTCTGCTGAGGTCTCGCGGGTCTGGGTCGAAAAGGGCAAGGTTGTGCTTCTCCTTGTCAGCCACTCGATATTCGCCGCCTTTCTCCTCCTCTTGAACTGCCGGTCGTGGGTAGCGATCTCATCCTGTGCTCTCTTGCTGCACCTTTTATCCCTGTGGGGAAGGGAAAAGGGCCATCAGGTGTGTGTGTGTGATTCTGATCAACTGCCTGGCCTTGCCGGACCTTTGTATTGGGACATGCCAGGTAAACGGCTCTGGTGTTAGTCCGTTCTCTAGTGTGTCGGGTGAAAGTGTTTGTTTTGGAAAAGGGGGTGGGCAGTGGTTTTGAATGTCCTACGTGGTAGGATGGGGAAAGGGTGTTGAAAGAAGGGGGGTGTGGGATACCGCATCTCATCTGTCGGTCGCTCACTCTCACTCCCCAAGGACTCCCCCCACCCCTCCCCCCATCCAAGTGATCTTGCCGCATTGGTCCAGCCCCAGGAATTGAATCCAATAGCAATGGCCGTGTCCTGGCCACGTGGATGACAGATCCCCGGGGACTAGCTGGGTAGACACCTTCAGGTTTCATACAGTAGTGACACCTGCCAGCGGTCAGAAGTGACTCCTGCCAGCAGTCAGAAGTGACTCCTGCCAGCCGGCAGAAGCCAGTGTTGGAGGTGGGAGAGAGAGATATTGGTTGTTTTCATAAATTACACTAGTGCAGCTATTACTGGATTGTTTTGTTAAACTTAAACATCACTTTACCCGACACAACTACTGTCAATATCCTTTGGTGCAATTTCAACAGGCTCAGGTGTATTCTTTCAATGTATTTTAATGTTGTTATATTATGTTACTCGATATTTGTATAGTTTCTTGCTGCAATTCGTGTGGCTTTGAAGCACTGTGAGGTGACTGGCCATTTAGTCTGAAAAGAGATGAAATGAAAAGAGCACTGCATTGCATTTAAATAAAGGGACTGCTGAATTATCAGCAGAGAGGACTAGTGTGGGCCCACAGTATGAAGAGAGTGTTCAGACACAGCGTGGATTGCTATGCCAGGGTCTATGGGAGGCCGCAATATGCTATTGGGTGCGGTGCTGAAGGTGGAACAGGGGCAACTCCAAAAGCAACAGTATACAGTTGAGGGCTCTGCTACATGTTACATGAAGAACACATGCACAATTAATACAATGCAAATTGCAGGGGCATGTTCGATATGTCAAAGAAACATTGGAAGCATGTCCATTTGTCAGGGTGCATGTGAGAAGGACCAGACCTAGCCAGATACCTGGAGTTGCTCAGACTTGCATAGAGTAGGATACATAGGATACAACCATGAGTGTGGCGCTTCAGCCTAGGTTGCTTCCAGGTCATGAGGAGGTGGTTCCAGGTCATGAGGAGGTTAGATTTAATGTACCACTAAAACATTCTCAGGAGAACTTAGCACCTACAGTGAGAGATGCACAAATAGAAACATAACCAAGAGAAGGGATGCGTGTTTAGATTGAGAGACAAAAGGGCACATGAGACACGTGTCAACACAGCACCAAATAAGGTTTCCGGGAGCTTCTGCAAGTTAATTAATGACCACTGCAAGACATCATCTAACCCACAATGTAAGCCCAAACCCAAGAGGAAATGGGATGGATTTATATGCCAACCGTGCACTGAAAGTAGACCAAAATGTTGGAGTGAAAAGAAGAGACCAACAGAGCATTTATCAGAATGCAAAACTGCAGAGCTCCGAGTCCTGATAGGCTGGCCAAAAAATTGGACAAGCGGTCTCAAAGGTATATTAAACGTAACCATCAATTCAGGCAATATTCCCAAAAGTTCGAAAGGGCACTTCTAGTGCCGATTCATCAAAAAGGCCTCCGATCAGAGCCAGGGGCTTATCGTATCATTGCCTTATTAAATGTACTTTGCAAACTATTTGCGTCGCTCATTTTAAACTTACTGGAGAAATTGGCCTCAGAGATCCACAAGCTCAGACCCAATCAATTGGGCTTCAGGAAAACATGCACGACAATTCACAATATATGCGTCTTAAATACGCTATGCAGATCAGCCAAAGAGAGCATCCATTTGTCTGTCTTTATAGACCATTCAGCTGCATTTCACAATGCCTGCCGAGATGCTTTCTGGAGGGAATTAGAGGCAGCAGAAATTGAGGAATTGATCCTAGAATACTGAAATGTATGATATGATATGGCATTTATAACGCGCCTATACACAAGTGTTTCAAGGCGCGACGTGGCAAGGGAGGGGGAACGGAGGGAAGACAAATACAACAATCCTACTAGGCCAGGTGTCATTGAGATCGCGCAAGTGCAGGGGAAGAGGGAAAGTGCAGAACACGGGATAATAGAATAAATAACAATAAGTCAAATTACAGCCAGCTGGTGGCAAGTGCAAGGGTAAGTGCAGACCTCAGGTGTCAAGAGCTGGTGCTGGAACTGTAGGGATACAGAAAACAGTCCCCAAGTGCAGGGGTTGCCCGGGAGGCAATGCAGGTATGCAACTGGCGGGGGAGGGGACCTGGGCCCGAGATCATAGAGTGGCCAGGTAACCAGTGCACTTTCAGCATCAGCCAGGAAATTCAGCATGGTAGAGGAGGAGAAAAAGCAGAAGCAAAGAGAAAGGTTTTGAGGTGCTTCCAAAACTGGAGATGATTCTCCTCAAGTTTCAGGGAGGCAGGGAGGCTGTTCCAGAGGGAGGCCCAGCCAAAGAAAGATCTACCACCAACGTGTTGCTTGGAGAAGCGACTGACCCTGAGGGAGTTGGAGGTGGATAAGCGAAGAGCTCGAGAAGGAAGATATTTAGGAAGAGCGAGTTGTAGGTATTGAGGCCCCAGAACCAAGAAGGCCTTGTGGACAATGCAGAGGATTTTGAACTTAATCCTATCGTAGGCTTGCACTAAGAGACTAAGGGAAATTGATCCCAGAATACTGAAATGTATCATAGGCTTGCACTACCAGACTAAGACCAGACTAAGAGAAATTGATCCCAGAATACTGAAATGTATTGTAGGCTTATGCTACCAGTGTAAGAGAAAAAGAGAAATTGATCCTAGAATATATAAATGCATCGTAGGATTTCACTACCAGACTAAGAGAAAAAGAGAAATTGATCCCAGAATATATAAATGCATCGTAGGCTTTCACTACCAGACTAAATCAGAGGGACATTACACAAATAACATTGGTGCATATCGTGGTCTGAAACAGGGATGCGCACTGGCCTCCTTTCAATTCAACATTTAGTTCTCAGACTTTGATTCATATTTAAATCGTGCAACCATTAGATTACCTAACTGGTAAACTACTGTATCACGTGGCTATCAGAAGCAGATGATCTCGTCTTTCTAGATCACACAGAGAGGGGTTATAATCAGCATTGAACACATTGGTGCATTTCTCCAATTCATTTCACCTTCAGCTAAACTACAAGACGACTAAAATTATGATGTTTGGTAATGGGAACAAAAAGAAATATTTTAGATGGTAGTGTGAATTCCCCCAACCCCCAATTGGAGTGGTGCAGGAATACCGGTATTTGTGTGTAACCATTAACAAGAGTTTCAGAGAGAATCTTGATGGACGATAGTTTGACAAGTGGCAAAAATTCTAGCATGAAGGCTGAATATAATACACAGAGAGCTTGGAGAGGACCATCTTAAAGCAACTGAGCACCATATAATCACACATGTATACCAGCGGTGGGATATGCATTAGAAGCCGCTCCCTCGGACATAGGGTAGTATTGGAGGAAATGCAAAGGATTACCAACATCTACTTCCAGGAATATTCTCAGATATGAGCTAGGATTTACCTCCCTTGGACATTACTCAAGATGAGAAAGGTGCCACCTAGATAGAAAGAACGTTGATGGTACCAAAATTCTTGTGAGCCTGAGGAAAGAATTAATAAAGATAAAAGGGGTCTCAGTTGAGCAAATAAAAGTGTGAAATTGAGGACTTTTTTGCGACAAATGATTATTTCATACGGAATTTTGATGACCCTCTGACTGTAACGCTCACCTGATTCCCGTAGAGGCGCCGGTCTTGACTGGGCGTATACCGTATCTTCAAAGGTGATGTGTAACACACGGCTGGCTCTTTGGGCTGGACCTCTGTGCACTGTATGTCTGACTCGAAGGGTAAGGTGTCTGCAGATAGAAAATATGGGATTAATGAACTGGGTTATTGAATGTCTCTCTCTTCTTCCCTTTCTCTTCTCCTGTAGAACCCCAAAGGTTAACGCGCTCACCTTAGGTAAGTGAACGCCGTGCTCTCCATCTGCTTCGGGGCAGGGTGCTGTAACCAGTTTCTTCACTGGATAAGGGGAGCAGGCCTCTTGACTTCAGAGGATTGCTGTCCGTCGTTTACTACACGAACGGTAAGTTTCGAGTAATTCTGTCTTTAAAAGTCTTTAGTAATGATGTCTCTTGTTTTGCAGGGTTCCGGCGATGGCGGATGACGGGCTGAAGTGAGTTGAAGATGGAGCCCGTGTGATGAATAGAAGCGCCTGGAAGCACGTAAGTAAGCGCTTGTTGCCTGCTTCACGATGCGCTCTGTCTTTTTATTTTGCAGGTACAAGTTCGGAGCGGCTGCAGGGTGCCGGAATACCCACTGGGTTAGATGTGGAAAGGAGTAATGGCACGTGAGTATTAAAGTTCCCCAATGTCTTTAAACGCACCTTGTTTTGTTTTTCAGATGCGGGATGCAGCGCCGAAGGCCTCCGGAGCGTGCGAAGAGTTGGTAAGCTTTTGTCTTTCAGATGCCGGAATGCAGTGCGAAGACCTCCGGAGCGCACGAAGAGTAGGTAAGCCTTTGTCTTTCAGCTGCCGGAATGCATTGCGAGGCGTTGGTGACAGCCGATGGACCAGGTAAGTGAAGCGCTGTCACTGAAGACCGTAATGCTAACCTGTTCTTTCTTGTCTTTATAGGTGTTGCTGAAGACTGGATTCAGGATGGTAAGCCTTTTTCCTTAGGCCCAGGATCAGATGCAGAAGACACGATGAGCGTTCTGCTGCAGAGGATACAGAATAACGCAAAGCAAGATTCATCCATCGGGTGTGGTTTAAATAGCCTCTTGTAGTGCTTAGGTGTCTCCTTCCACAGCCACGCCTAGGTAAGAAAAGAGTTCCTGCTTTCCAGAAGAGTTCCAGTGTTCTGAACCTAGGGAGTGGCTCCTGCCCCACCCAACAGGAAAAGTAGTTCCAAACAGAAGAGAATCAGAGGCTCAACTGGCAGGCAAGTAAGCAGCATGGTCTGCTGCAGGTAAGTCCACCCAAGCATTATGAGCCCGGCGCTTCCAGCACTGGGACTGGGCATATTTATGAGCCTGGTGCCACTGGCGCCAGGACTGGGTCCAAAAGGTCCCAATTGGGACTGGTTGGCACTCGGAACCTGGGTTATGGATCTGCTTCCAAGGGAGTTGGGAAAACCCTGACCTTTTGGAAGCAGAGATCATGACAGTACCCCCCCTCAAGGCCCCTCCCAAACCAGGCTTCTCCGGGGGTTTTGGCTTGTCAGGAAATGTTCGGTGAAATCTTTTGATTAGGCGAGGAGCGTGCACATATTCAGCAGGTTCCCAGGATCTATCTTGGGGGCCGTAGCCTTTCCAGTCAATTAGGTAAAATAGTTTAGATTTGGAGATCTTGGAGTCCAGAATGCTTTTGACTTCAAACTCGAGTTCTCCATCAACTAGGATAGGTTTTGGAGATTTAGTTAGTCGGGTTTGAGGTTGCACGGGTTTTAATAGAGAGACGTGGAAGACAGGATGTATCTTCATGTGCGGGGCAAGTCCAACTTGACCGCTACTGGGTTTACTATGGTAGTGATGGAATAGGGACCAAGGTATCTTGGGTTGAATGTGCGTGGCCCTTTTAGAGGTAGATATTTGGTGGATAACCAGACTTGATCCCCTACTTGATATTGAGGGGCTTCCTTCCGATGTTGATCTGCTCCTTTCTTGTATTGTTCTTTAGCCCTTTGAAGGTGAGAAACAGCTTCCTTAAAGGCTTGGGTGATTGTAGAATGCAGGTAGTCTACTGCTGGTGTTTCAAGATCTTGGAGGGGATCCAACTCCGAGGTTCGAGGGTGACTGCCGTATAAAAGAAAAAACAGGGTTTTCCCAGTTCCCGAATGGACAGAGTTATTGTAGGCATATTCGGCTATCCAAAGGATGTCTTTCCAAGTTTTTTCAGTTTGTTGCAGCATGCAGCGTAAATACTGTTCCAGAGTTTGATTGGTCCTCTCGGTTTGTCCGTCGGTCTGAAGGTGGTGACTGGTCGATAGTCTCACATCAATTTGAGCCGACCGACAGCAACTTCGCCAAAAATGAGAAATAAATTGACTACCTCGATCCGATATTAGAACCGAAGGAAAACCGTGCAGTCGGACGATGTTTTCAAGAAATTCTCGGGCCAGAGTTGCTGCTGTTGGCAAGCCTTTGAGCGGAATGAAATGCGCCATCTTGGAGAATAAGTCCACGATTACTAGAATCGTATTGTATCCGGAGCATGGAGGTAGATCGGTGATGAAGTCCATAGAAAGCGTATGCCAAGGGCGAGGTGGGATGTCAATAGGGCGTAAGAGGCCTGCTGGTCTTTCCTTTTGACTCTTGTTTTGGGCGCATACTCCACAGGACATTATAAAGTCTCTGATATCTTTTTTCCAAGACGGCCACCAGAAGTAGCGCTTGATCTTTTCTGAGGTCTTGGCCATACCGGGATGTCCTTCCATTAAAGAATCGTGATAACAAGAGATTACTTTTTTCTGTAAATCTGTGCTGGGCAGGTATAATCGTTCTTGGAAATACAATAAGTTGTCCTTTACTGCAAAGTCCTTTCCCTGCAGATGCCAATTCTGTATGTCTGCTGGAGTTACAAGTTGCCTGGCTTTATCCTTAACTTCCTCTATGGATTGTGTGGCGATTACACCCAGAATTCTTTGTTCGGGAATGATTGGTACAGGTTTAGGGTTGATCAAGTGTTCTTCCACTCCCATCCGAGAAAGGGCATCAGCTTTACCGTTTTTTGTACCAGGTCGATAGGTAATTATGAAGTCAAACTGGGCAAAGAATAATGCCCAACGGAGTTGTCTAGAGGGTTGGGCTTTTGCGGTTTTCAAATATTGCAGGTTTCGGTGATCCGTAATCACAGTAACGGTGTGTCGGGCCCCCTGCAGATAATGCCGCCAAGCCTTAAAAGCAGACTTGATAGCCAGAAGTTCCTTGTCAGTAATCGTGTAATTGATTTCAGGAGGCGAGAATTTGCGGGACCAAAATGCCACGGGATGCAACTGATTGGTTACCGGGTCCTTTTGTGATAGAACTGCCCCCATGGCAAGGCTTGAAGCATCAGTTTCCACGATGTAGGGGAGTTCGGGGCGAGGGTGTTTTAAGATTGGTGCAGAGATAAATTTAGTCTTCAAATCCTGGAAAGCTTGTTCCGCCTCGGTAGACCATTCAAAACGTTTGTTTTTCTTTAACAAGGCAGTGATGGGCTGGACTATTCGAGAAAATTCGGGGATAAACCTGCGGTAAAAGTTAGCGAAGCCTAACATGCTTTGCACACCTTTTACGGAGGATGGTGATGGCCATTTGAGAACTGCATCAACCTTCTTTGAATCCATACGCACTCCGCTAGGTGATAATATGAATCCCAAGAATTCAACTTCAGTCACGTTGAAAACACATTTTTCCAATTTAGCGAAAAGTTTGTGTTGACGCAATCTTTCGAGGACCATTTTCACGTGTTTCCGATGTTCAGATTCCGATGAAGAATAAACGAGGATGTCGTCAATGTAAACAACAACACACACATCTATGAGCTCTCTGAGGACATCGTTCATAAAATATTGAAAGGCGGCCGGGGCATTGCAAAGTCCGAAGGGCATGACCTGATATTCAAATAGCCCATATTTGGTGCGGAAGGCCGTCTTCCATTCATCGCCCTCTTTTATTCGTACCAAGTGGTAGGCTCCTCTAAGATCCAGCTTTGTATATATGCATGCTTTTCTGACTTGGTCCAGGAGTTCAGGGATCAAAGGTAACGGATATCTATTCTTGACGGTGATCTGGTTCAGGGAGCGATAATCTATACAAGTTCTAAGGTCTCCTTCCTTTTTTGGAACGAAGAACAAAGCTGAAGAAGCAGGGGACTTGGAAGGACGAATAAACCCATTTGCCAGGTATTGATCCAGGTATTGTCGAAGGTGAAGGTTCTCAGGCTCGGTGAGGGCATAAATTCTACTACAAGGAGGAGTAGATCCAGGTATCAGGTCTATCTGGCAGTCATAAGACCTATGAGGAGGTAGAGAGTTAGCCTGATCCTTCCGGAAAACATCTTGGTATTCTAGGTATTCGGGAGGTAACTGGGGAGTCTCTGAAGAAATTTCTGCCAGTGCAACACCAGGTGGAGGGTGACAAGTAGAGACACATTCTGGAAACTGGACCGTTCTTGCTCGCCAATCGATCAGAGGATTGTGTTTCTCTAACCAAGGTATTCCTAGAATAATCTGAAACTGAGGGGCCTTGATCACATCGAACACGATCTTCTCATGGTGTCCATCTTGACTTACTAGCGTCACTTCTTGAGTGGTATGCGTTACTGGTCCGGAGGCTATCTCCGTCCCATCCACCGTAGTAATGACGTCCTTTACAGCCTTGGGACAAAGAGTTAGATTTATCCTCAAAACCATTTCATGATCCACATAATTGCCGATGGCACCGCTGTCGACGTAAGCTTCAATTGCATGTAATCGATCCGGATTATCAGGGCTAATAAGGACCATAGGTATCACGAAATGCGAGGTCACGGAACTGGTTTTCACGCTCGGCAAGAGGACCTCTATTCTTGTCGGGCGAGGTCGTTTCCCTGCTCAGAGTTTGTAACTTTGGTAACTGCAGCTCCTACTGCCTTCTTGGCAGGTTTCACCGGACAGTCTCGAAGAAAGTGCCCTGAGTTTCCGCAATAGAGGCATAATTGCAACTGTTTTCTCCTTTCCCGCTCCTTTTGTGTTAGAGGACCTTTCAGGCCCCCTATTTGCATGGGTTCCCCGGAGTCTACTCCTTGGGAAGGAGTTGGCGGTTTGGAAAATACTCGAGCATCAAACTTGGAACGATCGGCCTTCCTGTTCTGCAGTCTGTGATCTATTTGAACGATTAAGTCTATATAGTCCGAACAATCTTGTGGGGGATTCACTACTTGGGCTAACATCTTTGAGCTCTCCACGTAGACCTCTATAAAACAGCGTAATCCTTTTGTCCTCAGGCCATTGAGTTTCCACTATCAGTCTGTTGAAAGACGCAATATAAGCCAAAAGGTCTTGATTACCTTGTCGCAACGAAAGAAGCTCATTGTCCAAGGCCTGCCCCTGTGAATGTCTTGCGAACAGTTTTTCCATACTGAGCTGAAAAGCTTGAAAATCATGGAGGACCGGATCATCTTGATTTACTAGAGGGATCGACCAGTCTGCCGCATTGCCACTAAGGTACGAAAGCACGAAAGCTACTTTAGCTTGATCAGTTGGAAAGGCTGCTGGCCGGCATAAGAAATGCAACCGGCACTGATTGATAAATACTGCAAACCTCTTTGGGTCACCAGAAAATCGTTCGGGTGGAGCCAGAGGTACATTCCCAGATAGGTTGATCTGCACTGGATTCATAGAGGATGTAGAAGGAAGATTTCCCCCAGATGCGGGTAACAGCGTCTGTCCGGCTTGTGACTGTAGCAATTGTCTAGCGAGATCATCTGTTCGCTCCTTGGAAATAATCAGTTCCCTTCTTAGAGCGTTCGTTTCCTGACGGGCTGCATGCACTTCTGCCCTTAGTTCCCCAAGTAACTGAGCTAGCTGGTCGGTATCCGAGGTTTCCATAGCGCCTGGACGGGAGTTTTGCGGTAGTCTTTGCGTTCTGTAACGCTCACCTGATTCCCGTAGAGGCGCCGGTCTTGACTGGGCGTATACCGTATCTTCAAAGGTGATGTGTAACACACGGCTGGCTCTTTGGGCTGGACCTCTGTGCACTGTATGTCTGACTCGAAGGGTAAGGTGTCTGCAGATAGAAAATATGGGATTAATGAACTGGGTTATTGAATGTCTCTCTCTTCTTCCCTTTCTCTTCTCCTGTAGAACCCCAAAGGTTAACGCGCTCACCTTAGGTAAGTGAACGCCGTGCTCTCCATCTGCTTCGGGGCAGGGTGCTGTAACCAGTTTCTTCACTGGATAAGGGGAGCAGGCCTCTTGACTTCAGAGGACTGCTGTCCGTCGTTTACTACACGAACGGTAAGTTTCGAGTAATTCTAATGTCTTTAAAAGTCTTTAGTAATGATGTCTCTTGTTTTGCAGGGTTCCGGCGATGGCGGATGACGGGCTGAAGTGAGTTGAAGATGGAGCCCGTGTGATGAATAGAAGCGCCTGGAAGCACGTAAGTAAGCGCTGGTTGCCTGCTTCACGATGCGCTCTAACTGTCTTTTTATTTTGCAGGTACAAGTTCGGAGCGGCTGCAGGGTGCCGGAATACCCACTGGGTTAGATGTGGAAAGGAGTAATGGCACGTGAGTATTAAAGTTCCCCAATGTCTTTAAACGCACCTTGTTTTGTTTTTCAGATGCGGGATGCAGCGCCGAAGGCCTCCGGAGCGTGCGAAGAGTTGGTAAGCTTTTGTCTTTCAGATGCCGGAATGCAGTGCGAAGACCTCCGGAGCGCACGAAGAGTAGGTAAGCCTTTGTCTTTCAGATGCCGG
This sequence comes from Ambystoma mexicanum, assembly GCF_040938575.1. Lineage (NCBI taxonomy): Eukaryota > Metazoa > Chordata > Amphibia > Caudata > Ambystomatidae > Ambystoma > Ambystoma mexicanum. The sequence goes on along the minus strand of NC_090929.1, from coordinate 1,721,998,783 downwards.
AATGCATTGCGAGGCGTTGGTGACAGCCGATGGACCAGGTAAGTGAAGCGCTGTCACTGAAGACCGTAATGCTAACCTGTTCTTTCTTGTCTTTATAGGTGTTGCTGAAGACTGGATTCAGGATGGTAAGCCTTTTTCCTTAGGCCCAGGATCAGATGCAGAAGACACGATGAGCGTTCTGCTGCAGAGGATGCAGAATAACGCAAAGCAAGATTCATCCATCGGGTGTGGTTTAAATAGCCTCCTGTAGTGCTTAGGTGTCTCCTTCCACAGCCACGCCTAGGTAAGAAAAGAGTTCCTGCTTTCCAGAAGAGTTCCAGTGTTCTGAACCTAGGGAGTGGCTCCTGCCCCACCCAACAGGAAAAGTAGTTCCAAACAGAAGAGAATCAGAGGCTCAACTGGCAGGCAAGTAAGCAGCATGGTCTGCTGCAGGTAAGTCCACCCAAGCATTATGAGCCCGGCGCTTCCAGCGCTGGGACTGGGCATATTTATGAGCCTGGTGCCACTGGTGCCAGGACTGGGTCCAAAAGGTCCCAATTGGGACTGGTTGGCACTCGGAACCTGGGTTATGGATCTGCTTCCAAGGGAGTTGGGAAAACCCTGACCTTTTGGAAGCAGAGATCATGACACTGACTGCTCAAGTGAACCAACTGAAAAAGAGGGTCATTTAGTAGGATCAGGGCGAGAACACCCAGAAAATGGCAGAACTGACGCATGCAAAAGAATAGATTGGCAAATGCTCAAACTATAAACGTGCAGAACCCTAAAGAACTGTGCTCCCAAATATTCTGTTAATTTAGATCACATTTATTAAAAACTATGAAGTGCTTGGGGCGGAGTCAGTTGGTATGCCACTTGTGAGGCACGAGGGATTATTGAAAACAGCCCTACAGTGGCCACCCGCGCTCTGGGCTTTGTGACTGACGTGCTTCCGTCAGTTTGAGGACACTGAAGAGTCGTATCACGGGGAGCGATTTGATGTGGATATAGGAGTGGCCACCAAAAGGGGAGGAAACTTTGGAAAAGCGGCTATCGTAGACCTCAGCTTAAATATGGGGAGTGAGGATTGCCAAAAAAACACAACTAAAATAAGGAGATTTTAGGTTTAGTAACTGACATTTTAGCTAGGGATGTATTGCTATATATTTTATTTTTAAAAAGATAAGTAGATGGCGATATGCAATTTATGTAATATGTTGTGGTTTGGAGTAGAAAGTTTTATATAAACCAAAAATGCTTGCTAAATTTTAAAAAAAGTGGTATTGAGCTCCAGCCCAGTGTCAGGAAGCAATGGGAGGCTGTGGATCACTAGTTGTTGAGGCTCATCGTCAGGTGGTTACAAGGCCACACTATTTAGGGCAGCCGGCGACGGTTAACGTGCCCATGCAGGTGGCGGGTGTGGAGCGAGGGTCTTTCGCCATGTACAACACACCGCACTGGCACTTCATACCAGATCTCCTATGTAGCGAAGGCTTCATGGAAGATGCTTTTCCAGTGCACAATCATGGATTACACTAACTCTAATCCAAACATGCGAGGGGAACATGCAGGGGTCTCCCTACCTTTCTCGTTTCTTTGTACTCCGAGGAGCACACTGGCCTTTCTGGAAAGAAGGAAGAAAGATCCAGTGTTGTTCATGAGTGTTTTCTTGACATTGTGGTGAAGGTCGGAAACTTCATGGTTTCCTTCCTGCCCAGTCCTACCCACCACGAGAGCCACAAGCATCATTGCATCACCAACACTGCACCCAGCAGCAGCACCACCACAATCTCAGCACTCCCATGGTATCGTGCCACAGAGTCTTCAGAAATCTTCCACATTCCACACCGCTGCCCTCCACCCACACACACACACATACACACACACACACACTCCCCCCTCTCTCCCCCCCGCGCACGGCTACTCACCACACCTCGCCAGCATCGCCGTATTCCAGGAAGGCTTCCAACTCTCGCCTGTAGGCAGTGTCCCAGCTAGAGGGAAGAAGAGTGACATCTGGTGTGAAGGGTCTCCACTCACAGAGCAGCAGCAGTGCAACGTTTCAAAGCTGGACTATACGAAATGTTTAGCCTTGTGTCTGCAAGACTGTGGTGTCCACCATACAATCACAAGGATTAAAGACACACATTTCCTCACGTGCTCCTGATTCTCCAGCTGCATGTTTCAGTGCTCGCAGCACTGCTTGCGCTGCCCAGATGGATCAGAAAGAGAGTTTCTAAGCACACACAGGAATTCTCTGCATTAACCTTGCCATATATTTATAAACTACCAATACCTTGATATCCGGTCCTACTCAGCAATGAACACATGAAGCGGAAACAATATTTAATTATTTGGATCCAAACCATAAAAAGGGTGAGTCGTTGCTCTGGAAAAAACTTTTTTGACATCATTATATTGTACAAGTGCTGAAGTGCCCTGGTTTCTTTGGACTAAGAGAGCAATATCGGATATGTGATGTGCTTCCAATGATGCAGCCGGCAGAAATTAACCCACCTTGTGTTTAAAGACCTCAGGTGTTCCCTTTATTAGTTTGGGCTATTAGGTGGCATACGAGGAGAGACACAAAGCTCGTAGGTGTTTTTTGTTTTATTTGCCCACCCATAGCCATGCTAATCGCTATGGCCATTCCCACCCAAAAATACCTCCTCATTGGATCTGTTTGAGCTCACTTTAAATTAAGCCTTACCATCAAACTTTGCACTCAAGTTCTTGCCAGAGTCTTCTGAGAATTAATGACTTAATTGGAGTTGTAAATGCACTACCGGTGTAATAAAAATGTCTTAAACAGGTCTGCCTTCAGCCCCTCGGTTTATATGCACTATTTGTGTCCTTCACCGAAGTGCTGTTAAAAACAAGCATTGGCAAAGCCAACAATTTTGCCTTGCATAGAAATATTTGTCATCTGCCAGGTACGGGCACCATTTTGCACCTGCAACCACCAATGGCCAGTTAATAGCACTATGGCTGTGCCTGGCAAGTGCCTTTCCCATGCCTACCCAAACTGTTGGTTTTGCCAATGCTTGTATATAGAATGTCCTTACTCCAGTCACTGCACAGGGTGGATGGAGTCATTGAGAGATTAAGGAAACTTCCTTTAACATTCTGGTTCTCACCTGGGTGACATGTGTGCCCAGTTGGAGAAGAGGAGAGGAGATGACTGCAGCTTCTGCAGATCAAAGACCACCTTTCCCAGAATGCAGCGGGCCCATGGGAAAGAGCGAGGAGCCACAATTGCACAGAACATGAATCTGTCCCACCTCGTGCCCCAAGTGAACCCTTATAGTTGGCAATACAATGGGCACCGGCGGCGGACAGCCATCACATACAAGCGTGTTGTATAGCCACCCGTGCCTCGGGTGGCCCACACGCATACAGGCACGCACGCACACAATCAGAGAGACACGGGACGCGATGCTGCCTGCTACGCGTCCCGGCGGCAACTGCCCGCACGGACGCGGTTTATTGAACTGCGCATGCGCGGGTCCCAAACGAGGCTCGCGCATGCGCTACAATTAACTGGGACGTCACATCCCCTTTTTTTTTCATCAACAAAACAGTACAACATTATGGTGCTCTAACAATGCAAAACTGGTAAACACAAACTGGATACTCCCATCACTGGTGACGGCCCGTTGGGACCTCGGCTCAGTCCCCTGAGTCCAGGACATAGTCCTTGAGGTGAGCAGGCAGTCTCCGGTCCCTCCGCACGGGGTACCTTGAGGTGCCCGGCAATGTTCCACTGGTACTGTCGTCCGCAGGGGCGATGGCCCTAGTGGGATCCTCGTCTGGAGCCTCGGGGATCGTGTCTTGGTGTGGCATCTCCTCTAGACCTGTGGCCTCTGGTGATGTGTCCACTTTTTTGAAGAAAGACCTGTTGCGGGTGACAGTGCCGTGTTCACAGGCCGCTGTCACCATAGTTCCTTTCACGTGGGTGACCTTCCACGGGCGAGGCTCGTATGGTAGAGACAGTTTGCCCTCTGGGTGCCTGTTCCGAACTAACACGGAGTCTCCGACACACACCTCGGTGTCTTGCAGACCTCGACTCTTGCTCTCCTGATTGCGCATGGCGTGCTCCTCTCGAACTTTGTCATAGTCTATGACACCTGGTCTCCTGCCCTCTACTTCTGGTATCATTCCCCGAGGGCAACGCCCGAACACCGCCTCCGCAGGGGCAACCCCCGTCGATTGGTGAGGCATGGTGCGATATTCTCGCAGAAACTCCACAAGCTTTTTCAGAAGGTCTTCACCCCCACTGGCGGAAATCCTCAGTACCCTATTTAAGGTACGCATCATCCTTTCGGCCTCTCCGTTCGCTCGAGGCCATAGCGGGGATACCCTGCGGTGCCGGATCCCCCTGTGTTGGAGATACTGGGCAAACTGGCTGCCGGTAAATGGCGGTCCATTGTCTGAGCAAAGTATCTCTGGGAATCCATGCGTCGCAAACATTTTGTCTAGGGCCCTCGTGGTAAACTCTGTCGCTGTGGATTCCACCACCTCCACCTCCGGATACCTCGACCATTGATCCACCGCCACCAGAAGATACATGCCCCGACCAGTCGAGCCAAAGTCCACGTGGACGGTTCCCACGGCTTCTTACTCCGTTCCATAGAACGGATAGGTGGGGCCTTGTCTCCTGGGTTGGCTGCCTGACATGACAAGCACTTTCTCACGAAACTCTCCACCATCCCCCTCCAAATCAGGAAACCAGACCTTGGGCCGAAGTCTCGCCTTGGTCTTGACGACCCCTTGATGCCCGATATGAGCCAGCTCCAACACGCGCATCCTTAACGCCTGCGGGATCACAATCTGCCGCCCTCTTAGAATCAATCCATCATCAGAGACTGACAGTTCATCCCGTACCTTCCAGAGTGCCTGCAGGTCCTTATGGGTATCTGACTGGCGCTGTGAATTGTTACGCAGCACCTCTCGCCAGTCGCCACTTCTCACGGCCGCTTTGATGATGCCGAACACCTCATCCTTGGATGATTCCGTCGCTATAGCCAGCCTCGACAGCGCCACCGGTAACGCCCCATCCACCACGTGACAGAGCAACCCTTGGCAGTCGAACACACCACCGTCCTTGTCCGTATTCTCTGTGTTGGGGTGCTGTGAGAGATAGTCTGCCGGGTTGTTGGTTCCCGGTCTGTATATTAGTCGAACCCAGTGCTTAATTTGTGGGGGTGGTTGCCGGTGCCCAACACCGGCACTCTTTTTTGGGCACCGGAACTCATACGTGCCATTGCTTTGTTTGTTGTTCCACTTCGCTTTGCTTCGATTATAAATCATTGGGATTTGTCATTCTGATCTCGATCTCTCTCGTGCTTGCAGGTTGCAGGCCTTGGCTGGCTGGGCCTACGAGGGGCCAGCAATAGCAATGTACAACAAACTGTTACAAACAGCCAATGAAAACTACCATTCTGTTGTTACTATGCAGTATTTGATACATTCTGTATAGTAACACAGAATGTGCAGTTTTCATTGGCTGTTCTTCTGAGCCAGTGAAATTACATGGTGACGTGTTGTTGCCACAGGAGGTAGCGCGGCGCCACCTTCATTTCACGAGTTACTGTGAAGTGAAGGTGTCGAGGCGTGGCGTTGTTGGTCCTGACTTGTGAGAGAGAGCCTGCCCTGCTGCACTGCGGCCTAGTCGCTTCCTGGGGCCCCCTCTGCCTGCTTTTTCATTTGTGCGGGTGCCAGTGTACGTACCCGCCCCCCCCAGGACCCCCACCCTGAGGCCCCGACAGGAGACCAATCCGAGCCGGCAAAGCAGGTAAGTCACTTGTTGTTGCGTGCGGTGCAGCCTGAGTCTTTCACAGTCAAGTGATCAGGCAAGGAAGGCCCAGGTCGGGGCCCGGGTGGCGGCATGGTCCCCTAGTGGTGTCCTGACTGCCCACCAGGAGTCAGGACCCCACGAGGGGCCCGTCAGCGCCCGTGCTTCTGTCTGTGTGACCTGTGTGCAGTGTGCTGCTGACTGCAGTCAGTGCCAGGCCCATGCCAATTTCTGTGACCAGGGGCTGCCGGCTGCCGCAGACTGAGTCGGATGACTCTGCCGCGGGCGGCCGGGCCCGTGGATTGTGCCCAAAAGTATGTTTTTTTACCTTTTTCTTTGAAAACCTGACCTTCCGTGGGGCCAGTGGCTGGTGGCCGGGGCCCCGCTCCACGGAAGGTAGGTTTTAAAAGAAATAACTTATTTTGAGTGGAGGCTGTGGCCCATCACTTCGAAAGTGATGGGCCCCATCTGCCCAAATATACGTTTTTTCTTTTAAAATCTTTGGGGCCGCTTCACACCTATTTTTGTCATCATCAGGCTCAGCATGGCCGTGGCGGTGGTGGCCGCAAGGAAGGTAGCATAAGTGATTGAGGCAAGGCAGGACAAAGCCCAGGACGGGGCGGGCCATGGGCGGCTGCATGGTCCCACTAGTGTCTGTCACAAAAGGAATTAATTGTCGTTTGCAACTTTGGCCACCTTTTCATTGGTGCCGAGCCCGACTTGAGACAATTGTATGCCCCAGTCCGACCCCGGATAGCATTCATCTAAGCGAAACATGAACTGTGAATGTTTACCTGGGTGTTTCCGTTCTTCCTTTTTTTTTTTTAAACTCTTTTTATTCATTTCACCGGATTAATCAACGCTATAGGGCGATATGAGGCTCTCTCCTCTGGGTTTTTAGTATTAAAGTGACCTTGGCCTCTTCCATGGACGGAGAAATTCTACCCTTGAGGTGAAAAGAGTTAAACAACGAGGTGAGGAGTGGGTCCAGCTGCACACTAAACATTTTGTAAAAGGTAGCCGTATAGCCATCCGGGCCCGGCGCTTTGCTAGATGGGAGAGCTCTTATCACCTCCCGCACCCCCTCCTCCGTGATTTCCCGGTTTAGGGCTTCCCTCGTCTCCCGGCTGATTTCCGGTAATTGGATCTTTTGGAGGAATTCCTCCTGTCTGTCGCCTGTGGGACGTTGGGAGGAGTAGAGCGACTCATAATACTCAGCAAAGGCCTCACGGACTCCCTCATGATCCGTGAGCCTTTCCCCTGTGGCCGACTTCAAGGCTGTTATCGCATTCCTCGTCCTCTTGCCTCTGAGCAATCGCGCTAGCAGGGAGCCAGTTCTGTTGGCCTTAGCATAATATTGCTGTTGCACAGATAATAAAGCACCCTCTGCCCTCTTAGTGCGTAGGAGTTCCAACTGCCCAACAGCCTTCCTATAGGATCGCATTGCCCTCCTCGAGGGGGTGCCCCTGCCGCCCATCTAGCCGCCTCCACTTCCGCTTCTAATTGTGATTCCAACTCTTGCAGTTGTTTCCCTCGGTGAGCGAAGATCGTTATCAATTCCCCCCTGAGGGTGGCTTTAAAGGCATCCCACCTCGTGTCCTCCCCAGTGTCTCCCTTCTTGTTGGTATCGAAAAAAAACTTGATCTTCTCTTCAACACCCCTTCTAATCGCAGGATCTCTCAGGGTGGCCCCTGGGAATTTCCAGCCCCATATCCCCTTTCTCCTCCGACCCACGTCAAGCTCCAGAGAGACTATTTTGTGATCTGCAATCCCTAATGGCCCCCTTACACACCTCCCGAATAGCTCCAACCAAAGCAACCGAGACCCATATGTAATCGATTCTTGACTGGGATCCATGAACGCCATGACATAATTCCAGCGCATGTTTTCTATCCTGATGTGTGGTTTATACAACAGATGTGGCCCCTTAACCTGGGTACAATATGCTCCGAACATGTACTCCGAATGAGAGCACATGCAATCCTCAGATAGGAATCCTCAGATAGGGAGGTGGGTGTCCGTTACACCCCGCAGTTTAATGAAGTATGTCAAGAACATGTCAGTGGGAAGGAGGTATCTGAATATGCATTCCCCTCTGGCTCCTGAATATTGAGTGACAAATCATATTTCGTTTTTTAAGATGTGTTAAAGTGGAAAGAGGCCCTAAAGCAGAAGTAGCACAGGCTGTTGATTCCACACCAATGTCTTGCAGAAATGACTTTTTCCAAGTTATAAAACACCATGCTCATGCTTGAAGGAAAGGTGAAGGGGGATGCATTTATGAGATGTGATGACTGATAAGGGCTTGAGAGTAAATTGATTACACAACACCTGGATGAGGTGACTGAAGAACGGGCTGAGGGAGGGTGCTCTTCCTGGAGGTAACAGATCAACAGTACTTGGTGTACTTTAACAGACTGTCAGATGGGGCAGAAGGGGTAGAGACAAATACAGTGCAACAGTGACTGAAACAGAATGCTTTTTTATTTATTTGCATTTTTGAAGCACTCACACAGCCCGGGGGCATCGAGGCGCAGTTACAGGAGGAGCATGTCTTAGTTGCGTATTTACTACTAGTCTGTGCCAGCAGTTGCTGCAGTGCTAAACATGTGACATGGAGCAGCAGCAGTGTGATGGGCTGGTGGTGGGCCGATCCAGGTAGGTCTAGCACTGAACTGGCACAGCCGGCGCGCCCGCGCTGAGGGCAGCGCCGTGCCCGCATTACAGGGCCAATATTTTTTGGGCACTGGCACTTCTTTTTTTACAAATTAAGCACTGGTCGAACCCCATACTCCATTAGGGCTAACATCCACCTCTCGATCCTGGGCGGCGGCTTCAAAGACACCCCCGCCAATATGGGCAGCAGCGGCTTGTGGTCCGTCACCACTACGACGGGCTTGCCCAGGATGTACAGGTGAAAATGGTGACAGCCCCACAGAATGGCTAGCGCCTCCCTTTCAAATTGCGAATATCGCATTTCGGTGTTGGAGAGAGCCTTACTCGCGTAAGCGATGAGTCGCATGTCCCCCCTTATCAGGCTGCAACAGTACTGCCCCAACACCTACGGGACTGGCATCAACAACAATCTCTGATTCCACAGAAGGGTTAAAGTATGCCATTGTGTCCCCATCGGACAGGGCATACTTGAGGGCTTGAAATGCCTCCTGTTCTTTGCTTTCCCACCTCCACACGGCGTCATTCCTGGTCAGCACCCTGAGCGGTTCAGACAAGGAAGTCAAACCCTTGATGAAGCGCCCACAGTAATTCACCATCCCCAAGAAGCTCCTTACCTCCGTGGGGGATGATGGTGCCGCAGCTTCTCGAATGTCTCTGATCTTAGCCGGATCCGGTGACACTCCAGCGGCGTGAAAAATAAATCCAAAAAACCCTATCCGGTCTTTAAAGAATTCACACTTTTGACGGTGCAGGGTAAGTCCCAGATCACTCAACCTTTTCAGCGTGCTCTCGAGCCTCTTCATGTGCTCTGCTTCCGAGTCGGCAAATACCAAAATGTCATCACTCATATTCAAGACGCCTTTAAGGCCTGCCAGCGCCCCCCCTAATAGTGTTCTGGAAGACTTCGGCGGCCGATGGAATGCCGAAGCTCAGGCGCTTAAATTGATAAAGGCCTTCGTGTGTAGTAAAAGTCGTGATGAATCTAGAGTCTGGGTGGAGCTCAAGCTGGTGATAGCCCGCCCGTAGATCCAATTTCGAAAAAACTTTCGCCCCCTGCAACTCCCCAATGATGTCATTGAGGGTCGGTGTTAAGTGTCTCTCTCTCTTAATTGCGACGTTGGGGAGACGCATATCTACACAAATTCTCGCCGCCTCAGTCTGTTTTGGCTTGGGCGCCACCACAATGGGCGAAACCCAGGGCGTCGGTCCTTCCACCCTCTCGATAATGTCCATACTGACAAGCGACCGGAGCTCTTCTTCCACTTTCTCTCGAAGATGAAACGGAATCCGCCTGTGCTTGAGGGCTGTTGGTCTGATCGGGTCGTCAATGTGCAGACATACCGAGGGCGCCTTCAACTTCCCAACTCCTTCAAAAATGCCCGCAAACCTGTCCAGCAGCGTCTCAATATCCACCTGATAGACCTCTAGTGCAAAGTGAACCAGGTTCAGGGCTTCGGATGCCGCACAGCTGAGTAGAGAGTGGGGACTCACATCTGTAACGAAAAATCGGGCCTTTATGGTCTTTCCGCCCCTGGATACAGGCGCTACAAACACACCCTTGATGGGGAGCGGAGTGTCTCCGCCAAACGTGAAAATCCTCGCCGTCGAAATGTTCAGCGCAGGAGGGCCTGGAATCTTCTGGTAATGTTCCGAGGCAAGCACGCACACTGAGGCCCCTGTGTCAATTAGCACTTGTGTCGGCACCCCTTGAATGTTCACAACACATTTGGGCTGTCTCTTACTCCTCGCCCCAGTGGCGATGCTCGAGATGAAGAACGCTTCGTCTTCCTCCTCCTCTGCTAACTGAAGTCTCTGCATTTCTTGCTCCAAAGCCGAATTGCTCCTCTGCCTTCTCGAACCACCCCCTCGTACCCTGGCCGGGCCCCTCTGTATTGACACGGGAGCTGGGGCACGACACATTCGGGCGTAGTGTCCGGGTCCGTTGCACCGGCCACATGACCTCGATTTGGCTGGACACTCTTCAGAGTGGGGCAAATCATATCCGCAATACTGGCAGATAGATCCAGACCCCGTCGGGGGACGAGTTTCCTGTCGTTTCTGACCCCACTTGTCTTTCGACGCAGTCTGTTTATTGATAGCAAATGCCTCTTCCGATTTCCCAGGACGCACTGCCGCTTCCATCTTGGCACCTCTCGACTCCACCAGTTCATAGGTTCTACCACTGTCTAGGATTTGTTGCAAGGTCCAGACCGGTTTCCTCAACACTTGCCTTCGTAGTTTGCCTGAGCCACACCCTTGGAGTACTTGATTCCTAATCATCGATTCCTCATTGTCCCATCGACACGTGGTGGCCATGAGCCGCAGTCGAGCGCAAAACTGATCAAGTGATTCCTCCTCCTGCTGTTTTTCCGCATAGAAGAGAAACCTCTCGTAGTCGACGTTAGAGAGCGGTATAAAGTGATTTTCCAATGCAGTTTTGACAGCATCATAGGTGACTACCTGCAGGTTCAGGGACTCATCTATGCGTAGGACATCCAGACCCGAGTACAAAAGAGTGGCCCTCTTCGCATCGTCATTGGTTATCCCAGTCGCTGTAAAGTACATATCAAGTTTTTTTATCCATAGCAACCATCTTGGGCTCAACTTCGAAGGGGGACCGGACACATCAAACTCTTGCATGGGTAACAAAGATCCCTGTTGTGCTTTCACCACCACAGTCGCAGTTTCCGCCTCTCCGTCACTTCCCGCCATGTTTACAGGTCGCACAGGCACCCCCTTATGGCTCAGAGGCCGCAAACCTTTGGGTGGGCAGTGCACGTACCTCACATTACTGTACGGTGGAATTCAGCATGCCCTTTCTCCCTTCCAGCTCTGTGCGTCTTCCTTGTTGCCAGCTGTGCTTTCCAGCCACCTTTTGTGCAGTAGCTACGCAATGTGGGCTGTCCTCTGGGTTGTAGAGGACTGCCAGAGTTCCAAAAATTCTGTGAATGTGGTATGAGCAGCGCACGAGCACCTTTTCAGGCCGCTACTGCTGAATACCAGACACTAGAACACCATAGATCTGTTCCCGCCGGGTCCGTGACTCACCACCGTGTAGCGTTGCTGATGTAAAACACGCTGTGCTCATCGAGCGAACTCTGCAATGGTATCCCATCCTCGTCGCCAGTTGTTGTATAGCAACCTGTGCCTCGGGTGGCCCACACGCATACATGCATGCACGCACACAATCAGAGAGACACGGGACGCGATGCTGCCTGCTACGGGTCCCGGCGGCAACTGCCCGCACGGGCGCGGTTTATTGAACTGCGAAGTGGAGACGGCGGGGAGACGCATAACAAGGGACGTGGCGTGTGCGAACGCATGCAACAACATGTCCGGTGCGCCAGGGCACCAGTCCAGGATAGAAAAGCACACGTAAAGTCAGAGCACTGGTCGTGCTCTGGTGAGGAAGCTGACTGGGATACTGTACATGCGTGTCTGCACAGCTCCCTGCACCATCGGGGCAATCAAGTCATCCCTCAGAGAGAAGAAAAACCCATGTCACATGCCCAAACACCCCCTGTGCGCTCGCAACCTCGCAGCCCCCCAACCACACAAGTCAAGGGAGAGGGAGGACACCGAGAACAACAGAGGCCTGGCACCGTTATTAAAAAGATGCAGCTAGGCAGCCCGACTTTCCCACAAACCACGTGCATCAACCTGGAAAAAAGAAGGAGGAGGAAATAGGGCACCATGGAGGCCTGGTACCTATATATTTAAAGAAAAAGAAAAGAATAAAAGCCTCAGAAGTGCAGCCAGCCTTGCACGAACAGCGCACATTAACTCGGGCTCCTCCAACGCCCTCGCAGCACAAGGGCCTTGCCAAAGCAAGGCACTTCAAAGGAGGGGAGGGGGGGACTATAAGTCCACAACAGCTCCCAGAGAGAGGAAATTCCAGCCGTCCTGGAAAGAGATAAAGGAACAAATTAGGCTCAGCAAACGCATCGCTTAGTACTTGAGAAGGGGCCCCAAACTCCTACATCACCTGATGCCAGCGCTCCGAAGAGGAACCCAACCACAAATCATGTCTGTGGAAGACGTCTCGTCTACGTCAGGGGCTGCCCCCTTAAATGAGGCTCCACCTGCGAGCAGAGGGTCCCAAGTATTGCATCTACCTCATGCCTTTGACATTCGGGACACCAGTAATTTAGACCCCAGATGGGCGACCTGGCCGTGGGAGCCATAGGACTTAAAGATGTCACCCGACTCAAAAACACACTGTCCATGGCAGTGGGTCCAGCTCTTTCATAATGAATCTCGACACCGCTTCTTACCAAGACCTGCACACTAAGCGGTCTGAATTCTTCACACCACATACAAATGTAGATTATGAAAGGCATGTCTTTCAACACTACATGCCAAGAGAAGGGGGAATCCTTAGACAATTTCGTAATGCGGCTGCGCATCAAGTTGAAACACTGCGAATTTCATTGATACTCCAACAATGAGGCCCTACGGTCCCAGGTGATACCTGGATGTGACTCCCAAGGTTTTCAAAAGAAGCTCCTGCATAAACAACGATCGCTCGAAGAGATTCTTGCTCTGACACGCATGGAGGCAGCAGTAGAATCTCAATTGGACAACTTGGGCAAAGTCACCATACAGTCAAAGTCTACCAATCAAGAAGCCGTCAACAAGCTAGTCACGTCATTGAACCCACAGCCCAGATGCACCGATGCCACATGCTACAGGTATGGGTACGAATATCCTCACACGGGAGACTGCCCCGTTCTGTGACAAAAATGCACCACATGTGAGGGTTATGACCACCTCAGGGCCATGTGCAAGAATACCCCCATCCTCCCTACCAGCCGGTGAAGTCTGAGAGAACAATTAAAGTCAGTGCCACCAAGTCCACACAAGGGAGGACCAGACACAGACCGTAGGTGGCAACGGCAAGATGAGCAGGTCCACAGGAAAACATACTAACGAGAAGAATAGAGGCCGTCCGAAGTCTCCCGACGCAGCGGCCACAGGCGCTACTTCTGCTACATTGAAATGAAGTCGCCCTGCAGTACAGAGTTTTTAGGGAGAATTCTCTGTTTAAGCTGAATTTCCTAACCTAGTGAGTGCCCCAGCAGCTTTGCTGGATTCCTGGAGTTTGTTTTTTTTCTCCTACCAAGAGTGAGACTCTTTCTCCCACTCTTGGACACGATTTGTGGTGTTCCTTTGAATGTTAATGTGTTTCATGGGCTATGGGGTCCTTTACTCCATACGGTCTCATGTGTTTTTCCTATATGTGTTACACAGCACCCTCCGTGCAGTGACACAGGGGTGTCATAGTGACACCCCACCATAGACCCCATACCCTGGGACTGACTACTGTCTCCCTGGGCATGTAAAGTCACCATTGGCTTTACTAGTCCCAAATTATTAACAGAAACCGGTACAAACCATCATATTGTGGACGTACTGGTCGGGGCAATTCGATTGCCCCGGGGTCTGTTAGTCGAGGGGGCATGTCTCCGTCCCCCCTGATCGAGTTTTGGCTGGTGGCAGTGGATACTACTTTTTATATTCGACCGCGAATATAGCCCTATGGGATTTTCCCATTGTTCGAGGCTACCAACTTTAATTATTTAATTCTCCTAGCCTCGAACATACCGCCAGTTTATTTAAATATTAATTCACTCGTTGGTATTTTTTGCCAGGACTCGATTCTAAAATGGCGTTTGTGTTCTCTTCTGTGACTCCAACCCAAGTCGAGCCCTTTGTTCCACTTTTTGGCAGGCTTCTCCACAGAAGCCTCCAAAAGTGGTGCCACTCTGTCTGGGTACCACAGGGGGCGTGGGAGGGGGTTTAGCCACCCTGGACTGAGTTACCTTGGTAACTCAAGTCGCACTCTTGTGTGATTGGCCCAAGTGGTGAGCCGGCCGCCTCACCACTTAGCATGTTCGATTGACAGCTAGGCTGAGTGAATGGGGGTGTGCTGCATAAAAGCAGGGCTTTGGGGACTGGAACTTGAGAAGTCGCCACAGGACCTGAGAATCCGACGAGGGACAAGCTGAGCTGACCTACCACGACGACACCACCAGTGGAGCCCTGCGGAACCGACTCGCCACTTCCCGACGACAGAGAAGATCTCCCGGCTGGAGAGGCTTCTTCCCCTGACTGGTGGGCACAACCAGTTTACCTTCTTTTCCTCGCATCCCATGACGTCTTGTGGTCGAATTGCCCGTGCCAAGCACCCCGGCAACCGGATAGCCACTTACCACTGGACCGCGAATAACAGGACCGCTCCTTTTAGCTGAGAACTCCGCGGCTGGTCCCGTCTTCCTCCCCGACGAGATCCTCTCTTCCCCGGACGAAGCACCAACTTGCATCCGCTGCCAGGAACAACTGCCCCCGCTGGAGTATTCTCGCCACTAGGTACCGTGTCCACCAGGCCTCCCTTAATAAAGATTGCTACAAGGTAATAATAATCCCTTAACCTTCTGGACTGGGCTGGCCGCCTTGACCATCTAACTGGTCCCTTTCTTTGGTCCAACTCTTTTTTGAACCCTTTCAAGACTTTTGTGCGCTGCAACCGTGTGACCTTGGACACATTCCGTTCTGATCCTCTGAAAGTGGATCCGGCATTCTGAACTCTAACTTCACGGTTTACTTTGCCTTCCTCTCTTGTTGTTATGTTCTTGTGAAAGTGTTAGGATCTGTTTCAAATTATACTCCGCTTTTCTCTCCCTTTTTAAAACGAATTATTAGAGTGCCATCTGCGTTAAGCGCTCACCGCTGTCTGAAAATACGTGGGGCTTTACTTAAGACTTGTCTAATATTCTTTTAAGGGAGTGTATATCTTTTAGTAACCGTGTTTCTTAACTGCTTAACCTTAGTGCCTGTGTGTTTTACTAGATGTGATTTTAAATAAATAATGATATCTCTTTTACACCAAGCTCTGGTCAGTGTTACTTGTTCTACTGTGTTCTTCTGACCTATTGTGAATACTTTGTATACTGCCTAACTCTTCCTGAGGGAAGTCTGACTGCTCAGCCGCAGCGACCAAGTGAATCTGTGTGGTACAGACTGCTACCAAGTGGGTTTACTGCCAAACACCTGTAGTCTTAAATCTTTTGCAGTGGTCCCGGAGGGAACTGCACAGGTTTCTGCCTAACACTGGTCACTTGAGTTTCAAGAAGACTAAGGAAAGGCCTGCACTCTACTTTTATTGGCCGAAGATGGGGGCTGAAGTAGATTAGTACTGCAGGAGCTGCCACACCTGCCAGACTTCTAGTAAGGTTGGCTCCAAGAATGTGGCACCTTTAGTGCCTCTCCCAGTTGTGGGAGTCCTATTTGAGAGAGTAGGGATTGACATTGTTGGTCCCCTTGATCCTCCAACCTCCTCAGGCAACAGGTTTATACCTGTTGTAGTAGACCATGCTACTAGGTACCCTGAGGCAATTCCTATGAGGACTGTTACAGCTCCGGCTGTGGCTAAGGCCCTCCTTGGTATTTTTACCAGGGTTGGGTTTCCTAAGGAAGTAATCTCTGACAGGGGGTCGAGTTTTATGTCCCACTACATGAAAGCCATGTGGAAAAACTGCGGAGTTACTTACAAGTTCTCAACAGCATACCACCCTCAGACAAATGGGTTGGTTGAAAGGTTCAACAGAACCATGCAGAGCATGATAGGTGCTTTAGAGGACCTCCTTAAAAGAAAGTGGGACCTTCTACTGCCATGCCTTCTCTTTGCTTATAGAGAAGTCCCTCAGGAGGGAGTAGGTGTCATGACCGCAGCCTCCAAGGAGTCAGGTTTAGCCCAACTGCCTCGGAAGCTGGGTCACAACTTAATTTTCAGGCACTTATCGGCTCCCATAGGGGCCTTAAGGACCTTGTCCTGGCGCCAGTGGCGCCAGGCTCATAAGGGGACCCAGTCCCGGCACAGGACGTGCCGGGCTCATGATGTAAGGAATGGTGCTTGGGTGGACCTACCGGCTGCAGACCATGCTGCTCACTCCCCTGCAGGATGACATCCTCATCCATCCATGGCTGGAACTACTTTACCTTCTGGGTGTGGCCAGCACCACTTCCTGGGACTGGATACTGGAACTATTCTGGAAGCTGGGACTTCTTTCCTGGGCGAGGCTGCTGTGGAAGGAGACTTCTAAGCACTCCAGTAGGACTATTTAAACCACGCCCGATCAGAGCAACGTGCTTCGCGTTATTCTGCAATAGCAGCAAGACGCTCACCGTGTCAGCTCCAGAGAATCTTCAACTTCTGCATCTAGGGAGGAGAAATCCGTAATCTTACCTTCTGAAATACCATCTTCGTCTTCTGCAGCATCTGAGAAGGGAAAAGAACACCAGGTTTGCACGAGATAACAACCAGCGCAGCACTTACCCAATCCATCGGTGCATCTCAAGCCACGGGCTGCAGCTTTCCATTTTTCGGCACCCTGTGGAAGCAAGGACATTGGTTAGTAACCATCGTGAAACTTTCCCTACCTGCGCTGCATTCTTCTCGCCTCCGCCGACGCTGCTACTCGCATCTGCGAAACAAAAGGACATCATTAAGAAATACAAAACTCCATCCATACGCACGTGTTTTGGGCAGCTCTCATCTTTATCACTCCTCGGCGCATTCCTCGACATCTATTTTTCTACCCAGCTGCTTCTGCAACCTGAAAAAGGAAAAGAGACTTTAAGAAGTGCTTTAAACTTCGAATTGACATTTTCTACTTACTTGCCTGCAACACCTTCGCCTTTCCATCGCTCTCCATTCAAGCAACCGCCGTTCGTGCTGCTAACGACGGCCTAGCTCCAAATCTTCATCCTCTGCATCCAAGAAGCTGGACAATAAACCAGTGAAGTAACTGGCTTCGGCGCCCCTGCACAGACGCAGGATGGAGAGCTCCGCTTTCATCTATATAAGGTGAGCACATTTAGCCTACGAACTACGTGGGGAGTACCAGGAAGGGGAGTCAGCTTGCCCAGTCAGGCTTATATATCCTATTAACCCCTTGCTCTCCCAATTGCAGACACCTCACCCTTCAGATCAAGATCTCAGTGAGGAGAGGGCCTTTCCAGGGTGGCATTCGAGGCCTGCGCGTGACCCTAGAAGACTCCGAGAACCCCCAGCCCAGACCTGCGCCTCCGAGGGATTCAGGTGAGCGTTACAGTAGGTTATTCTCCCTTTGAACTTCTTTATGGTCATCCGGTCAGAGGTCCATTGGCCCTGATCAAGGAGGGGTTGGAGAGTGCTCCTGCCCCCAAGCCAGTCAGAGTGACTGACTGACTATGTGATAGGTCTCCGGAGGAGAATGTCACAAATGATGGCAGAAGCAAGTGATAACCTGAAAGCTGGGCAAGCTTTCGTCAAGCACTGGCATGACCAAAAGGCTAACATGGTTGAGTTTACTCAAGACCAGCTAGTTCTCGTTATGATTGCAACAAGGCAGAGGGCCTTGCAAGACAAATGGATGGGACCCTTCAAGGTTGTGGGTAAACTTGGAGAGGTCAACTATCTGGTGGACTTGGGCAATCCCAAGGAGGCTCCAACAGTCTTCCACACCAACAGACTAAAAGCGTATGTCTCCAGACCTGATGTAGCAGCTTTGCTTCTAGCATCATCAGAGGAAGAAGAAGAGAGTGAAGCTCTTCCTGATCTCCCCAGAGGCTTACCTTTAGATGAAAAGATTGAAGGAGTAAATCTCTCTTCAAATCTGACACCTGAGCAACAAGAAGAGTGCAAATCTATGTTGAATCAGTTTGCATCCCTGTTCTCACTTTCACCAGGCTTGATCCCTTGAGGACAGCATGACATACTCACTGGTGACTGTCTGCCAGTCAAAAGCAGAAGATATCGAAGGTCAGAGAATGCAAGAACCCACATCAAAGGTGAGGCCAGCAAGATGCTTGATCGCGGGGTAATAGAGCCCTCTACTAGTCCATGGTCTAGCCCAGTTGTGTTAGTACCAAAGGCAGGATCTAAAGAACTTAGATTCTGTGTGGACTACAGAGCTCTTAGTGCAGTCACTAAAACTGATGCCCACCCTTTAACAAGGACAGATGAGTTGGTGGATAGACTTGGTTCAGCCAAGTTCCTCAGCACATTTGACCTGACGTCAGGCTATTGGGAAATAGCCCTGACAGACCATGCCAAGGAGAAAACTGCATTTTCTACCCCAGTTGGCTTATACCAGTTTAGGATTATGCCTTTTGGATTGAAAAATGCACCTGCTACATTTCAAAGGATGGTAAACCAGGTTCTGAATGGGATGGAGGACTTCTGCATGGCATACTTGGATGACATAGCAGTGTTCAGCAATTCCTGGGAAGAACGTGTGGACTACTTGAGATATGTTTTGCAGGCTCTTGGAAAGGCCAATCTGACCATAAAGGCGAGTAAATGCCAGATTGGACAGAGTAAAGTGGTCTACCTTGAACATGAGGTAGGAGGTGGAGAAATAAGGCCTTTGCCCAGTAAGATTGAAGCTGTGCAAAATTGGACAACACCTACTACTCAGACCCATGTAAGAGCCTTCTTAGGTCTCACTGGGTACTACAGGAATTTCATAGAGAACTATGGGACCATAGCTTCTCCACTGAATGCCATCTCCTCTCCTAAATTCCCTAAAAAGGTTAGATGGAATGAGGAATGCAATCAGGTCTTTGAAAACCTGAAAAAGGCTCTTTGCCAAGCCCCAGTACTCAGAGCTCCTGACTACCACCAAACTTTCATTGTGCAGACAGATGCTTTAAATGTAGGAATAGGTGCAGTCCTCAGTCAACTGGATCGGAAAGGTAGGGAGCACCCTATTTGCTTCATCGGTAGAAAACTGAAGGATCCTGAAACAAGGTGGGCAACCATTGAACAAGAGTGTTTTGCTATTGTGTGGGCTCTGAAGAAGTTTAGGCCATACTATGGTTCTACTTTTGTCATTCAGACTGACCACCAACCCTTGAGATGGTTGATGCAAATGAAAGGGGAAAATCCAAAACTATTGAGATGGTCAATCTGCCTGCAAGGGTTGGATTTCACCATTGAGCACAGGTCAGGGTGTCACCACCAAAATGCTGATGGTCTCTCTAGGATGTATGTCATTGACTACAGGTATGAGATTCATCCAGGAGTGGATTAAATCCTCGTGTCACCTAGTCTGGGGGGGCGAGTGTTAGGGAGAATTCTCTGTTTAGGCTGAATTTCCTAACCTAGTGAGTCCACCAGCAGCTTTGCTGGATTTCTGGAGTTTGTTTTTTTCTCCTGCCAAGAGTGAGACTCTTTCTCCCACTCTTGGACACGATTTGTGCTGTTCCTTTGAATGTTAATGTGTTTCATGGGCTATGGGGTCCTTTACTCCATAGGGTCTCATGTGTTTTTCCTATATGTGTTACACAGCACCCTCCGTGCAGTAACACTGGGGTGTCATAGTGACCCCCCACCATAGACTCCATACCCTGGGACTGACTACTGTCTCCCAGGGCATGTAGAGTCACCATTGGCTTTACTAGTCCCAAATTACTAACAGAACCAGTACAAACCATCATATTGTAGACATACTGGTAGGGGCAATTCGATTGCCCCTGGGGGCACTGTCCCGTCCCCCCTCATCGAGTTTTGGCTGGTGGCAGTGGATACTACTTTTTATATTCAACCGCAAATATATCTCTATGGGATTTTCCCATTGTTCGAGGCTAATACTTTTTTTACATAGCCTCTAACATACCGCCGGTTTATTCATTTAATATTAATTCACCGGTTGGTATTTTCTGCCAAAACTCGGTTTTAAAATGGCGTTTGTGTTCGCCTCTGTAACTCCAAACCAAAGGTCGAGCCCTTTGTTCCACTTTTGGCGGGCTTCTACACAGAAGCCCTCCAAAGTGGTGCCACTCTGTCTGGGTACCACAGGGGGCGTGGGAGGGGGTTTAGGCACCTTGGACTAAGTTGCCTTGACAACCCAAGTCGCACTCTTGCGTGATTGGCCCAAGTGGTGAGCCAGCATGTTTGATTGACAGCTAGGCTGAATGAATGGGGGTTTTCTGGATAAAAGCAGGGCTTTGGGGACTGGAACTTCAGAAGTCGCCAGAGGACCTGAAAATCCGACGAGGGAGAAGCTGAGCCGACCTGCTACGACGACACCACCGGTGGAGCCCTGCTGAACCGACTCACCACTTCCCAACGACAGAGGAGATCTCCCTGCTAGAGAGTCTTCTTCCCTTGACTGGTGGGCACAACCAGTTTACCTTCTTTTCTCGCATCCCAGGACGTCTTGTGGTCGAATTGCCCGAACCAAGCAACCCGGCAACCGGATAGCCACTTACCACTGGACCGCGAATAAAAGGACCGCTCCTTTTTAATTGAGAACTCCGCGGCTGGTTTCTTCCCTGGCAGTGCAATGGACTCCGGTTTTTCTCCCCGACAAGATCCTCTCTTCCCCCGGACGAAGCACCGACTTGCACCCGCTGCCAGGATCAACTGCCCCCGCTGGAGCGTTCTCACCATTTTAAAGGTATCATTTCCGCCAGGCCTCCCTTTCTAAAGATTGCTACAAGGTAACAATAACCCCTTAACCTTCTGGGCTGGGCTGGCCGCCTTGACCATCTAACTGGTCCCTTTCTTTTGGTCCAACTCTTTCTGGACCTTTTGCCAGACTTTTGGGCACTTTCAACCATGTGACCTTGGACACATTTCGACCAGAGCCTCCTAAAGTGGGTCCGGCCTTTTTAACTTTGACTGTACGGTTTTAACCTGCCTTCTTCTCAGACTGTGTTCTCCGAAAGTGTTGGGATCTGTTGCTATCTTTGCTCTGCCTTTCTCTCCCTCTTAAACCGATTGATTAGAGTGCCATCTTTGTTAAGCGCTCACCACTGTCTGAAAATAAGTGTTGCTTTACTTAAGACTTGTCTAATAATCGTTGAAGGGAGTGTAGATCTTTTAGTGACCGTGTTTTTGAACTGCTTGATATTAGTGCCAGTGCGTTTAACTAGATGTGTTTTTAAATAAATAATTATATCTCTTTTACACCAAGCTCTGGTCTGTCATGTATGGGCACTCATTCCTTTCCAAACCACGGGCTCGTGTCCCTTTAAAGAAGCGCGAAACCTGGTGCCTGGAAACTGGCATGGCAACGCTGGCGTTCGCTCTACTCCTCCCACGGTCCACGCCGAGTAGCGCGGCGCGTTGTCATGTGACTTGCCTCCTTATTAGCGCCTCCTTCACCTAGATCGGTGCTTCTGATTGCTGATTAGTGGCGTTACGAACTCTGTTCAGTGTTATTTCCTTGTATCTTGTTTATCCGATCCTGTCCTTGTTATTCCTGTTTTTTCCCCTCAGTTCCTGATTACTTTTGGCTCCTCGACGCGGACTGCTATTTGGATTGCTCTTCCTGAACGCTTTGCCTTGAATTGCCTCGTCACGTACTCTGACCACGGACCGTTACTGGATTTCCCTTGCCTGCTCCTTGGATACCACGTTACATCAGGTGGTTGCCGGACCCCGTTTGTATACGGTTCTTCACTTTCGGATTGTCCCTGAAACTTCTGGTTTTCTCTCGACAACTTGGACCTCTTGGAGTTTAGAATTGGTACACAGACTAGAGACTCCCTGAGTGTACTACCGTCCTCGTGCCGTCGGGTCAGGGTGTTATTAGGCGTCCTCGTGCCGTAGGGTTAGGTTTGGACTTCATTGATTTGTGGATTGCTTGGAACCTTTTCTACGCTTGCTACCGACTCTCTCCTGGGACAGAACCACCGGTAAGCTGCAAACCTCTTCAATTAAATCCGGGGGGGAAAAGGGAGGTATGTTTTGTATCCTATGCTAACCAAACTTGTGGGGTACGATTACTGGGACTACTTCTTTGCCTTGCTCGGTTGTTGGATCTTTTGGCACAACGCAAACTCAAACCTTGCTGCTGTGGTGTGTTTGTTATATCTCACATTTGCAGGTCCGGCCTCAAACTGCTGTTGTGTTTTCCTACATCCAGTCCTCCTTTGGCATTTGGCATCTCGACCTGTGTTGCTCCATTGGTACCCCCGGATTTCCATCGGCATCCATTCTTTTCTCCAATTGATCGCTCTGGTTATTTCTTCAAATCAAAACCAGAGGGGTACATTGGGAAGAAGAATTCATCGGCTACACTACGTGGGCAATCTGATATCTGACACTGGTCAGTGGTTGCTTGTTCTACTGTGTGACCTATTGTGAATACTCTATATACTGCCTAACTCTTCTTGAGAGAAGTCTGACTGCTCAGCCACAGCTACCAGGTAAATCTGGGTGGTACAGACTGCTACCAATTGGGTTTACTGCCAACCACCTGTAGTCCTAAATCTTTTGCAGTGGTCCCTAAGGGAACTGCACAGGTTTCTGCCTAGCAAGAGTCACCGTCATCGGGTGAGGACCAGTGAAAAAAAGGGTATGTGTGGGCTTTGAACAACAGCGCTGCAACCCAGCATAGCCCAGTTCTGACCATCGAAGTCAATGACACTATTGGATTTTCTCATGGACACTGGTGCCACAGTTAATATAATTAGCGAGGAGGCTTACAACACACTCGCAAACACGCCCAAGCTCAAGAAGGCCACAGTCGACATCCAACCGTATGGAGCAACTAAGCCACTGCCATTCAAAGGCGTCATCTCTGCCAATTGTGCACACAAGGCCCACTTCACAAAGAAGCAGTTACACGTCCTCAAGACTGAAGCAAACAGCGGCTGTATACTCGCTTCAAAACTGTGGTGGACATGGGACTAGTCCATATCCTGCATCAGCTGATGACCCACAAGTACTTTGCACGGCCGGAAGACATTGAAGCGGCTTTCCCAAATTTATTCAAGGGACTTGGGAAGCTAAGAAAAAAAAATGTAAAGTTCAACTTCATATCAACCCAGAGATAAAACCTGTCGCCCAACACTACCGGGGCATACCCATCAATATACAAAAATCAGGTGGGGAGGAAATTAACAAAGCAACAGGTCATAGAGCCGGCAACCGGTCCCACTCCGTGGGTGTCCCCCTATTTTTTTTGTACAGTATTTTATTGTCATTTGCTTATAAGCATACAGTAAGGTCTTATCATGTATTAGGCTTTAGGCATAGCAAAATGTATTTTTCTGTTTCATGTAACTAACAACAAGTAACAAATAACGGAGGGTGTAGAGGATTGGCGGCTTGGGTACTGGGAGGTCCTGTGGAGGTTACCACTGATGGTTTGGTCGAGTATTTCCTCGATGTTATTGGGCAGGGTGTGTGAATCATAGGGGTTTGTGGTCAGCAGCAAAGTGTATATCCCGCAGGAGGGCTTTCCATGATTCAAGCGTGCCATTTATGCCTTCTTCCCCTCGGTGGACCCTTCCTGCCAGGCTTTGGTTTCAGCTTCTGTCCACCTCTCCAACTCTCTGATCCAGTGTTGGTGTCTCGGGCCCCCTGGTGATTTCCATGCCATTGCGATAGTTCTCTTTGCAAGTATGCAGGATATGTCCATCTGTTTGACGATGTGTTTATACTTGCTTACTCTGGGGTGTGTGCCTAGTAGGTACTCTTTCGGGACCCAGTTGTATCTGATTAGCCCCGCCTCTGTGCAGGTTTGTTTTACTTTGGACCAAAAGTTAATTGTCTTGCGGCAGGTCCAGAACATGTGGATCAAGTCTGCTTGGTCATTGCCGCACCAGGGACATTTTGAGGAGGCCTGCTTGTTAAAGCTGGCTACTCTCTGTGGGGTCATGTAGGTCCTATGTAGGACGTCAAGTTGTATTTGCCTAAATCTGATATTCCTGGACACTTCTTTGGGATTAAGTAATGCTCTCTTTCACTCTTCCTCTGTCAGCGTAACTTCCAAGTCCTTTTCACATTTTTCTTTCAGTGCTGCACTTCTGGGGTTGGGTTTGTCCATCAGTCAGTTGTACAGCCAGGCCACCGGTTTCCAACCGTCTGTGAGGTCGTGCATCTCCTGTAGGAGAGGGTCTGAGGTGGGTTCTCAGGCCATTCGCTCCATTTCTTCTTAGTGATGTGCTTGACTCGTTGGTGCCACAAGAACTGACCACTCGGGAGCCCTTCCAGTGCTTGTAGTGATTCAAAGTCCCTGAATTTGGCGTCCTCAAACATGCCCCCCCCCCATGTGTATATCCTGACTCTTTCCCAGCTTCTCATCACTGGGAGGTCTATCAAGAGTTTTGCACGTGCCTGCCAGTATGGGGGTATTGGCCGAGTAGGGGTGCTTTGGGTGCAGCGTTGAGCAGGTTTTTGGACCATATCTGCCTGCCTAGTTTTGCGATCATAGGGGTATCTTGTGTTTGGATCATTGGGTTCCATAGTATTTCCCTAGGGAACAGCGAGGAGGGTGTTTGTCGCAGTAGTTCAGTCTCAGCAGTTGGTTCGTCCGGAAGCCATCTCGTCACATGGCTAACCTGTGCTGTCAAATAGTACATCTGGAGGTCGGGGAGTCGAATCCCTCCTTCTTTGCACGGTAGTGTGAGGATTGTTAGGGGAAGCTTGTGCCTGGTCGGCCTCCATAGGAAGTCTTTAATTAGTACCTCAAGTTTCCTGAAGAAGGGCGGTGTGCTGTAGTGGCAGATATTTACAAAGTAGTACAGGAATCTTGGGAGGACTATCATTTTGATAATAGATGCTCTGCCCATCATCGAGAGTGGGAGCTTAGACCAGAATTTCATGGATTTACGCAGCCCTCTCATTACAATCTCTGTGTTGCATTCGGGCAATTCTGGCGTGTGCTTTATATTGACCCCTAAGTACTGGAACATTTCAGGCTGCCACTTTATTCAGATTACAAGTAGGTCTGTTTCCTCCAAGCCCCTGAGTCTGGCCAGTGGAAATGCCCAGGATTTCTGCCTGCTGAATCGAATCCCTGAGTAGCGTGCATAATTGTCGAGAATGTCTAATGCAACCTGTGTGTTGATTTGCGGGTCTTTCTGGTATAGGAGGACGTCATCAGCGTACAGTGATATTATAGAGTGCTCGCTGTTCAGTTTTATACCAGCAGCAAAGTACTGTTTTCTAAAGTAAATAGCTATCGGCTCGAGACCTAGGATGTATAACATTGGTGATAGTGGGCATCCTTGCCTAGTTCCTCTTTGTAACGCCCGGGGGTTACACATCATGCCCCCAGTTTTCACTCGGGCCACAGGTGCGTTGGATATTACCCTGACCCAGCTCACGAAGCCTTCTCCGAAACCAAATTCTCGCAGGACTTCATCCAACCACTCCCAAAATATGGAGTCGAAGGCCTTGATGGCGTCGAGCGAGAGTACTGCCAGGTCTTCATCTCTTGTGAGGGTTTCTGCCGTGATGTGTTGAAGCCTTCTCAGGTGGGCTGTGGTGTTGCATCCTGGCACAAAACCATTCTGGTCTCCGTGTACTAGGGTTCCCACCATCCTCGCAAGCCTTTTGTCTAGTATGGTAGTCAAGATCTTACTGTCATAGTTCAACATCGCTAGTGGGCGATAGGAATCGCATTCGTTGGCTGGTTTGGTTTAAGCATAGGGATTATGATCGTTTCCTTCATGGTGTTGGGCAAGATCCCAGTCTCGTATGCCTCCAGGAAAACCTCGTGCAGGATCAGGGTTAGGGTTGTTTCGTAAGCTTTGTAGAATTCAGGTGGCAGGCCATCGCTGCTGGGGGCTTTACACGTGGTAAGGGATCTGATTGCTTCCGTCATGTCTTCCGGAGTTATCCCTTCGTCTAGTGCCTCCCTTTGTTCGGCGGTCAGTTTCGGGAGCCCCATTTCATCTAGGGTGGCCCGATTTCTTCCCTGGGTACCTGTTTATTGTAGGCGTATAGTTTGGAGTAGAATTCTGCAAATGTATTATTGATCTCCTGTTGCGTCCTGTGCGTTGTACCACTTTCATCTGTGA
Source organism: Ambystoma mexicanum (assembly GCF_040938575.1). Taxonomy (NCBI): domain Eukaryota; kingdom Metazoa; phylum Chordata; class Amphibia; order Caudata; family Ambystomatidae; genus Ambystoma; species Ambystoma mexicanum. Next base: position 1,721,972,532 of record NC_090929.1, on the reverse strand, counting down.
TTTCGGTTGGTAGGTGTCTTGGGTGTTCCCGCTTAAACAGCCAGGCCAGCAGTCTGCTTGGCTTGTCAGCTTCTTTGTGTGCCCTGGCATTGTATGTTGCGAAGTCAAACTTGGCTAGTCTTTCCCAGGCTGATTGGCATTCTTCTCTAATTTCCTTCAGTTTCATCTCCATCTCTGTTGTGGCGTTGCTGTCGTCTTCCAGGTGTGTTATTTCTTCCACTAGTTCTCTTTTTAGTTGCTTCCGGAGACCCCCCACTCCAGCTATCGATTCTCCTCGTGTCACCACTTTCATAGCTTCCCATAGTGTGCCCCAGCTGGCCACAGTGCCTTTGTTGATGTCCATGTATTCCTCCAGCTTGGCACCGAGGTCCTCTTTGAACTCGTTGTCGCCGAGTGCTGTGGTGGGGATTCTCCACATCGGGATCGGTGGCCTAGGCCCCTTAGGTTTCCACTGCATGAGTAGGGGTGAGTGATCAGAGATCGAGGTATGTGTGGACTCTGCTAGCGGAAGTTGTTCCCAGTCGATGAACAGGTAGTCTATCCTCGTGTGTATTTTATGTGGGGATGAGTAATAGGAGTAGCTTCTCTCCATAGGGTGGTGTTCTCTCCAGATGTCTATCAGGTTCAAGTGCTCAATTGTGTTGTTCAGCGCTTGTGTGGCGGCATTGTTTGGTTGTTGTGGAGGTTCAGATCTGTCGATGGCTCCGTTTCAAACACAATTGAAGTCGCCTCCCCATATGAAGGTCCCTTCTCGGTGTTGTGCTATTTTTGCGTATAGTGTGTTGAGATGGGCGGGTATACCATGTTGTGGAAAGTAGGAGTTCACCAAGCATATTTTAGTGTGTTCAATTGTTCCCCACATTATTATTAGGTACCTGCCCTCCTTGTCGGCCTCTGATCCCAGAAATTTGAATGGTATGTTGGGGTTCACCCATGTGAAGACTCCCTGCGCGTACTTGGAGTAAGGCGGTCCTCTTCCAAGTCTGCCCCATCGTTCGGATAGTTTGGACATGGCTTCTTCCGTGAGGTGGGTCTCCTGGAGCATTGCAATTGAGACTTTCTTTCTGCTGAGGTAGGATTAAATCCGATTCCTACGTAAGTACGAGCCCATCCCCCTCACATTCCATGTTATCACCTTAAGCTGCTCTGCCATCGTTTAGGTGCAATGGTTTTATTATTTCGGCCTGCATCGGTGGTTCAGGGTGGTCTCTGTTTCCAGCTGGATGGTCTCTCCTTTAGGTTCCCAAGTCATTTTGATTTTGGGTCTTGAAGTTGTCCTACCCTGCTCCTCTCAGGTTTTTGTAGCTTGAAGACAGTGTGACTAACAGAACAATTAACATAACTGGAACTGGTGCACCCAGCGACTGCATTTTTCTTAGGGTGCTCAGGCGCTCTTGCGCCTTCTAAACCCATCTCGGGTTTCAGGCACGAGCGAGGTCGTACAGGTAACTGCCTGTACTGGTCTGTTTGTGGGGGTTTGTGCTGTGTGCTCGGTGGGAAGCCGAGCGAGGGCCATATCCATTTAGCAATCTAATCTGAAAATGGCGTTCGTGGCTTCTGGTTACTTTTTGTTTGCATTGGGAGTGCGGATTAGGGGGTGGGCGCTCATCCCCCCCATGTTATTCTGGGTTTTCACCTCCTCTTTCTTGGGGAGGTGTATCCTTGCTGTCTGCCAGGTTATTGTGCTCCATCCGCATATTGGCGGCTGCCAGAGTCTAAGAATTTTGCACGACCTTTGAAGATTACCTTCAATCTTGATGGGTAAAGTAGCATGTATTTCAAGTTCAGTTGCTGGAGCCTAGCTTTAATTGGTACGAATGAGTTTCTCACCCTTTGTACATTTGGAGTATAATCAGGGTAGATGGCAATTTTGGAGTGGTCGCGTTCTAGGATTCCCCCCCTCCCTGGAATGTTTCAGAATGGTTTCTCTGTCCTGAAAATTAAGTATCTTAGCAATTATTGGGCGAGGATGCGAGCCTGGCGGCGGTTTCTTCTGGAGGGACCTGTGTGCCCTTTCTACTGCAAAGCCTTGTGTTAGTTTCTCTGCACCTATCTCTTGTTGTATCAGGGCTTCTATGTAGACAGTTGGGTTCGAGCCTTCAGTTCTTTCTGGCACCCCTAGTATTCTGACATTGCCCCGTCTGGCACGCCCTTCGCCTCCTCGGATCGTGCCTCAAGCGTGGCCACTTTCTTCTCTAGGTCTGCCACTCTGGCCTTCAGGTCTTTGGTGTCTTCTGCTGTTTCTTGTGAGGTTGTCTCAGCGTTAGTCACTTTCGGTTAGGTTCTGGGCATCCTGGCGTATAAGTTACAGGTCAGCCTTGATTTCACTGATTTTTGTGTCTATAAACGTTCGTAGTGCTGCTATAGCTTCTAGCACTTGGCTGTCTTTGGTCTCACCTTCTTTTGCCTGCGAAAGTTCGGGGGTTGAGGAAGGGGATTGGGTTGGGGCTTGTGTCTTGGTGGTGACATGTGTCCATGGTGGTTCACTTCCCCTTACTCCTGGAGGACATGGTGGGGTTTCAGGGGTTTGATGCACAGTGTGGTTCGGGGGCAGTAGGGTCTGGTGTCCAATGTTAGACTGAACTCGAGGTTTCAGGTCTTGGCATATGACACTGGTCTAATATAATGGATGCCTTTGCTTGCCCAGGAGTCAATCACACTGCCCTCCGGTCCCAGTGGTGTGGTGGTTTGGGTATTACAATGTCTCCACCAGCACCTCAGTGTGCTGCACAGTGCACTTCCTTTGTGAGGACCTAGTGCTCACTTGTGGACGCTCAGGGCCTGATGTCCGTGTCTTTTTGTTGATTCTGCAGGTGTTCCACCCAGCACAGTTAGTGCCTGCCAAGGCGTTAATGGGCATGGTTACCGCGGCGCCTCTGCCGTCTGTGTGCCCGCCCCGAAGCCCGTCTCACCTTGGGTATGCTTGCGGTCTCCGCTCCGGGGCCGGATGGCTCGTGGATCGTGTAGGAGGGGCTGCCTCCCTTCGCTTCTCAGGGCTGTTCTGTGTTGCAGGATTAGCTTCTCCGCAGTTCTCAGGGGTGCTTCCGTCCACTCCTTGGCGCTCCTAGCCGCGGATGGGACACTCGCCTGCGGTTTCCCCCCCAGCTGCGGCGCAAAATCGCGGGTGTGCTTTCCCGCTAATCCTTGGTGCAGGAATCGTTCTCTCGTCCTCCGGGGCGGGTTCTCTGTTCCTCCTCAATCGCTGGCAGGTTTCCTAAAGTCGGGTGTCTGTGACAGTCTTTTCCTGCTCCCGCAGCTGGATGGTATTCCTTCCAGCTTCGGCGATTCCCTTGGGTCTGCTTTAGGGCTCCGCCTCTTGAAGTGGAGGCGGCAGGTGATTCAGCCTTGGAAGGCGGCGATTTCAGGGCTCGGCTGCCATCTTGGATGCCCCCCAGGGGTGGGGGGGGGGAAATCAGTTCAAGCTGGATTGCTCGTCCTCGCTGGGTCCGATTCTCTTGCTAAATTGGAGCGCCGTGATGAGCCCCGCTTCCGACACCTCCGTGGCTAGGTTTTTTAGTTGATGGTGTCCATTTGACCAACAAAAAAGGATCTGGAAACGGCGCCTCGGCCAGAGCTCGGCGTCACTGCCTCTTTACACCATGAGCACCCGGGTGTCCCCTATAGTACCCGTCCCGAAGAAGTCCCCGGACAGCTCCATCAGACTATGTGTAGACATGAGAAGGGTGAATAAGGCCATAGAAAGAGAAAGACACCAGGTACCATGAATAACTGATATGATACACCTACTGCATGGCGCCAAGTTTTTCTCGAAGCTGGACCTTACAGAGGGTTACCACCAGATTGAGATTGCCCTGGAGACCAGATATACTACCACTTTTGTTAGCCACCTGGGCCTATTCCAATACAAAATGCTCAGTTTTGACATTTCATCGGCTGCAGAGATCTTTCAAGAGGAGATCCACAAGGTCATCCGACATGTTCCAAACTGCTTGAACTACTCAGATGACATGTTAGTGTACGGCAAATCCAAGGAAGAACATGATGCAGCCCTACATAAAGTCTGTTCAGCGGTAGAGGCAGCGGGACTAACACTCAACCGAGCGAAATGTGAATTCAGAAAAGGATCACTCAGGTTTTTTAGCCACATATTCTCAGAAAAAGGCACGAGACCAGACCCCGAAAAAGTAGCTGCCCTCAACACTGCCCAGCTGCCACAAAACGTATCAGAATTACGTTCTTTCCTCGAATTAACGAGCTATTGCTCCAGATACCTACAAGACTATGCGACTGTCAGCAATCCTCTCCGCCTGCTCACACGAAAAGATCAAACTTCTGAATGGTCGACCAATTGCGACAACATCGCTAAGCCAGAAGACATGGCGCATTTTGATGCAGACAAGAAGACTGAAGTTGTTGTAGACACCAGCCCGGTCCGCTCCAATGCGACCCTGCTGATCCCACCAGAAGACTCAATGTGGCTTATGCCAGTAAACGCCTCACAACAACTGAACAGGCATACTCTCAGGCAGAGAAAGAGAGCCTAGCAGTGGTGTGGGCCTTTGAATATTTCCACCTTTTTCTATATGGTAAGACATTCATGGTCATCACCGACTATCAGACCCTTCTAACAATATTTAACGACCCCAAGTGAGGATGCCCCCCTCAGATAGCCAGGTGGGGACTACAATTACAGGCCTATAAATTTGACATTGTACATTGTCGAGGGAAAGAAAATAATCCGGCTGATTACTTAACAAATAATGAACAAGGGCACCTGGCTGAGCCCTGATAAACCCAGGTGGAGCATATTTTTAAATAATCACAAGAATCAGGGTGAGAAGTCAAACACATTTCTTGTTATACTCCTACACAAAACAAATAGTATTTTTCAAATTTCATCAGGGTCAATCAGAATTTATATTTTATTTTTTAACTTTGTTTATTAGTGGCTACATACATCGTACCTTTCCACATTGCACCTTATACAGTCGAGATATATACATTTCACAGTCATTGTAGTCATATACAGTTACATGGATTCATCGTTAGAGGTCATATCACATAAATAAACTCGAAATGGGCCCCATATGGCTTTGGCCCTGCAGGCCGGAGGTTGGGTCAGGACATATTGTTCTTCAGTTTCCTTCACATACGTGAGCTCACAAAGAAATTGGTTCATGCTAGGTGGGGCCGAACTTCCATTTTTGTAGGATGCATTTTTTGGCAACAGTGCAAGTAATGTTAAATCTTCTAGTTTTTTCAGCGTATTTGTCTATGTCCCCAAATAGATATTGCGTCAGAGCTGGGGTGGGGGGTAGGGGATCTGTGCAATTTCCTCCAACATTACTGCCACCTCTTTCCAAAAGCCCGCCACCACCCGACATTCCCAATACATATGTAGGTGTCCTGCCTGTGGCATATTGCACTTGGGGCATGTATCTGAGGCCTCCTGGGTAAACTTAGCTATTTTAGTCGATGTGTAGTGCAGTCTATTCAGCATTTTGAATTGGATTAACCGCAGACCAGAATTTAGGGAAACATTCTTAGTGAGTGAGCAATATCTTGTCCATTTCTCTTCCTGAATAGGTGTCTGTAAGTCGCTCTCCCATTTCTCTTTGATTTGGTTAACTGTGGGGGCATGAGCCTGTATTGCGGAGTATAGTCTGGAAATCCCTAGGCCCTCTGTGGTGGTTAACAGCTGTATGCACGGGTGTGGTTGGGGTTCATCAGGGAATAGCGTGCATTTTTTCTGAAATGCCAACCTCATACCGTAGCATTGTAGAGTTCTAAGTGGCCCGCCTCCCAAGGCGCTCACCAGTTCCCCCAGGGTCACAAATTTACCATCAATAAACATGTCCCCCATTTTCATTTCGTGATCAGGGTCCCATGATTCCTGTATTGTACTGTCATGTGTGGGGGGGGGTATGCCCGGATAATTCCATAAAGGTATATCTGGGTTGTAGGGCGTTGTCACCTTCAGTCTCTTGTATATGGCCTCCCATGCTTTAACCGTACAGCTGACCGATTGTACTCGCACGTGTCCTTGTATTGCGTGTCGAATATGACTCATTGTATATCTGTGGGGTGTGTGGTATATTCTTCCATCCATACATGGGGTGTCTCGTGTGTTGTGTTGTACCAGAATTTTGCAAATTGAGCTTGTAGGGTCAATCAGAATTTTTGACTTTGAGTTTAATTGACATATTTGGCTGTTCTGGCTGCCTGCGGACTCTTCTAGTTCCATTGCCTTTGATTCTTACTGTCCCTCATAGGTGATACATTAGTGTTTAACTAATATTTCCTGGGGTGGGTTTTTATCTAGACTTCATTGGAAGATTTGAAAGTGCTCGCATGCTCCGAGAACCTGTTTAACCTTTTTCCTTCCTTTAACCATTTCCTTTATAAATGCCAATACTGTCCTAGTAATGGAAGTCACCTCAGGGTGTAGGAAGTGTGTATGAAGGATCTCTAAAGAGTATCTACTTGCTTGACTTGATTCTGAGAAAGTATTTTTGAAGTATATTTTGTATTGTTGCACATTGGCCTGGTTTAAAGAATGCTTATTTAAAACTGACCGTTAAATAAATAAATCATTATTTAACTAGACAACCTTGAGTGTAAGTGTTATTTGGATACTTGTATTGTTGGATTTCATTGCTACAGCTCTACAGCTCGCATTTACCACTCGAGAGTCAGACTACCAACTTGGGTAGTACAGACCTATACCAATAGGTGGGTTACCTAATACCAAGAGAACCAGGCTGGTGTAGTCTCACACAGGGTTACTACATCAATTCTTGTCCAACCGGGATAAAGAGAAAGAATTGTGGGGTGCGACAGAGCGGACCTTAATGATGTCAGAATACTAAGGCAGAAACTGGCCGATGTGTGGAAGGGGAATGTAAGGAAGGCATGGTATCAAACAGTGAAGACAGACACAAGTGATCACAGTTCAAGGGTGTATATTAAATCTTAATTGGGTATGAAAAACGGCTATCTAATCCTAAATCTAAGGATGGGAGCAAGCTACAACCATCAAATTATAACAGTCCTAGTGGAGTCTTGTCAAAATAAAAATGGCATATACTAATAAACCTATTGCCAATACCTACTTCTAAATACAAATGGTGTGGGAAAATGATGCATGCAAAAGAAAGTGTTCAAGAAACAATATGCCAGGACCACCGGAAAATGAGCTTCCCTTCCCCACGTTTTCAGCACAGGGTGAGGTGGCACACTCAAGCTTAGCACTGACTTTGGCTTCTCCAGCACGTGGATGCAGTTCACAACATAAATCAGTGTCTTCTGTGAGAAAGCCTCTTTCCATTTAAAAGTATTTCATTCAAAGAATGCCTTGGATACAAAACACAAGTCTTGGATGCACTGTTCACCCTGGGTCTCCCTCAGCCGGGATCTGACCCATTATAATAATAATTTAGCATTTATATAGCGCTACGAACCCTCAGGTATCTGAGCGCTGCTTATTATTACCCACGGTGTGTGGTGCTCATTTATCGACCTCGGAAGTATGAAAGGCTGAGTTTGGCCCCGCCGGGATTCGTACCTGCGTAAGTAGGCTCTGCACAGATGTCAAAGCGAGCGCTCTACTCGCTGTGCTAACGGACCGGCTATATACACAAATTCACAATAGGTCTCCCTCAGCCAGGCTCAGACCTTGATGCATTCAGACCTTTATGCATTTTCATAATCCAAGACATTTTCAACTGTGCAGTGGATTTTATGTATACACTCATAGGACCACTTCGATTCATTCTTACTTGATTTCTATTCCTCGTTTTCACTTTCACATAGTACGGTTCCTTTGGCCACTTCTTTCTGGCATACATCAATCAGATATCTTTCGATTGGGCACACGCAGTGCCGCACCACTCTGCTATCTTGTTTCTTAGTTCACAGTAAATGTTCAAACAATTCATCAGCAGTCTGGCCTTTACTTGCGTCTTTCATGAAACGCTTCAACGTTCGCTCTTTCGTGTAACAATGTTGCTGCTTGCAACCTTTGCTTCAACACAGACTGCCTCGTACAGTTTCCTTCAACTCACCGGCTGTGTTGATTTCTCAGTTGGCGGCTTTGATCTCAGAGCCAAGGACAACACCACAGCGGATGTTGATCCTCCCCTACTTGGCCAGTCATGCAGGAGGGCCCTTGATATCCCGGACACACAATGCAGGATTCTTCGGTTTCCCTTCTTGGATTTACACGTGCTGCTTTCAGGTTCCTAGGAGTAGAACGACCACTCGTCAAAAAGGTCAAAGGTATCTCCTTTCTTTTTCTCCTTTCTCAGTCTGCTGTCTCTCTCTGTCGGCTCAGCTGCTGCCTGGGAAGAACCCTGAGCTTTGCCTCAGAGTGCCCCCGTGCTCCAATTTTTCTTTAATTGAAGTCAGGTGTGTGTTAGGTAATTGCCTGACTCTGCCGGACCATGGTAGTGGGACAGGTCAGATACATTGCTCAGGTACTAGTTTGTTTTCTCCCAGAGTGGGCTGTCTGTGTAGCAGTGTTCGTGTGGGGGGGGGGAGGGGGAAAGAGTTAAAGTTTGCCGGTCTCCTACCTGTTAGGAGGGGTTAAAGGTGCTAGAGGGAAAGGGACACTGCGTCTCGCCATCAAATGTCCCAGTCCCACTCTCTGAGGACCTCCCACACAGTAGATCCTCCCGCACTAATCCACCTCCAGGGCCTGGATACAAAGGCGATGGTCGTGCCCAGGCCACCTGAGAGAGAGATTCCCAGGGACTAGCGGGTGAGACACCTTCTAGTTTCTAACAGGAAAACATTGGCACAGATGCGCCTAAGAAATCAGGAGTCATATATAGCAGCGAGGGTCACATTTTGAATCAGCCTACGGACATTTCACAGAGGTTCTCCAAACAATACACCCAATTATACACCACCGAATATAGCTGGAATGAAAGAGCAATACAAGATTATCTGAAGGGACCATCCTTCCAAACATTGGCAGCAGAAGAGAAGACATTGTTAAATGCTCCGATACAGGGTGATCCTGAAATTAAAAGCTGGGTCTGCACCGGGGCAAGATGGGTTTACCTAGACATTCTACAAGAGACACAGCCCCTTGTTTATCCCATCCCCAATAAACCCTTTTATTGCCATGTTGGATGGGGACAGCTCTGGATTAAATTTGCCCAGGCTAGAATCATAATCCTCCCTAAGGAGGTTAGGCATAGACTTGACTGTAGTTCATATAGTCCATAACTTTGATAAACGTAGATCTTAAGGTCTAGGCCAGCGTCCTCATGGGAAGACTCAATGTAGTCCTTCCCAAACGTATTCACAATGACCAGGTGGGTTTTCTCAGGGGCCAACAACATCCTATCTCATCACAGGGGTAACACCGCTGCAGACCCCCCAGTTGTATAAATAGATGCCGAGAAAGCCTTCGATCGGGTTGAGTGACCATTCATGAAAGCAGACCTAAAGAAGGAAGGACTTGGCTCGAGAAGGCTCACGGGGTCCATGGCATTATACCAAAATGCTAGGGCAAGGGTCATAGTCAAACGGGGCAGCACTCTGAGGAGTTTCACCTAAGTAGTGGTACCTGATAAGGTTGCTCCATGTCCCCTTTAATTTTTGCACTAACTGCGGAGCAGCTGGCGCTGGTGATCTGCTCAAATTAACAGATTTGGAGCCCAACGGTGGAGGGCAACGAATACAAACTAGCCATATATGTGGATATTTTGCCGTACATAACACACCCAGCCCAGTCTGAGCTGAGCCGGTACGACAAGAAATATGGTAAACTCCCGGTTTTTAAAATTAATCTGAATAAAATGGTGGCCCTTTCCCTGGCAGAGAACGCTTTCCAGGCAAGCCAATATATCCAAACTAGGCCTGAAGGAATAAAATTGTTGGGGGTAGTCCTCACCAAGATATTTGACTTTTTCTATGCAGCAAATTTTCATTCACTCTGGGACCAGATCAAAAAAAGACCTGCACAACTGGTCAAGGCTCGTGCTTTCATTGGCAGTCTGACTAGAAACAATACAAATTAATGTCGTGCCGAGGCTTCTATTTCTGTTTCAGACCCTCCCCATAGCACTACCGTCCACTTTCCACTTTGAAGTAAAGACGTCGCGCCTACCGTTCCAGTGGGTGGAAGATGGCAGCGAATAGCAAATACTGCATTCATTCTGCCTAAAGATAAGGGGGGATGGGACGGCCCGATTTTTACGAATACTACAGAGCTGCCCAATTCTGGGTGTTGGTGGACCATTGGAGGGAGAATGTAGAGAAACAATGGGTGATCCTGGAGAATAGCCTATTCGTGCAGTGACCTTAGGGGAGTGGCTTTGGGTTCCTAGGAATTCGACCTGCGTAAAATATGAACATACCCCGTTCTAGATGTGGTGGAATGTTCAGGAGATGAAGGGGAATACAACCCGGCCCTCACCCCTATATGCCCCCCCCTCCTCTTTATTAGGGACAAAATCACAGAACCCCTAAGGTTTCAGGCATACTATGAAGCAGGGCTATCTAGAGCGGGGCAATTATGGAAAGATGGCTGAACTAGAAGAGGCCATAGGCATAGGCCCCATCTCGCACCTTGCAAAGGTCCTCTATCACACCAACGCTGGGTAGACGACCTTGGGCGCCACATGACGTGGTTTGAGCAAGTCTTAAACACACACAATGGTACATTGACATCAACATACAGGAAGACACAGGTATTGGGTGGCTAAATTACAGGGCGGTGTGGTCCTCTTCAATAGCAGTACAATAAAAGAAATGCATAATTGTAGACCCTTATTTAGGTGGCACTTGCATGATCCCCGCCCACTCGCCCCCCAGCCCCCCCCCCCAGTTTGAGGAACTGTGGCATGACGTGTAATTACTGGCCTATGTGGTGGGATTGCCCCCTGGTGCAATGCTACTGGAAAGAAGTACTAGCATGGATTAAGGGTATGGATGGAATAGAACGAGTATTAACACCATTGCTGGAATTATTCAGCCATGAGGAATAAGGTGACTGCGACACACAATTGTCACACATGCCACGAAACCGATTGTTGGCAGCTAAAGTCTGTCTTACAATCCATGGGAAGAGGAGCCATTCACCATCAAGAACCCAATGGTCTAGAAAAGCCTACGAGTTATACGAGATGGAGACCTGAACAGCAATTTTGCTAGAATCCCATGCAGAAATAGACAGAACAGTTTCCCTTTCTTGAATTTTACAGATTGCAGGAAGAAAGTGAGTCAGTAAAGTACTTACACCCACAATTTAGACCCAAGTCGTGACACGCAAATCTAGCCGAATTTTACCCGGCCCTAACTTGTTGCCCGACTAGACCAAACAACAATGTAGAGAAGTAGAAAAGAAGGGCACAATAATCGGCCCTCATCTCGACACTGTACCTCGTTAGATTGTTCCTTTTTGGTTTCCCTTACTTGCCTTATCCATCGTGTGAATTGGGGTGGTAGGGACTGGAAGAGATACAAAGGTGGGGGCGGGAGGAGATGAGGTTTGTTGAGATAGGACCTGTACAAGGCTTGGATATCAGAGTGAAGAGTAGATGGTTCCTTCGCCAAATTATTGATTTATTTCATATTGCTATTAGACTGTTGGGCCAACAGCTCCTGTTTGCAAACCATATCGGATATACCTCGGTAAACCTTAAATAAACACATACATAAATTACCAATTAGAAGCTGATAAACAAAAACATTAATAAGGATCAAATAAAAATTCCCCATTTAAGTGAGAAGGAAAATAAATAAATAAATAAATAAAAAAAAAACAGCCATTATAAAATGCCCGGGAAAATAAGAACTCATTTAGTGATGGCAAAATGTAACAAAATCCAGTTTAACACACAATTTACAGTATGCTGACAAACGCTAAACAAGGTCATATAGTCCTCCAGTGACGTAAGCAGGTCAATAATTCCGGGCAAACCGCTGATTCAGTGGACTGGCCAACCAGCAATAGAGGCTTCGACAGAGAAGTAAAGTTACTCTTGGCGAACACTCCCACCAAAGCAGATGGTGGTGGGGGTAAGGGAGAGTTGCCAACCTGACCCAAATTGCCCCATTCCTGGCTTTTTAACGAACAGCCTTTTGCATGCTGGGAGTTGTCATTTATGTTCTCATTACCTAGAATTCAAAAACAGGACTACACATCCCAGTGTGCAAAGTAGTGTTAGTAAAAAATACCATCGTCCAATCAAGATGCTCCCAAAATAAGACTGCGTCATCAAATTGGCTCGGGAACCAATGATAAAAGAAGCCCATGATCGCAAATGGCAATGTTGCCTTTCGTGACAGACTGTGTAATATCAAGGGGCCATATTGCAAATTGTGCATTTTATGAATTAATTGTTCATCAAAACTGTTCAAAACTATCAGCTGCAAAGTGATGCAACTCATACTGGCCCACTTCATCAAAAGACCATCCCACCGTCACCAAATGAACGAAACTGGCTCACACTTGCATGTTGGGCCTGCACTTTGAGCATTGCCCTATTGCACCAACAAGCAATTCAAGCCAGGATGATCCTGAGGATTGCCCCATAGGCCAGAGTGTGGCCGCTCGGGAAGATTACCCTATAGGCCACAGTGTGGCCGCTCGGGATGATTACCCTATAGGCCAAGTGTGGCCGCTCGGGAAGATTACTCCATAGGCCAGAGTGTGGCCACACCGGATGATTCCCCTATAGGCCAGAGTGTGGCCACACCGGATGATTCCCCTATAGGCCAGAGTGTGGCCGCTCAGGAAGATTACCCTATAGGCCACAGTGTGACCGCTCGGGATGATTACCCTATAGGCCAGAGTGTGGCCGCTCGATAGGATTACCCTATAGGCCACAGTGTGGCAGCTCGGGAAGATTACCCTATAAACCAGAGTGTGACCGCTCGGGAAGATTACCCTATAGGCCACAGTGTGGCCGCTGGGGATGATTAACCTATAGGCCACAGTGTGGCCGCTGGGGAGGATTAACCTATAGGCCAGAGTGTGGCCGCTCGGGAGGATTAACCTATAGGCCAGAGTGTGGCTGCACCGGATGATTACCCTATAGGCCAGAGAGTGGCTGCACTGGATGATTACCCTATATGCCACAGTGTGGCCGCTGGGGATGATTGACCTATAGGCCACAGTGTGGCCGCTGGGGATGATTGACCTTTAGGCCACAGTGTGGCCGCTCGGGAGGATTAACCTATAGGCCAGAGTGTGGCTGCACTGGAAGATTACCCTATAGGCCAGAGTGTGGCTGCACTGGATGATTACCCTATATGCCACAGTGTGGCCGCTGGGGATGATTAACCTATAGGCCAGAGTGTGGCCGCTCCGGATGATTGCCCCATAGGCCAGAGTGTGGCCGCTCCGGATGATTACCCCATAGGCCAGAGTGGGGCAGCTCAGGATGATTACCCTATAGGCTACAGTGTGGCTGCTCAGTATGATTACCCTATAGGCCAGAGTGTGACCACTCAGGATGATTACCCCATTGGCCAGAGTGGGGCAGCTCCGGATGATTACCCCATTGGCCAGAGTGTGGCAGCTCGCGATGATTACCCTATAAGCCAGAGTGTGGCCGCTCGGGATGATTACCCCATTGGCCAGACTGTGGCCGCTCGGGATGATTACCCTATAGGCCACAGTGTGGCAGCTCAGAATAATTCCCATATAGGCCAAGTGTGGCCGCTCAGGATGATTACCCCATAGGCCAAGTGTGGCCGCTCGGGATGATTACTTCATAGGCCAGAGTGTGGCCGCTCGGGATGATTACCCCATAGGCCAGAGTGTGGCCGCTCGGGATGATTACCCTATAGGCCAAGTGTGGCCGCTCGGGATGATTACCCTATAGGCCAAGTGTGGCCACTCGGGAAGATTACTCCATAGGCCAGAGTGTGGCCGCACAGGATGATTACCCCATAGGCCAGAGTGGAGCAGCTCAGGATGATTACCCTATAGGCCACAGTGTGGCCGCTCAGTATGATTACCCTATAGGCCAGAGTGTGGCCACTCGGGAAGATTACCCTATAAGCCAGAGTGTGGCAGTTCGGGATGATTACCCCATTGGCCAGAGTGTGACCCTTCGGGATGATTACCCCATTGGCCAGAGTGGGGCAGCTCCGGATGATTATCCCATTGGCCAGAGTGTTGCAGCTCGCGATGAATACCCTATAAGCCAGAGTGTGGCCGCTCGGGATGATTACCCCATTGGCCAGACTGTGGCTGCTCGGGATGATTACCCCATTGGCCAGACTGTGGCTGCACCGGATGACACAGTGTGGCCGCTCGGGATGAATACCCTATAAGCCAGAGTGTGGCCGCTCGGGATGAATACCCTATAAGCCAGAGTGTGGCCGCTCGGGATGATTACCCTATAAGCCAGAGTGTGGCCGCTCGGGATGATTACCCTATAGGCCACAGTGTGGCCGCTCGGGATGATTACCCCATTGGCCAGACTGTGGCTGCTCAGGATGATTAACCCATTGGCCAGACTGTGGCTGCTCAGGATGATTAGCCCATTGGCCAGACTGTGGCTGCACCGGATGATTACCCTATAGGCCACAGTGTGGCCGCTCGGGATGATTACCCTATAGGCCAGAGTGAGGCAGCTCGGGATGATTACCCCATTGACCAGACTGTGGCTGCACCGGATGATTACCCTATAGGCCACAGTGTGGCCGCTCGGGATGATTACCCTATAGGCCAGAGTGGGGCAGCTCGGGATGATTACCCTATAGGCCAGAATGCGGCTGTGTGGAATTCGACCATCCGCATGGTGGGTGTGCGCTCGCCTGGGCTTTTTAATTTAAAACAAAAAAAAATGATATTGAATGATGGTAGATCAACCTCGGAAAAAGGTGTAGGGCTAATCAGCACACATTTTCCTATACTCACTGCATGACATACTCATAGACCTGTGTACTCTGGGTGGACACAGCCTACAGGCGCAGTCCCCCCTGCCATATTTAGTTGGGATATGACAGGTGGAGTACATAATGCATCTCCAGAAGGGGGTGGGCAAAACTTTCACCCCGCCATAGCCAGCCTAATTAACTAACAAAGGCTCCATGGAGACAGGAAACCCCAACACCCTTTCATATGGACTGCGTCAACCTGAAGCCAGGCCCCGCCCTCAGTATCGACTGACAGTGAAATGTCATGTCTGGGACTGCGTGTTCAGAGTAGTCCTCCCTGCACAGCGACCCCATTCAGAAGGTACGAGTATGTGGAATGGGTTTATAGTGACTATTTCGAATGGCTTATTTTCGAATGCCATTTTCTGGAAAACATTTTGCCGGAAAAAAAATGTTCAAATGTTTTTTTAAAAATTATTTTTAAATGGGGGGGTTCCCCTAACCCCCCGTTTTTTTTAAACAATTTTTTTTACTAACGAAACCCCAAAAAATATATAAATTTTAAAACAATACATTAGAAAAAAAAATTGGCGTAATGTTTGACGAAATTACGTTTTTCGAAAATAAGTTTTCGAAAATATGACCGGATACCTGTGGAATGACGGCACCAGAAAGTCTTGTCTCGACACAGCTTCAAGGGAGACCTGCCGCTTTAATCAGGGACACCAGAGAGCTCCATTAACAAGAGAGGACCTTTGATCCAAAACAGACAGGAAGATGGGTGCGACTTGGTATTACATGTTTTCTGCCCTTTACCTTTTCTGTTGAAACACACTCTGGTTATGCCCTCATGTATACAAGTGATTGTTGGTGGCATCCCAGGATTGGTTCATTAAGGTAGGCTTAGCCTACACCAATCCCTGTGGCTTGAATAGAGGGCCAAGCCCCTCTTTGGCTGATCATCTGAAGACTTTGCAAGGAGTGACAAGAATAACTCAGCATTGGACCCTGGCTGAAGGTAAAGTCTGCCTTACATCTTCTGCCAGTAAAGGAAGGCCAGGACCTCCAAGAGGGAAGCATGATCCCTCCGCTAAACGTCTTCCAGGGAACAGGGGGAGGTACTGATTTCAGAGGACCCTCCAGCAGCTCCAAAACCGGTAACAAGCCAGAACACAGTGTGCCCTGCTAGGCTCTGCATCAAGCTTCCTAGGTGGGACGTGCCAGAGAGTCTCTGAACCAAACCAAGGACAAGGCAGCTGCCTGCAACACTCACTTTAGCTTTGGGCCGTCCACCTTAAAGGACGACACAAGCCCAGTGAAGAAGCTAGGAATACATGACAAGCATCTATCAACGTCTGCCTTAAAGGACATTTGAGACAGTTGAGCCCCTCTAGTTGCAACGGACTGCACTGCTGAGTCATTAAAGCCACCCAAGACGCCTCGACCACTGCCTCAGAACCGTCTACCAGCACTGAGACGATTCCTGACCCCGAGCTGCCACGTAGGCCAGCCTACAGCTGTCCATCCAGCCTCGCTCGCCGAACTGCCTGGCACCTAATACCTGCAGCTGTCTCACATCTTGAACTCTTGTTGCTGAAGCTGCAAAGCGCCCTGAAACTGATCGAGCACCAAGAACAGCTACAGGCACAGGGTACATTGTGGTCCTGTCCCCGTGGTCCTTCTCCGAAGGCTCTTAGTGACATTTTATGACCCATTGCTTCCTTTGTGTTGAAACCAAGTATCCTTGAGCTGTTGCGATTATTTTCTATTCTGACCATCGTCCTGTCAGTATCCAGAGTGCATCCCTTTTCCTTCTTTGAAACGGTCTGTCCTTGCATTCCTTTACTGGATGGGTTGCATTTCGTAGTGCGCTAGAACTGTTGTGAAAATAATAAAGTAGATATTTGGATACAAAATAGACTAGACAATCCCTTTTATCATAGGGTATTAATTGCATTTTTTGCTGTGTTGCAACTAACCAATGATCCACAACCTTTTTGGAGATAAGCCTGCCGTTCCTTCCATGTTACCAAAATTGGACAAGGAGGTTTATAATTGACTTGTGTTTCAAATCTGTTCAGATGCCTTCTGGTGCACTGGAGGTGTGGGGCTGATAGATGATTTAGAAATCAATATTCATCCCTGAACCACTAGTGCTCTGGATGTTGATTTGTCACAGTGGCTACTCTGAATGATTGCCCTATAGGCCAGAGCCTGGTGGCCCCCAATTATTTCCCTATGGGCCAGAACCTGGTTGCCCCTGATGATTTTCTATATGCCATTCAAAATAATTTGTTCCCCCTAGTGGTGTCCTGAACTTCTTATACTCAAAATGTCTTATAATTAAACCTTTAAACAACCCTGCTCCCTAGGGTAAAAGTTAAGAGTTGGAGGTTAAAGCCTCCCTTAATGTTTCTTTCAAAATGTCCTTGAGAGATTTCTTTGAGATCCTTAAGGTGTGTGTTGAACAAGTATTTTAAAGTCACCACTAGAATCCACAACTGTGGTTGTTTTCTCTCCTGCGTTAGCGGGTGGACGTTTGACTGACATTCCCTACTAAGGAACCCAGTTCCAGCAACACTATTATTGGAAAATTAGTACAAACTTAATAAGTAGGTATTCCACTTAGACCTATATCTTATACCCTAGGAGGCAGGGTTGTTTAGAGGTCTAATTATAAGACTTTGTGAGTATATAAAAATTGTGTTTTCATCCCATTAGGAATCTATAGGAAGTTCAGGGCCCCAGGATGTTTACAATCCATACATTGCCCTACAAACAAATCACACAAGAAGTTTTCTACACCCCTGATGAATGTCCATCTATTAATTTCGCTGTAAGGACAGAAACTTGCACAAGTCTGGCTATGTTTTTCAATAGAATTGTCCATAAATGTACACATTGAAGTGATTGTAAACCATTATGGATTGAGATACTGAGATCCTCTCCACTATTCACCATTTGTGTACACATATGTGTATTACTCTGGAATGTGTGTTTTTACATTGTTTTTTTGCATCTATTTTAGTGTTTTATGTGTGTGTTATGTATAATAAAATTCAATTTATATTTTTGTAAATAAATGAGTTGCGGGTAAAGATACATATTTGTGATTTCAGGTTGAAGCACGTTTATATCCTTCCTTCTGTATATATCACGCAAGCTACATTTTCTACATGAGAGTGTATGACCTCAGGTAAGCACAAAGGGCTTGTATTTCATCACAGGTGAAACACATGGGGCTCCTTCTACAGGTGCAGTATGATATGCATTATGTAAAAGCGCTTGATAAGGTCCTTTTTCTATTGTTGATGGTTAACTTGCACCAACATTACAGTCCTGCACATGTGCATACCCACTGCTCTTTGGTACCAAGCCAGGATGTCAGAAAAGAGTCCTCGGAAGCGTGTGTTTCAAGTGCACTCACGGCCATGACATGCTATACAAGCTGGGACTGAATATGCTTTATCGTAAGGATCCAAGGCAAGCCGACAGCGAGTAGAGGACATATGGACCAAAGAAGACTGAAATGCCGACTCAGAGCACAATTGCCATCCTTCCTCTGTCTCTGAAAAAGCAGTTCCATGACTTGATATTCTATCCCAAGACCGAAGGCTCATATTCTGCTTCTCAAATTTTTATCTCAGAATAGCATCAAACTTTTTATTCAGTAACCCTTCAAACAATTAACAAAATAAAATACCCTTCCTATAAACCATTAGAAGGAGTAATTTAAGAAACTTCACATGGGACCCTTAGCCAAACATGGTGAACTAGCTCTTATAACATGCTTTAACTGGCTCCACCTGTCCTCTTTCTTTGCTGCTCAGAGGACAGTTCAGTACAACTGTGGCATTTTTCTAACTAAATGTTGCGGTGCACTTTATGGTAGTTATGGTGTGATGGTATAGAGTCATCACTGATACCCAGCCTAAAGTCTCCTCCCAGGGCCAGCGAAAGCCAACCCTACCTGATCCTGACCCCGGGGGTGGTATTCTAAGGGTGGATCACATGGGAGGAGATGGCTGTCGGGGGAGAGTGGCGTTTACACAAGGAGAGAAGCGATATGATTCTCTTGCTTGTAAAGTAAATCCCTTAATTTCGGAGTTTGTGATGTCTTACTGCCATTACTCAAAACCATCCAATTGTAAAACTATGAAAACCACTTTGTTTAAACAGAACCCTATTCAGTCTCCATGTATGCATGATGAACATAGAGCATATGAAACATGTGATGTTTTTGGTGATTGTATTTCAAAACACAACTGTTGAACAATGTGATGCATAATCATTGAAAACTTATTGGAACTCCAAATCCCAGAATGTTTTTTATGTACTGTGACGAGGAAGAGGCATAACGAGTTCATGTGGAGGAAATGTGACTTTGAAAACAATGTGCAGTCTAGTTGTTATCAACCTAGTCAGTTAAGCAGGACATTTAAACTACCCGATCATCTGTGGCAGAGAGGATGAGGGTAACGTCATGAACGAGAAAAACAAAGGAAGGTAGCAGAGTGCCTGGTGCAGGAAGCGTGACCCGTGGCAGGGGAATACCCACGGTGGGACTTGGTGAGAAGGAGAGACACCCACCAGAAGCAGGTTGGCGTTGCTCAGCAATGGAGGAGAGGAACTCCGGGAGAGAGCAGCCGGTGCGTAGCGGGGCTGGAAGGAAAGATGTGCTCCTGCACAGGTCTTGGCAGCGAAGGTCGGGAGAGCCGATGCAGAGCCCCAAAGAGACACTGTCCAGAAGTGGAAGCTGGCCACTCGTGAGCACATCTTAACTGACGCACAGTGAACCGGTGAGTCAGCCTAACATCGAAGGGGACCTTTTGAAAGTACGTTTGAATGCGGACCAAATATAAGTCAAAGGAAAGGGCAGATATGATGCAATTCACCAGACATGAGATGTCAGTTGGGGGAAACTTGGAACAAGCATTGCTAAGAGACATTATGAAAGAGGTTGACAGACGGTGCTTGAAGAAACACTCCTAAGGGATGCCAGGATGAGGGAGATTGGAGCAAGAGCAAACTGAAGTCAAATGCACTACCTCGCCCTTGGTGCGACTCTTAAGACCACCCCTCCCCTTTATAGCCCGTCCAAGAATCAACAGTCTATTCTGAGGCCTCTGCCTCGCCCTAAACCACTTGGGAGCGTGGGACAATCGCCCTGGTTTCCAAACAGAATCAAGAAGGCTATTAAAGAGCAAGATACAAGAGTCTGTGATAGTGTTATGTAATGTTTATGCACTCAATACAGATCACCCGCTCTTTTTCCAAACAGTTGTACAATATATCCAAAATTGCAAAGTTGATTCCGTTATCCTAGCTGGAGATTTTAATTTGCTTTTGGATCCATTACTTGACCGCTCCAATGGAGACAGATCAAGAATACCGAAGAAAAACAGAAGATCTCTTGGGAATTTGATAGATGAGTTACACCTGGCGTCTAAATCATCCGTCTGAACGTGATCTACAGTTTTCACTCTGCATGTCATGGTGTTTACTCGCATATTGACGCGTGACCCCTAGGTGCTATAATTCTAAGACTGGTATCATCGGGATTTCTGATCTCGCTCTGATATCATTATGCCTGTACTTGCAACATACGCTAGGCAAACCCTTCAGGTGGAGAACGAATACGGCCATATTACAGAATTAATGTATTAAAGAGGAGATTGTGAGTGAAGTGGAGAACTTTATCGCAATCAATAGAACTGATGAGGATGATGATGTCGCTATAACAATTCTTTGGGAGACATTGAAGTGCTATATGCGAGGAGTATTGATGTCCTGTCCAAAACAGGGAATTACAGGAAAATGTAAGAAAAGGAAATGAAGATAAAATGCTGGAGTAACAGTATGCAATGAACCATGACCACGATGTGAGATCTAATCTCAGAAGGAAGAAATATGAGCTAAACAAAATTATATCTGAGCAGGTCGATTATGCTTTATCTAGGAGTAAAATAAATTATTTTGAAAATGGAGAGAAGGCAGGAAGATTACTTGCTCACAGAATAAAAGTTGCAGAGAGTGACCGTTGCATTACTGCACTAAGCGATTCGCCGACATTCTGGTAACACAAAAGAGTATAAATGAAATATTTAGAGGATTGTATGAAGACCTCTACAAATTGGAATTATGCTGTGACCAGGCAACAATATTAGCCTTCCTGGATCGTGTCGATATCCCTCACCCGACGAATGACCAACACAATAAAATTGGAGGATGTTTGCCTGGCAGTGTCAATGCTCAGAGGAAGCAAGACACCAGGTACTGGCGGATTACCAGCTGAATGTTACCTGATCTTAACTGATTGTACCCTGCAGCTGCTCTGCGATAGGTTCACCACATCGATCAAATCAGGGTCTTTGCCGGACTCGATGCGACATGCCTTGGTGACTGTTTTGCCAAAGAAAGACAAATCACCAACTAGATGTGGGAATTATAGGCCAATTAGCCTCATCAACATTGACTGTAAGCTTCTGGTGAAGATATTGGCCAAAAGATTGGAGCATGTTGTGCCTTTGCTAGTGCATGAAAACCAGGTGGGTTTTGTGCCAGGAAGATCGCCTGTGGATAATATGAGGAGGCTACTCCTGGCTATTGATATCGGATGTAGACCAGTGTATCCAGCTGCAGTGGTCTCTCTCGATGCAGAGAAGGCCTTTGATAGGGTTGAGTGGCCCTATCTATTTGAGTGCTTCAAGGAAATGGGATTTGGAGAGAACTTCAGACAATGGGTGAGGCTTTTATATACTGACCCTACGACCAGCGTACTCCCGAATGGCCTGATCACAGATCCCTTCAATCTAAACAGAGGGACTAGACAAGGCTATCCGCCTTCCCCTTTTCTGTTTATCCTAGCCATGGAACCATTGGCAGTGATGCTATGGTTAGATGAAGATAACTGTGCAATTGGAGAGGATTAGGTGTGAATAGAATTTGGCTCTATGCCGATGACTTACTGGTATTTTTACGTGACCCAGAGTCTGGTATTCCGCATTTAATGGAAGATATCTGCCACTTTTCTATAGTGTTGGGTTACAAATTAAACTGGGCCAAGTCTGAGATTTTACCCATCAGCAAGACATGCTTGAGGCACACATGCAGTCAATTTGACTTTATATGGTGCCCAGAAAAAATAAAATATTTAGGAATATGGATCGGCTCCAAGATTGCGGGATTACCAAAGTTGAATTTTGATTCTCTACTGCCCAAACTTAAATCTGACATGGACAGATGGGCACTGCTGAAGCTATTGCTATGGGGCAAAATTAACTATATTAAAATGAACAGTGCGCCAACAATAAATTACATTCTGTCAATGCTCCCTATTAAGACACCCAGACACATTAT